>NW_024881838.1:0-312500 GCF_019059575.1 Amphibalanus amphitrite
ATGGTCTCATTGTGTCAGCTCGTCAAGACGCATCGAATGATATATATGATGACCTCGAGGTCACGTGACCTGAGGTCAACCTTTGACCTTGACCTTTCGAGGTCATATATATCATTCGATGCGGATTGACGAGAGGATCACGATGCTGCCCTTAGTTTGTTCCTATCTTGACTAATTCGAAAGTTATTCGAGAAAAACTCTCTCCATATCCAGCGCCGCCATTTTGACTTTTTCGACCCCTGTGACGTCATCTTTGACCTGACCTGAAAATGACCTGAGTAAAAATTGTAGATCTTGACCGTGCGTATCCGATGCCGTTTACCGCTTGTCGCTATCTTGCTTCGTTCTCGAGATCTCAGGGGGGGGGGCGGTCATCCGCCCCCCCCCCCCCGTCGGTACTAAGTTGGCGCAGACCCCGTCGGTGCGGGTTAATACAATAGTGCAACCCCACTGCAAAACTCCGATTTCATCGCTCAATATGTCGTTAAAGGGACCCCCACCTTAACATTAGATTTGAGTTGAGATAGCCAAAATGGGGTCCCTGGCTCACAATTACCGGTTTCGGCACTCACAACATCGAGAAATGCCTTAAATCGGAAATATTGAATTTCAAAATTGCAGCATTTTGATTCAGAGGGGCTAATGCTTAGGAATACCCCTCTGAATGTGTGACGTCAGCGCAAATATCTAACGATTTTTAAATGTTTGACTAAAACGTTTTGTAGCACGCGGTGGTATATGCTATTTGCGCGCAACATCTGCCGCAAACGCCGCACTTCTAAAATAAAGTCGCTAGAAACAGCGGAGATCCCAAAAAAGTAAACAAAAGTAAAAGTCTAATATCTTGAAAACCGGTGAATATTTTTCGGTGAAATTTGGTAGATATTCGTTTTCGCTCTTTCTGAACCGAGCGACATCACTTTCATGCCAATTCATAAACTTTTTTGAAGGTGGGAGGGTCTCTTTAAGTGTCTAACGAGTGCTATTCGCCGTCATGTTCTCAAAACTCTACATAGTGACAGAGCAAGGGGCAGACTGCAGTGCATTAACTCAACCAGCGCCTCTGTAGAGAATGGCCTTCAGCATCCACCCATCAAAAACGACACGTCATTTTTTCACCACTGATCTGATCAAGTTATACGGGAACTAACTATGTCCCCCGAACTTGTAGCGGAACTGTGTGCAACTGATGGGATTGGTCATGTCGGCCAGAAGCAGTATGGCAGCCGGTAACCGACCGCCTGCGGCTACGTGCGGTGCTGCGGCAGGTCATTTCGTCAGACCAAAAGTCCATGTCCATATTGGCAGCATTCAGTGGCGATGATTGCACTGGTCGGTCATAGCTCCACCGACCTGGCGGCTGGCACATGGATGAGGTGACCTGACTGGCGGGAGCCAGTTGGGCAGCAAGAAAGCAAAAGTACTGGGCTTATATTACTCTGACCGGGCTGACTAGCGCCGCTTTAAGGCGTCGCGGCGGGACGGAAAGCGACTGGCTATCCACTGTAGTCTGTACACTGTAGTCTGTACTCCCCGACTGTCTCAAGAGTCTAGGCCAGGGGTCGGCAAATGGTGGGGCATGCCCCCTTTGGGGGTAATGGCGCCCTTCGGCGGGGGGTAATGAGGGCCTCTGAGAAAGCCTCATCTTTTTTAGATTTAATGGCTCCCTTGATGGGACAAACATCGCAACTGTTGTGCCCCAGGATTCAAAGATTAGTCGAGGTCAAACGCACAAAGCATGAACTGATGAGCTGGCGCATGTCAATTTTCATGTAGCTGCTCACCATTCCGTACAGTCGTTGAAAGTAACTGTCATGTACCAACCGGCGCTCGTCTATTGGCGTTTTCACAGTCACTAACGCAAGGGAGAGGAGTCGTCCATGGCACCCTGACCTGGGCACCTCGGTCTCTGAGCTGGAGCTTTGCAGAAAAATTGAGCGTGTTGCCCGTGAAGATAAGTGCAGCCGCTGCTACCCAATTTAAAGGTCGTTGGTCATTGGGTGACCTTCCAATGGTCAATGACAACTGCCGAGTAAATCGGGTCCTGCTGTAACTTTTTGAAGTGAGATTTTGTGGCCTGCCATGATGTCAAGAAAAATTCCACAAATCAATGGTTATTCGGGTTAAGGTCATGCCATTTTCAGGACAGATAAAAATGATCGGCTCGATGGTACAGTTTTTTCGTAATCCGACCCTTTTAACGTGATCTATTCCCGAAAAATACCCGCTACCCCTATACGTATGGGGGTTAACCCGCGCCCCGCTGGGGCTCCTGGATTTCCACGCCCTGCTGGAGGTGGAGGTTGAACACCCCCTACTAACTTGGCTCCTGGGTCACTATCGAAACGCCGTAGTCGGCGATCGAAAGAGCGTAAGAAATGATGAAGAAAAAAATATGGTCACTTTTTAGGTCAAATCAAATGTCAGGTCACCAGAGGTCATCGAACGTAAAATTTCGCCAATTTCCAGGTCAACCTATGACAGTTTTCGACAAACTGGCCTATAGCTCAGGAAAGGATAGAGCTACAGCGCTGCGGAAAAACGCATTCGATAGCTCTCTTTAGCGTTTTTTCTGATGCCTGCCCTCAGATTCAACCGACGATTAACGGTTTAGCCTGCAGGAGACAAAAACTGCCAAAATGTACGTTGCTTGATGATAGTTTTTCTTAAATAACTTGTCACTTAAAACTTGCAAGAGCTCACTTTTATCAGCATCGTGATCCTCCCGTCGAGAAACATCGAAGGTTTTGTTTTGTTGCACATCAGTCGATCCGTATCGTCGAGCTGAACACATCTAAGGCATTTTCATCGCTCTGGCATGCCTTTATCAAAAGTTATTAGCGAAAAGCTGTTAGATACCATTCATGACCTGAAATGACCTCAGGCACATACAGTGGGGTTACGGGTGCAATTTTCCGGTTCAGCGGTCATGTTTACTTGTAAATAAGAGTGTCACAGTGTTAGGAATGACACTCATGGTCCAAAAGAGGCGCCTTTCAATTTTCTACCATTTACTTTGCGCCCTCTCCCATTGATAATGGGAGAGGGCGTGAAATTGACCTTAACTTTGGTCACCGACATCAAATCTCCGAGATACAAATTTTGTACATGCTGTCGCCTTTATCAATTCCTGAAAGTTTGAAAGAGACCTGTCACTCAATGCAGCTAAAGCAGGCGTTACAGTCTTTACTGAGGTGAGGTCACTTGACGTGATCTGGTGACCTGACCTTGAGTGACTCTGGTCTGAAATATTCACAACATCTGCAGAAACGATGTATGATCAATTGTTCCAAAATGGTGGCGCTCCGTGCCAACGTTTTTGAGATATTTGCGAGAGACCGCAGGGGAGGGGGCCTGCGGTTTCTCGCAGATATGGTACCCAAAGAGTCACGGAAAAGTATGGAATTTCAGTAACCGTGGTTGTATCGTATCAGCAATGGGGTCTGGTAGGTGGGGGTAATGGCCCTGCCTGGCGCCAAAAAAGGGGGCACGACCCCGGAGGACCTGCCGACCACTGGTCTAGGCACATCTGCTGTTCTTATATGATGTTCCTAAATTGCGAGTAATTAGTTTCAGTCCCACATGTCTAAAATCGGACGAGAAGTTCCGGAGATAGATGTGGATTCAGAGACAGGCTCTGTAGCCCCCCCCCCCCCCAGTCGCTCACGTTATGGAATATATCTTATATATTGAACAGGTAATCATACAGCCCTTGCGAACTTCGGGCTTCCTATGTAGTTCAGCAGGACGATTTATCTGTCGGTAGAAATATGCTTTGTACGGTAGTATCAAATCTCTCAGGGAGTCATATAATGTGACGCCATATCCGTATCTCGCCGCGGTAACGTCAGAGTCCCCTCCCCATCCCCGCTCTCTCTGTCTCTCGGGTGGCAGCAGACACTGTAGATTCATGTTTCTTAGCATATGAGTAATAACGCCACTGTATTTCGTGCTACGTTTAATAAACAGCCCTGGGTGACATTTCAGTGAACCAAGATTCTTTCATAACAAGGGTACAGCAAAAGTCTGGGTCGCTGCAATTGCGACACGGTCTATCTAAGATATTGCAGAATGTTCCTGAAGAAACTGCCGTGTGTTCCGCGGCGATATCGCCTTTCATACACCTGTGGGGCTACAAGCGGCGAACTAGCGCGGCCGATGGCCGTTCTACGACACCTGGCCGCCACTGACAAGGTTAATGCCGCAATCACCGCGATGGCCTGCCCAGACGATAAAGTCGCCGGCCGACCCGACTGAGCGGTCTGTCTGCTCGGCAGTCGGCCGGCCGCCGTCCAAATGTCACGCAGAAGCCGTATCAGGCCGGCAATCGTCTCCGGTAACTGCCCAAGGAAATGGCTCGCCATGGCTGGATAACGGTATGGATTCCTGTAAATCTGTGATGGAAGGAGTCGTCCCTTCTCAATCGACTTATTTCTGGCTCATTTTGTCATAGGATTTGCAGCTGGTGCGAACTTGTCATGAAGATAGCGATATAGCACGCTCCACCCGAAGTTTACCTTCCGTTTTCTTCACTGCATCTGCCTGTCCGTTCCCATTCCTTCTGCATCTGTCCCATTTCCGCCTTTTTAGCTCATTCCAACTCATCAGGTCTCATTCAATCATATTCCATCCCACCTGAATCGCGTTCCATTTCAGTCCCATTTTCAGTCTCTCTTATTCCGGGCATAACGTATGAACTGGGTCGCTATGGAGCGCCAGAGGGCCCTAACGTCGTGGTCTTCGTTCACCTAACCAGGTGGCCTCATCCAGGATTAAGCGTGGACAGAAGCAGGAACTTTCCCTCTGCAAGTTTATGTAAACATTTAAATTTGACAGATGACTGGGGACAATAATTGTTCTGCTGTTTGACACATTTACATCCCCACTTTAAAGTCAAAATGTCCCTGCACCCTAATTCATCAGGAGAATCTACCAAATAACTAATCGCGGTAAAAATGAGATGCAAAAATGACTATCCATAGACCTCTGTATACCTCATGTCGTAAGCAGTTGACCTATGGATGGCCTGCTCGGAAAGGGTTTAGCTACCTTCAAAAAGCTTTGGCACATCCAAGACTTAGTTTTGTATGGAGCAGGATGGACCTCTGAACCTAATTCTGAACCCTTCTAGCTATGGACTATCACTATAATCAACAGTCGTAGGTATGCAATATCAAGTGCTAAAACAAGATGACGATAAAAATAAACTTACTGCGTGCTCGGTAAAGCCCAGTATATTCTCATTTGCCTTCAATTAGTAAGATGAGCCAGCGCCGTGGGAAGCACCTGGCTGCCATCCTAGCAGGGAGGATGGGGAGGGGCGGGGCGGCGAATCCTCATCTCGGTCGGGCGGATCATTCGCGCTGCCGACTCCGGGACGAGCGGCGATTCATTAGGGCGTTCACGCCTCCGCTCGGCTCCGGGACCACCGGCGGCGGCGCGCGGCAGTCTCACACCTGACCGAACGCAGATAATTAGCGACCGACCCGCACCTGGGGGGCGCCGCGGCGAGCCGCACGCCCGCGGCCCACAAGCCCCGGCGGGCCGTAATAAGTGCCTGGAGCCTGTGTGCGGTGTCTGCGGATAAATTCAGTCGGTCGGCGCACTTCAGGGGGACACCACCGCGCCGCCCGTCACCCGGAATAGATGGCCGGCTCACCATGTAACCCGGACGACAGGATGCGCTGGTGTCTCAGAGAATCCAATGACACGGGCTGCGGCCCGCACTAAATCGCCGCCTGGTGAACGGGACCTTCACACCGGACATGGGCCACCAGCCAGCAGAGGCTGCATCAATCAGGACTTAGACATGGCCTATCACTTGACAGTTTTAATCAATTTAATGGGCGTTGCTAAACGCTGGACGCTGGTACTTGATATGCATACAACTCAATAAAAAACCATAGGTTATCTAGAAAAAATATCTATACGATTCACTGTTAGGTAATGCGATTATTAATTATGCGCACATGTATGTCACGAAAAATAACAAAAGGGGCGTGTATGTAAGTACTTATTCCTCGTACCTATATTGCAGAACAGGAATCAAAGTTATAAGTACAACTTCAAAGGGTAGCCAATGTGTTCACAGAAGGTGCCTCCATCATCCTTCCTGTTTCTAGAGAAGCGCATTACTGCATACAAAGCATACTCCCTTGACTTTTGCAGAGCTCAAGTGTGACTGGGGAGAGTTCGTCTGATTCTATGCCTGAGCGGCCACAGCAATCGCGCGAGACCCACGCATTGAACCAGTGAAAGCTACTTCCGAGCTGAATGGTCTCGTTAAAATCGCCTGACAATGCGTGGCTGCTCTCTGATCAGCCGGTCGTGGTGCAAGAGGCGCGGGTTTCGCTATCGGCGAGAGGATGACTGCCTTTGTCGAAAATAGATACTCAGCAGCGTAATCGTATGCCCCAGAATTTGAACTCTGCAGTTGTATACTAGCTTAATTATTAATTAGAATTGCTGAACCACTTTAGGACGAGTCCTTAAAATATTTTCCAAAATAAGCCACTATGATAGAACAATGGATTCACTTTGCTCCCTCTCATTCTCACTTTATCTCTCTTCTCTTTCTCTCTCTCTCTCTCTCCCCTCTCTCTCTCTCTCTCTCTCTCTCTCTCTCTCTTCCTACAGCATTCGATTGGTTGATGTTTCTGGTCACGGAAATAGCAACAAAAATGTGACAGCATTGCTAGTACCGAGCGGTCATGCATCGAAGCCCATTCACCCGAAACATGCGGGGTCGTGCCTCGACCGTTCGGTCGGCGGACGGTGCGCTCGTTACTCACGTGCCAGAGTTTGCGGAAGTCCCGCTGCTCGATGCGCACCAGCTGGCAGGGCTCTCGGGTGACCATGGTCAAATGGCGCGGAGAATCGGTCAGTACCGACTCCCCGAATGTGGCGCCCGACCAGAGACAGGACGGTTCCACACCCTGGCGACAGGTCACAGGTCAGAGGTCAACTCACAGTCCTCGGTCAGAGGCAGAACGGCTCCACACCCTGGCAACAGGTCACAGGTCTGAGTTCAACTCACAGTCCTCGGTCAGAGGCAGAACGGCTTCACACCCTGGCGACAGGTCACAGGTCAAAGGTCATCTCACAGCTAACGATAAGAGGCATAGGGCGGCTTCACGCCCTGACAAGGGGTCACAGTTTAAAGGTCACAGTCTGGCCAGAGGCAGGATGGCTCCATACTCCACACCCTGACGACTGGTCACGGGTCAAAGGTCAAAGGACCAGAAGGGGAGGATAGACACCCAAGTGACAGGTCACAGGCTAGGTTCGATGGCTTCGGTCCCCGCGACCACAAGCAGAACGGCCCCACGTCATCGTGTCGGGTTACAGTTCAGGTCAAAGGTCTCATCGAACTCAAGAAAATAGCTCTACGCGTCGTAAACCGTATGGCGCTTCAGGCAGCAGTTTATTTCTGACTGACTTATTTCGAGTTTTGATATTCTTTTAGAAAGTGTAACAAGTTAGGCCAACCAACAGCAGACTCAAAGTAACCAACGCAAGTGAATCACTACCTATATAGCTCCAAATATAGCTATGCTGTTGCCTGTTACTGTCGCTGAACACCGACTCATCCAGTGTCGCTGCAGTTAATTCATTGTTTTCAGCTTTTTCCAATCGCGTCCCAGCTTGAGCTGCTCTACACACCACAAACCCTGGCCGGACTGCCCCGGACACGTGCTGCTTCTACCAGAGTGCCTACCAACAATCAGTAAGGCAAAAGTCATTGCCAGCCATGCGCCTGATGGGTAGGCTACCCGCACAGCACGCTGGGCGCCTGACAGGTAGGCAGCCCGCACAGCACACTGAGCGCCTGGCGGGTAGGCTACCCGCAAAGCACACCGCGCGCCTGAGAGGTAGGCTACCCGTATAGCACAACGGCGCGGTGGCCGCTTTTTCATTCCGTTTTGTTTCTACTGGATGCGGAGGTGGATTGTTGGAAATATAACTGGGCGTAAAAGTAACAGCGGATTGTTCGGAGCGATCCGATGACAGGCGGAGCAGTTCCCTCGCCCGCCTGGAGCCAGATACAGCCAGCATCACAGGCCGGCAGTCATTGCATACCAATGTAACCCGATGCCCCGTCACCCTGTCCGACCTATCAGAGCGCAGTATTGAGAGCCCCGGGCCGGTGTGCCGGCTTTGTTCTGGATTTAACTTGTTCCGGTGGCAAAACGAGCCACGTGTTCGATAAACTTCAGACTGATTTAATGGGACCAGAATTCAAGCCATGACGTGAAATGTTCGATTTTTGCTAGCGACATGTGTTCACCATTATTAGACATAATGTAACTGGCCTAGCAAATGTCCGGACCGGCATAACCTTCACTAGAAAGTTTCATGAACATAATGTGACAAGTTGACAACCGATGCACACGGTGAATGTTGTGAAACTTTGCTAAGTCCAGAACAATTCTTGCGTGAAGTTTGAGTAGTATTGTGCAACAGCATTGTCTGCAGGCGAAGTAACTTAGCTGTTAAATCTGCGAGCCTTTAAAGATAGACATGGAGCCTAGCGCAGGAAAATTGCTTGCTTTTGTAAGCACAAGCCAGCCATATATAAGCTAAATAGTAAATGGTAAAGCGCAGCCCGATTGTTACTCCTTTCTTCTTACAAAAGGCTGGCATTACTTTTAATGATATTTGTTTTCCCAAAGCCTTTAGTACCCAGTAGGTACCCAGTAGGCTTATACGCAAGCATATAAGCAAAACAAAATTGATCGTTTGAGCTATAGTAATTGGCAAATGCCTTTGACCTTGACCTCGTACCTCGGAAGCAGCTTGAACGCAGTAGCATCCCCTTCTCCGGGACCTGGCCATCAAATGTCGCCAGCTGGTGTGTCCTTCGCCTCCGCGGCAGCTGCCACAGCAGGATGGCAGCAGTGACATCTAGTGGAGGTCAGCCGAACCAGAGCAGTGACATTGTGAAGGTCAACCGGAGTGAGGCGACTCCCAGCAGAGGTCAGTCAAACCATAGCGGCAACTGGTAGAAATCAACCTTTTGAGGCACAATGCTGAGCTGATTGGTAACTTGATGTCGCATCAGATTTTGCACAAATAAATATCGGAATAATCATGTCTTGTCTGGTCGCAGCCAGCGCTGAGGCCAATGGAACAATTGAGTGGGCTTCACTCATCTGCTCTGAGTAGGCGAACTTCATTCATCGCGCTCCACAATAGACCTGATTGCAGGTTGCCGCCCACAGTGTCCAACTGTCCAGCTTCATGCGGTGCCACTCCTCGTGGAACCAGTGTCACAGGTCACCGGCTTCCATCGACCGGGGATTGGTGAGCTGCCGCAGCCTCCCCACACACTACACGGCCCACCGCCCGGCACCACGCCAGTCAGCGGTACATACTCGACAACAACACTAACGGATATTCCACGGATTCGGATGCTCCAAGTCGCTCTAAATTCACACACGCTCAGATGCCGGACCACCTGTGGATCTCTTCGCTCCAGTGATGGCACTATAAGGTAACCCAGCGGTCACAGTCTGCCACTCTGCCGCCCCGCTCCAACTGCCTATGGCACTCCGCCTCCGCTATCGGCCGACCGCGATTACCGGTAATAGAATCCGCCGCCGCTCCGGCTGCTCTACCGGCGGCGACTGACGTGTCCCAGCTGTGCTCCCCTCTCCCTCCCCTGACCGAGCTGCGTGCCCCTCCCCTCTGCCACGCGCTGCTCTCCGCCACTCCTCCGTGCCTGTCCGCCCTCTGTCACGCTGACCTAGTGACCTGCAAGCGGATCGGGAGGGAAATTGGTGCAGCATCGGAAACCTCCAACAAAAGAATATCTTATCAGGAAATGGACGCACCGCAATATATTGCAATAAACCTATGTACAATTTTACATTCTTCGGCATCCTGCAGCTCACGTATTATAGTTGAAGGAGGCTTGGTCAGGCACCTGGTCGCTATGCATAGATTATGCTACTTTAATTTACCGGTGTGTGCGTGCACTTAGGAGACCAGCCGCTTCCGTATCGGAGTAATTTATCGAGTTACGCTCAAGTGGCGTCCCATAGCACGGCCAATTATTGAGTTACGGAGTGCGGCTGGCCGCGGGTCGTAGCCTACCTCACTGGCCATGCTCCAGAAGCGGGTTCTGCGGGTCATTGGCGTGCATTAGTAATGGGCGGTCTCCCTTAGTCGGGCCGTAAGGACGGAGTGGCACGACACTACTGTTTCCACAGCAGGGCAATAGTCGTCTGCATTAGCAATAGGCTGCGAATGGTGCTGCTGGTTGAGGCTGCGGCCTGTGCTGAGCCACGTTCAGTATTTGCCGATTGTCCAGACAGACTGCGTCGCTTGTCCGATTCTCTGGTTGAAATGAACCGATTGTCCGATTGTCTGGTCGGACTACCCTTTATGCTCGGTCGGACCGCACCGATTTCTGGTCAGCTGCACCGATTGTCTGGTCAGCTACACCGATTGTCTGGTCGGGCTGCACCGATTGTTTGGTGGTTCACACTTATCATCTAAGATGCCTCGCTGATTTGCGAAGAGAGCGAAATTATGTATTATATGTAGATGAAAATGTATTATATGCTCACGATTGGCTGCAAACGTAGCTGGTGTTATCTTTCTCACATAAAGTTATGATAAGATGTTTCCCCACAAAATGTAATAATCGAAACTAAAAGTACCGTAAAGTGGGGCTATTTGAGACAGTGGGGCTATTTGAGACAGTATTTAAAATCGCTAAAAAATGAAGATCGTTTGATTTTTGTGTGATATTTTTGCTCAGGGAGGTGTGGAATCGAGTAGTAAATCGCCTGAGCAAAAAATCAAGCATAAATTTTAAGTGGTTTTTATTTTATAGCAATTTTAAATACTGTCTCAAATAGCCCCACTGTCTCAAATAGCCCCAACTTACGGTAGCTCAATTTTCTCGTCTGAAGCCTGATGCTGCAGGCTCAACTTGAGACTCAAGAGAGACTGATGCCTTGCCGAAATTCGGGACAGGCTGGCTTAGGCGGGATCACATCGGATGCTCCCGCACTGAAGGTATTGAACAGATGGCGAGTTCCATTGCCAGTCCCAAGATATATAAGCCAATAACGTATAGACCTGCCAGTATATACGCCACCAGGACGTATGAACTGACCTCGGCGACAACGTCGCTGAGAGACCCAGCCGTGGAATTGGATCTGCGGATGTGGTCAGTGATGAATGGGGTCAGGGACTGCCGTGGGGCTGAAATGAGTGCTGAATGACTTGAGGATGCTGTGGATGACTGGAGTGAGGTGTGAAGATGCTGTGGGGCTAGCTGAGATTGTTGCTACATATGTAACTAGTATCCATGGAAAGATGCTGGTAACTTTGTAAGCAGGCGAAATATGAGCAGCAGCTGCCTTTGTGGTCACAGCCTGTCACAGTCGGCCAGAGTCGCCACTGTGTATGCGACAGTCGGTCTATCACAACCGCCATAGCCGGCCCATCACAATCTCCACAGTCGGGAACGTCACAGTGAGACCCGTCATAGCCCGATCCGTCACAGTAGGACCTGCCACAGCCGGGCACGTTACAGAACACCATAGCCCGGCTCCGCAGTCAGTCCCGTCCCAGTCAGACCCGCCACAGTCAGCCCAGTCACAGTCCTGACTCCCGTCACAGTTCGCCACAGTTGACCGGCTCGAGTCCCGCATGCGGGCAGCACACGGGCGCGTTAGTGAATGCAGCAGGGTGTTAATTGGGTCGTGCTTCTCACCGCCGTGGCTCCATAGGCTGGTAGTGAGGTGAGCACTGCGCCCGACACGCCACGGACACACAACACCCATCCGGCGAATCGGAAATCAATGCTCACGGCCCCCGGCGGGCTGTGAGGAGGGAGGAGAGCGGAGGAAACCCCGCGCTTCCCCGGACTGCTGATGACGAGACGAATGGGGGAGGGATTTTTGGGAAGGTAGGACGCCAGCTGGGGTGTCTGGCCAGCTGTGGAAACTATGTTGTAATTAGTTGTCAAGGTGGCATCGTGCAACAACTTCCTGCAGTCAGGGCAATGCCCTGTCGTATCGACAACTGTTCGTCGCCTCGGAAGCAATTACACTGTGTACCTACGTGTCACTACGTCACCACCATAGGCACATGTGTCTACATTAGAGATGTGCTGACCTAAATACCTAAAATGAAAATATACGTAATATTTGGCATTTAGTGCAATATTTCGCTATAGATTATGTATATAGCACGCGTTTCCGTATGCGTTACAATTAAGCTCGGAATTTAAACATAAGTCATCTATTCCTTGAGCCTTAGGGTCAGTCGTTACTCGTTGCTTGTTAGGCTATGGGAGCCATTATTCAGCGCTATAGCCGCAAGGCCCGCGAGCGGCGGTGGCGGATGGGCCGATGGTCGCGCCAAGGCACCCGTAGCGGCGGTGAGGGTTGTGCGACGAGGGCGCCACCGTTGCGCCTCGGGTCTCACTAGTACATAGTGGTGCGGGTGGTGGAGGTCGGGACCAGGTTGTCATGGTTCATATATAATATATATGCATACAAATATGGTGAATATACTCGTATAGTCCGTGCCATCACCTACAAGACTCAGTTTATCGGTGGACTTCTAGATAGTCATGCCGTTCCGTTAGCCTCAAGCCTGGCACTGGCAGCTTACCGGCAGTTTTCGTCTCCTCACTAATTTATCGCAGCACATCGGTAGCTTTCGTCTTGTCACTAACCTGTCTCAGTTTGTCGGTGGCGTCGCGGGACGGGAAGGCAGAGACGGAGCCGGACAGTACGGCGTACCAGTTGGTGCCGCGGTCACCCTGACGAAACACTGAAACGGACGGCCACACAGCGACCGTCAGTTACCGAAAGCTTCAACAGTTAGCTCTGAATATCAATTTCCTTCGATTTTAACGAAACACTGGAATGTCTAAGCAGCTGGAATGGCCATCTCATCTACCACATTGAAGTCTTGAATAATAAATATCAAGGCGAAGAGACTTGAAATCGAGCTCCCGACACGGAGACTGCAATGTCCTGCCTACTAAATTGAGAGGGCAGCATATAGGGCAGATACATATAGAACGTTGCAGTCAACATCGAGCCTGCATCTCTAACACATTGAACTGAAGAGCATCCGGTATCACCTGTAGCGTTAAATGAGAGGCAATGTTGTTGTTGAACCCAGACGCACTTAGCTACACAGATTGCCAATCATATCATTACCGGAAAGTGTTTGATCAGGGCGACCAATTTCCGAAACGAATGGCAATGATGAAATGACATATCTGTACGAGTACGCGTTGGAGTTTGCCTAAATGTGATCCTCCGGAATTGTCTAGATTGAAAGGAATTCGGCCTTTGATTCACAAATATTTTTTCTGTCAGAGAGGATATTGCAGCACAACTTCTCGGGTCTTCTTGATGTTAATGAAATATTTAAATTAGGTCAGTTTTACCTTGCCAGTGATTACGACAAGGGCTTAATCAAATTTCTTCTGCAATTTCTGTGTCGTAAAGCAAAATATTATTTCTATGGTTTGTTGACAACTTTCGAGCGTCACCTGCCGCCTCTAGTTACGAAGCCTTAGCAGAGTTAAAAAGGTGTTTCCTACTCAATTTGTTTCAGCGGGCAAGTCAAACTAGCAGTCACCAATAGGGATATGATGAACAGTCAGTTTTGCGTGCTCACCATAATGCAGTGCAAAATGCCGTGACCTTAGCCCAAAAGCTCTGAGCGTTCCGCAGAAAGACGTTTCCGTGGACTGTCTCCGCACTGAGTTATCGTCACGCACCCCAGAGATGTTGGTCTGACGGTAACCTTGCTCTCTCCCGGCCATTTGTCTAAACCAGCCTGATCTCCAGACAGCACAGAACGCTCCCAGAAATTTCTCCAGAGCATGGTTGAAGCCGAATGGAAGGCGTAGAAATGAGACTGCGAAGTCCCGCATATCGCCCACTGATAGTGCAGAGGTTCGATGATTAGGTGCTCGCCCATTATGATGGTGATATGATGCTGACACATACCGTGATGACTATTATACCCTGGATATCGTAGGCTTACGGTATGTCCATGGCAGTCCAAGAGCATTTTAATATCAGTTGGCGATAAATGAATAGCTTTGCATGTCACTGACATTTAAATTTTCATACCTACTTTATCGATCGGTAATGGTCATCGGAGCATAAAATGTATCACACCGTTCAAATCATTTTCGTTCTTTTTTTTGCGCCATGGTGTCCGTCCATCGTAAGTACAAATTTGTAATTGGACGTCATTGCAAAGTGATCCCAGAGCCGACCCTAGACACTAACCCCTGTAACGCAGAAGCCCATTTTCTTAATTGAAATTGCATCGCATAATTTTTAAGCATATTGAAAAATTAATTTTTTTCCCTATTCAGGGCTAAAATGTAGAAGTACAACCAACCAGACATTGCCCAGAATATTTCGATACAATAAATTAACATTTATCATATACATTAATAATGAAAGAGCCTCATAACATTCAGGAAAAAAACACAATGCGTTGCAGTAGGCCAAGCTCCTTTGTGTAGACGCATTACATTCAGAAAGTTATAAAGTATCAAGAAGCCAGCAGCAATGGCATGGGTTTGAATGTATGCATTAGTTCTGTTGGTCGGTGCGCAACTTGTGTGGGGTTGCCGGGTCAACTAATTTCGACGGCGGTCGGAGCTCAATATATCTACAGCCGAAACCATTCGGCTCCTCTGATAAAGTCCACGCAAAGTTTACTGCTGCCGGTGCCGCACTCTGAGCTGTGATCTGGGAGGTGAGCGACTGAGATTGGATTTTAGTTGGATGCGTGGCAGTGGCTTATTTAAAACGATGACTTCGCGACATTTACTTCCAGCATGATACGGAAAGATGGAACAGAAAACTCAGTTCACTTAACCCTCGCCCGCACATGGGGGGGGGGGTGGTTGCCACCCCCCCAGGTAGTCTTTCTGCTCTGCACTCGACATTTTTAGAGCTAGAAGGCTGATTTTTCGTATAGCTGCTCCTCTATTCTTTCTTGATGTCCACTGAAAATTTCAAGTTTCTGTGACTTTTGGTTTCGGAGATATGACCTTGTTTTTCAGGTCATGTCATGACCCAAATGGCCAATTCTCAACATCTTGCGTTTGCCATGGGCCTTGTGGGCTTTTGACACCCTGATTTCGGCCTTGTTTGCCAGTCTTACCTCCCACCTATCATGGAACATGTTGTTTGACGATGTACAGGGGTCAAGGTCAGGGTCAAGGTCAACCTAGGTCATATAAGATAATTGCATTTTAGTCAAGCTAAATTTACTTTTTGTGAAGTTTTTTGACTGCATTTTTGGTAAAAGCTTCTCAGATCATGATTTCATGTAATATGGACCCAAAAACAATCGGTGCACACATCAGTATACACACAGACACACACAGACATACAAACACATATAGTTGACCTTGACCTAACTTGACCTGAAATGACCTCAGCAGCAAAATTCTGGTCGGGTAGTGTGGCAAAGAGGTTCTAGCTGGCTTGGCACCAGAAAACAGCACCGTCATCGGTATTTGATAAGCAGCGCACTTGATATCCAACGGTGACCCAAAACAGCAACATTTTTTAGTTTGACCTGACCTGGAAGGTCAATGACTGACCTGAGGAGGTAAAACTGGGTATCATTGGATTCGTCTCTTCCCAAAGAATCTTTTTGGTCTTTACAGCTAAGCTCTATCTCCAACAGGAACGAAATGGCGCGGGGGGGGGGGGTGGCAACCACCCCCCCCCCATGTGCGTTCTAGGATGGGAAAATGGCATGTGCGGGCGAGGGTTAAACGGTTTTAACTGACTTGAGACGTTTGACAACTTCGAAATTGTCGATTGCGCCGCAACAAGTTCGCTCTGCTATTGGAAGTAAGCGCTCCAATTTGGCTGCGTTCTGAACTGGACTTCTGTCTTATGTAAGCTACCTAATCCTTGTTCCCATGGATTAGGTGAAGATCTCACGGTATTAACCCCACTCACGGCCGCAAATAGAATATCTCTGGTCTATATGTGGTAGACGATTGATCTTGAGCAGGAGAATAAGCTAAAACATATTCCACCGCTCCGACTGCCTACACGTTACACAGCTAAGGTGCGCTTCTCAAAAGGTCATGCTCCTAGAGAGGTCATATTCTGAAACATAGAAAGCCGACTATCGAACGGTTCTTGTAGTAAAGAGCAAGTATTCACGAATATATCAAAGAGGCAATTTCATATAATCAAGCGGACTGGTTTCGTCTATAAAAGACTTCTTCGGCGTTTTTCAAAAACGCATAACCCGTATAACAAGAAAGCTAGCACAGCTAGTGTGACCCCTCGTCGAGGTCCCCACTCACGTGTGACCCCCTCCTCGAGGTCCTCCAGGTAGGCGCAGCTGGCCAGGTCGAGGATCAGCTCGTGAGGAAGGTCTCGGAGCGTGGCGATACTTCTCAGTAGTTCGGCCACGTACTGCACGTCCGTCATCGTCCGTTCGCCCGGCCTGGCGGCAGGCACACGAAATCACAATTTCATCGATTATTGGCAGTAAGATACCCACAATTTTAATTGGCATCTTAATGTCGAATACTTTTAAACACGGTGTAATGACTGTTTTGGAAACATGAGATGGCCAGCGTTTGTTTCGTTCTTAAAATGAAAATTAATTGCACGATGTTATGGTCCTTGCTTAATAGTGACACCGAAAGGGTGTATCACGCGATTGGTATGCCTAATGATTATGGCATTGATGAAATAGGCAAGTCACCTTTGAAAGCTTTTATTGATCTTTAATAAAGTCTCTTACTGGCATACCAGAATCTCAAATAATTACCTTCTATTTTGAAAACTAAAAGGCCATAATTCAATTTTAAATGGCCTGTGTCTCGAGACTTATTCCCTTCAAATTCTTACCACGAAGGTACCCAGATACTATTTACGGGGTAGTTCTGCGTCGTTTTATATTACCATTATTTATTTACCCATTGATTCGGTAAATGGTCTCACCTTTTATCTAGCGCCTCCAGCCAGGGCTGAATGGGAGACATTCTGTACATGGTCCCTGCAACTCGGCTTGTGAAGCACCAGGTGGGCAGGGGAGTGACCAGGGCACCTCCAGTGAACAGGGGTGTCACCAGGACGCCATTAGTGGTCTGTGGTTGTCACTGGTGCGGTCCTGTGGCCCGCAAAAATAAGAAAAGTGAAATATTATAGATTAGACAGGAGGCAAAAACATAATGTCACGCGGGCAGAAATGCACACAGACAGACAGACAGACAGACAGACAGACAGACAGACAGACAGACAGACAGACAGACAGACAGACAGACAGACAGACAGACAGACAGACAGACAGACAGACAGACAGACAAACAGACGGGCGGACAAACAGGCGCCTAACCAAGTCCGTTCTGCTGGTTGGAACTTGGATGTTCTCTGAAAGGTCGAGTCCATCAGAAAGTTGGCTTTCCGCTAGCCCACATCGAACCACCTACAGTAGACCGACGTAATCACTGGGGCATTCCACGATAGATCGTACCACTTTTTTCCAATTTGACACCCTCATCTCTCGGAATTTGACGAGAATTGGTCTCAGGGGTAATCAGGGGCTCTGAATCCACCTGTAACAATTTCAGGCTTATCAGATAAGTATTTTTTGAGTTATGGTGTACAACATTTTTTGGATCTTGCTTTGCAGCGCTAAGTTTGGCGGGCTGTAACTCTAAGACGGATTATTCAAATGCCAAATGTTATATAACATTGAACTTGCAATGAAACAGAGATTAATATGTATTTTTGAAATTTCGAAAAATACGCTATTTTTATATATGGCATATCGAGTTTTCTTTCATTTGTATTTTTTGGACTTTGGGACCAAATTTTTTTGAATTTTTATTTCTTTAAAAAAATATTTGGCTTATTGTTAAGAAGTATGCAAAAAATTAGGAAGGTGTTCTTTCTATAAATGTATTTATTTTACGTCACGATAACGGTTTCGAATAGTGATTTCGGGAGGGGAGCTTACAAATGGCGTGGTAAAGCTGCCTAGTGACATCACGGGTTACTGAAATTTCAATTGAAGTCTGAGTCATCTGAAAAAATGAAAAGAGGGTTCATCCAACCCTCTTTCCTATAAGCGCGAGGGTGAAAAAGGCTGTTTGGTTCTGACATTGTTTTGGACGCCAATGACCATAGCTGTCCGAGATAAAAGTTACAGGACGCATACATGGTGTCCTCCAGAGGTCTCACAACTTGTATATCTAGGAATTTTTTAAGGTTACATGAGGTCAGGTCGGTCACGTGACATCACTGTTATAAATCAATGGGGAAATATAAAAACTGTTATTTTGGCGCCGAGAATGATCTAAAACTATCTCACGTACATGGTATCATAATTTCATGCACTCCCTGCAAAGTCCAATGCTTCACTTTTGCATTGTTAACCTTGAGTGACGTCATTTATGGCGTCATTAGGGTCGTACGAGTTTTTCGTCAATAACTCCCGATCAAATGGAGCTAGAGAGTCGGGAAAGCCACCAATGGACTCGGGAAGACCTTCCGAATCGAATGATATGCCATATGATACCCTTTGCCGAGCTTCGTGACCTGAAGGGCTCTGACCTGACCTTGACCCGAGGTCAATTACTTAAGTTGACATCACCCTAACAAAAAGTATACCATTCGATGCACCTGAGCTAGGCGAACACAATGATGCCAAAATCGCGGCTCTGCGGCCCTTTTTTGCGAAGTTATTTACTAAAAACCGAACCCGTAACTTCAGTCACTTGACCTGACCTCAGACGCTACCGGTTGACCTGAGACCTTAAAATCGGGTACCAATGGCTGCGACTTGTAACGGCACACACGCTCGTTTTTTCCGCGAGGCTCTAGCTCTATTAGAAGCGAAACGGCGTGCTAGGGTCGTATCAACCCCTCCAAAACCCTTTTTGTTTGCGGGAAAATGAGGAACTTATAGAAAGAACACCTTTCTAATTTTTTGCATGTCGATTTGCAATGACATGAAGTTTATTTTGAAAAATAAAAATGTGAAAAATTTTGGTCCCAAAAGTCATTAGAGGCAAATGAAAAAAGATTAAGGTTTTTGCTCAACAATGAAATTTTTTCTTTGGAATTTTTGAATAGTAATATTAATTTTTGATTCATTGCAAGCTTAGTGTTGTTTACTTTTTGTTGGTTGCTTAACCCGTTCTTGAGTTATAGGCCATCAAACTCACCGTTACAAACCGAAGTTAAAAAATGTAATGCAATATAACTCAAAAAGTTTTGATCTGAGAAGTCTGATATTTTGCCAGGCGTCTTTGGGGCCTATGATTACCCCTAGGACCGATTTTCATTAAAATCCGAGAGATGAGGGTGACGGGCCTGGTACGATCTATCGTGGAATGCCCCCACTGTCATTTAAAGCCCGAACTGCACTGAATGGCCCTTCGAGTACTCAGAGTGTGGGTATTTAAAACGGTAAGCCATCGCCAGATATATGATCGTATAACATAATTTTCCCCAATTACATGCTAGAAGGAAATGTTAAGGTCATAGAGTATGAGGTGCTGGCATTGGCAAGTGATCTTCCAGGTTGAATTATTGCAGGTTTTGACAATTGACGGCTGTTTGTCAGCCAAATTGGTGCTTGGTGCATCCATTGCCGAAAGTTATTGAAAGACACAGACACTACTGACTACATATACTCGTAATGAAATTTCAAGCGAGTCGCGAGATTGGTGAATGGGGAGACAAGTTAGCTTAGCTCATCAGTTAAACTCTTGTTTATTTTGTGCTTGAAATGAAGGGTGTTTTATCCGCACGTGTGAAGTCGCTATTTTACATGTTCAATGTTTGCAATTCGATTTAAGCTTCATACCCCACCGAAATGTTTTCGTAAGAGGAAACAGGACATAAACTGGCTATTTTACATAAACGATGTACTTGAAGTTTGAGGGGCGTTAAACAGTTCTCGACGGGTGTAACTTTGGATGCCTGTCGAAATACAAAGCTCCAATGGGTAAGCAAAACGCAGGCACCGAGCTTACCAATGAGATTACCATGCGGATCATTGATTACGGAGCGAGCGAAGCGAGCGGAGTCTTACGTAGAATAACGGAAATTTCTGAGTATGAGCGGCCGGCCGGCCGGCCGTGGTCACGATTCTGCGACGCTTATATCTCAGCAACCACTTGACCGATTTACATGCGGTAATTTTTGTAGGGTAGCTTCATTCCTTCTACCAAGTATTGGACTATTCCCGATGCATGTGGGTGACCCCTTATGCACGTGCCAGCCACGTGCAAAACGAAGAGGTGTCACTTTTGTAATTGTTGCAATATCTCGGTAACTACTTGGCCGATTGCGCTGAAAGTTGGCATGCAGGTAGGCACCCACTAGGCAATGCATATCCATGTGCCGGGGTTGGGGTGCTGCTGCACGTGCGCACGTGCAGGGGTCGATTCCAGATCTCGAGAACGGCTGGACCGATGGCGCTCAAATTTGGTACATGGCTAGGGAGAGGGACCGGTTAGTAGGGTGCCGTGCAAAAGTCAGTTGGGACCCATTTTGCACGTGCGCACGTGCAGGGTGCCGCTTCCAGATCTCGAGAACGGCTGGACCGATTGTGCTCAAATTTGGCACATCGCTAGAGACCGGTCAGTAGGGTGCCGTGCACAAGTCAGTTGGAGGTACCCCCTCGAAATTTTGCACGTGCAAGACTCACCCCTCGCTCGCTCCGTTAGTCGCCCCAAAAGGCGCTATACTGGTATTACCTATATATAACTCATTTTATGATATCTAAGTGACAATTAACTATCAGTTTAATACATTAGTCATTAACAAAAACAAATTTTAACATGCATTGCATTAACATACATGAACGTACATTGTTAACATGCATTGCATTATCATACATGAACATACATTTTTACATAACTTACAATAGTAATTTGCACAGAAGTCTCAGCTGGCTAAATCTGCCAACTTAGTGAAATCGAGATTTGTTGGTTTCTAACTAAAAGGTAAGACCTGCCTTTTTTATTGTATTTAATGATTCTAATGTTATTTTTTCACGTTTAAGGTATTTACGGAGCTCAAAGCTGGCCTTCATCGTGCAAAGTATTCATAGGTCGATTTAAAAGTCAATACTATAAACGTCCGAACTCCATCAGAGGAATACTAAAACGTCACATCAGCGGTCCTGTCACTTATGCACACCGCCTGCCTTTTCACGGGGACTGGTTATCCACCCCTGTCGTGCCGGCACTCCTCGGCACTCCTGTAAGGGGCGCTTCCCCTTATATGGACACTCTCCTATCAGCACTCCCCAGTGCCCTGAGTCAGCTGCCGTGGCACTCACCTGTGGCTGGCTGTCGTCACCGACGCTACCTGTAGCTTTCTGCCGTCTCCGACGCTACCTGTGGCTGGCTGCCGTCGCCGGCGGCACCTGTTGCTCGACTGCCAGCGCCGGCCGCCAGGTAAGTCGGCCGCTCGCGCTCGGTCGATGGCGCACACGGCCGCGCACCTCGTGTCCAGGAGCGGGACCGAGACACCGCCGGTATCGTCCGATGTCCTATGTCGGGCCCGAGACACTGTCGGAATCGTCTGGTGTCCTGCGCTGGATTTGAGGCAGCACTGAGCACGTCTCGTGTCGTTTAACGGGCCCGGCGGCACTGGGAAAACCGTCTCCCATCCAGTACCGGAGCCGACGGCACCTCGTATCCAGTATTGGGCATGAGGCACTGAGAGAGCCGTCTAGTGTTCCGTGCCGGGGCTGTCCGCATCACGTCCTCGGTGCCCGGCCTGGTGGCACCACGTGTCCTGAACCGGCCCCGCGACACTGCCAGGACCGTCCTGGGTCCCGCGTCTCGTGTTCAGTGGTGGGACCGCAGGCACTGCCGGGATCGTCCTGTGTCCCGTCTCGTGTTCAGTGGTGGGCCCGCATGCACTGCCAGGACCGTCCTGTGTCCCGTCTCGTGTTCAGTGGTGGGCCCGCATGCACTGCCGGGATCGTCTGGTGTCATGCGCTGGGCCCAGCGGTACCATCATGGCATCGCCTCGTGCTTCGAGGCCGCCACGACCGGTCAAATGTTACCTGAAGTCAAATCATTCGCGAAAATTCCTTTTTGAAACGACATACCGGTGCGTTTGATACCATTACCACTGCATAAATATACGCGGAGCCGGGTCCCGCGTTCCACCGAGCCAAATTGTGGAGCTCTTTATTCGTTTTCCGAGCTGCACCGTCCGCTGGACTCCCAGGGGAGGTTCGCCCGAACCAGTGGTCGCCACCGCCGCCGACTTCATCGCCGCACCGAGAGAGGAAGACAAAGGGGCGACTGGACTACTGCGGAACAAAGCCTGATTCAATTTTAGAAACCAACTTCTCAAAACTGGATTTTATGGTCTATTTTGTTCAGCTCTTCACTGATATTGAAACATGTTGACACAGCTTGGTGGATGCGACATAAATGCTTAGGTATAAACATGAAGAAGAAATGATTTCTCATGTAGAGGTAAAGTACTCATAGCAAGCGCATAAAATTAGCAAACGCGGGCGTAATCACAGTGAACGGTGGCCTTATAGTTGTCGGTACAATGGAACATTCTATTATCTTCAGGTGAAAAGTTGGTTACTTGAAATATTTCGGCTTATGTCATGGTAACTTTCACTCTCATACACGTTTGCTTTGAGCGTATTTGTCGCTAGACGCTAGTTTACCTAATTATTTCATCTAATTATCTTGATAATGCATGGATAGGAGATTTAGCGATAAGGACAAAACTAGCATAGGCAGGCCAATTCAATAGCGCAAGGTGCAAAATTTCGGCGTCTGTAACTACATAACTTTATAATTATTATAGTTTAGCGTTTTTTATCTGTAGTTATACGTTGCATCATAGTTGCATGCAAAGCATTTGCTAGATAGGTGCGAGTTTAATAGACATATGTTGTTTGCAAATATTGATTATTGCATCCACGCTACCCTGCCTTTCGACAAGACGGGATTTCCTTACGCCAGCTTTGCAGATGATCTTCTCTCCGCACTATAGCTTGTTTGCCTTTTCACGCGGCGCGTGCTCGTTAAAAGCCGGATTCCGATAAACCGTGCCGAGCCACTATTGTTACGGACATTCCGGCTTCACTAGTTGCTTTGAGTCGCGAGATACATAACTGCACCTTCGAGCAACACCGAACGTGCAAATATCGATCCAAGCCCGATTTAGATCAAATGGATGGGATTTCGAGTACGCACCTTCAGCGCTTATCTTATGTCTGAAGTGCATCTGCATTCTGCATATACAGATATTTACTATCTTTATGGTATTTTTTTGTGTGTGTATAAAGCTATCAATAGCTGCAGGAAACACGCAAGTATATAAAGGGGATTCAGCATATGCCAGCAGCCAGATATCCCAGACTATGGATTTCCCCATCTCCGATGCCATGTCATGTGCGTGTGTCGCCGTAGGATATCGAACGCCCCACACTTGGAATCCAAACAGTTTCAGGTTTGGGCTCAGTCTGTCTACTCAAAGCTAAGATAGCTGTGCTTAGAAGGTGTATTGCGTTCAAAACACCGCTGATTTGATAGTTCACATCCACGCACCACTCCCTGATATACATTTCTCGGAGCTCAGTACAGATACAGCGCTGGCATTCCCGGTATTCAGTTGAGACGGAACGCCTCCGTTCGGCTGACTCGCTCCTCAGGCCGGTGTCGGTGCGTCCTTCATCCAGCAGTCCTCTCGTGGCTGCAGGTATATCAGCAGAGGTCCGGTGCCAGCCGACAGGGCACCGCGCCGCGAAAACTGACTGTAAATCACACAACACTCGTGATACCATCAGCGCTGGAGATAGCGTCCGCATCTTAAACGGCTGGCAGCATACAGTGCCGTTGATGGAGCACTGTGATTTGGAAGGGAGTTTGTCAGGGCACTCATTTCATCACTCGAATACACTGATACATAAATAATCACCAAGTACTTGGTTAATATGAAAACAGTTAAAAAGCTAAACATTTGATGTGTAGCCTTTGATATCTTTATTGAAAGTTTTGTTTTCCGACTTTGTAGCCTGACTCAGTCTACTTATTGCAGAACCTTCCCCCTTGGTAGAATACATGAAAGGCACTCACAGGGTTTTGGGCAGCCGATTTTGGTGCAGCCCCAGCCACTGTTGGTGGCGTTGCCGACACAGAAGCAGCGGTTGCAGGCGGCGATGCCGTTTTCACCCTGGAGACAGGTCTCCGTCACCGCTGAAAGACCGGGCGGTACGAGCGTCAATCAGTGAGAAGGTTCGCTGGCTTCGCATTCAGTTATGTGTGGATACTGGTTAAGGTACTGACTTGGACACATATTGGGTCATCTATAAATGCTATTAGTTGTAGTTGTATACAACTGACTCAGGCAACAAATAATAGGCTAACTACAACTAGATTAACTACCTTGGAAGGCATTCAAGACAGTCCCAATAGTATCCCGAGGGTTTCGAGCTTCTGTCGTAAATGAAACGTTCGAACTTCAAACGTATCGTTAATACTCTTTTTATGGCCAAATAGGTAGGTATACCTGCATACTCGAATTAGCAGTCGACAACGGCTCATCAAACGGATACCATTACGTTCTGCTAAAGCAAAGTGCAATGTTGGTGCTGTGGAAAATGACGCGTTCAATTTGTGTACGCTGGCGGCAAATAATCTCACCCCTTGGAGACATGGCTAAGTCTGAATGGGTTGCTCACTTACGGCGGCACTTGTTCTTCCCACAGTAGGGCTGATAGCCTGGACAGTCCTTATCACTCTTGCACTCAAGGTACCTCACGGCTGAAAACATAACGAGACACGTCTGATAATAAATCAAATCTCACAAGTAGTGTTAACACAAATTTTGAGCAATCCTTGCACGAACAGACACTACATAGACGCTCAAATATTATAAAATAAATGCAGCAAACACCTTTCGTAAATCGTTACCCTAGATGCGTCATTAAATCGTTAATCGTTAATTGCTAGTCGTCAAGTCGTTATTAAATTATAATTAGACACCTTTAACAAAAGGTTCATTTAATGATGTTTTAATAACTAAATTAATAAATCGCCTTTCTTAAGTTGTTTGAAAAGAGCCAATAGAACAAAGATAATAGTGTCATATGTTGATAATAGAGGTTTAAAGTGGCAATAAATTCAATCCGTCGACGACGGCCCACCAAAGAAATATGAAATATGAATAAAACCGACCCAAATAATAAGTAAGTCAACTACGTATCAGGCATTCGAATCAGAGATAGCGACAATCAGCACTACACGTATCACAAGATTAGCATTTAGCACTTACTGATGCATTTCTTATAGTGATGACTGTGACAACTGCTTGAATCGGAGCAGCAGAAGCGATTGCACTTATGGGAGAACCAGCCCTTTCTGGGGCAATCGACGTCACTACTGCAGTGGGAGCTGCATCCTGCGGCAAAAAAAAAAATGTGCAGAACGTATACTAACCCTGCACCGAGCGGCTGATAGAAGAAAATAATACGAACGGGACAGTCCATCGACATAAGCCTATGATACGCCATAACACCATTATAAACAAACAATAACAATAACACATACATAAATATGCAGACGTGTGAACTAATCTGGCCTGTAGCAACCCGTTTATACCAGTTCATATACATTTTATAAATAGCTCCACTGAGATGGCATTTATTAAGCATTGCAGCTAAAAATTCAATGATACTTAATAAACACGTTAGCCTCTGAAGTTCGATAAATTAGTTATACCAGGACAAAATATGTTAAACATAAATGTGGTACAAATTAACTGACTTCGTTCCTACGATGCTTGCCTACGATGCACATACGCATTCGGTTCAATTCTAAGCCCAACCAAAAGACGTCCTTCTGTTACGCTTCGTCTCACCTATAAATGCTTGCGCAACTGACGCCAACACAAGGATGAGAAGAATGATACTGATTCTGGACAGCATGGCACCCAGGAGTTCTGACTTCTGGCCGATCACAAGAGAGAAATGAGCACTAGAACGAACTGGCCCATATAGATATCGAAGTGGCACTGAACTAGGCCGGTTATGACAGTTCTCGTCACTCTTATACTCGGCTGTCAGCTCGGGCATCGGGCCTTTTGACATTTTCATCGTGCCTTATTTCGACTAACTAGTCACGGTGGTTGACACTTTGACAAAGACTTTGGCATTTAGAAAGATTGCAAAAAATGGATGTCAGGAAACTTAAGCTCTACTAAATCGTTCATGTCCCCATTACGGCAACTCTTTGTCAATAGTCCATGTTTGAAAGCAAAGCTGTAGTAAAAGAAGTTGATTTTTTGTATTGTTTTAATCCTGTCTTGAAGGGAAAACACATACCTATAGGTACATACCTACCTATAGTTTATTACATCTGTGACCTAAGGACAGGTCAATTTTATGACCTGCCCATTTAAAGTGAATAGAATAAAAGGGACCCGAGTCATGCTGAATTATGTCAAACATTATTTATACAGGCACGGCCCTCAAGGTATTAAGTGGTTGGTTGCCAGCATCACAATAATCGATCTGTATTGATGAATACGTCTAATGGCTGTTGAAAACCACTGCCGAAATGTGTGCACGAACCCTCTTCTCATTTTTATTGAGTCATTTTACAGGAGTGTCTCTGTCATTTAACCCGGCAGGCGGTGGGCCTCCCGGCCACCTTCCGCGCGGTGGGGGGGGGGGGGGGCATTTTTTTGCCCCCCCCCCCATATCTCCGAAACTACTGGACGAATTCGGAAAATTCAAACGGCGTTCGATAGCCCTGTCAAATTTGTCGAAGGAAACCAAATTTCATTGACCTCGGTGTCACCGATGACGTCACAGGTCAGGTCAATGATAACATGTTTCACCGTTCACGGGGCTTCTAGGGAAAGCGCTATAACACCGAGTAAAACGCATTTTGTCGAAAATCAGCGATAGGGCGTCAGTTGTCTATTATGTTGCTATTAGAGGTCACTGGTCATACCAGGTCAGGTCACAGGTCAGGTCACCAAAGGTCACCAAGGGTCACCACATGAACCCAGCTTTACTAAGGCTGTGCGATGCATGTTTTATGGCCAGTTTTTCATTTCTAACTCAATGGTGTTGGTTATAAGACCATCAGGTACGGTTTAGGTTACCTTCTGGTGGAGGTCAGGTCAAGGTCAGGTCAAAAAAGGTCAAATTTCAAAGTTGATATTTCTGCATAAAATGGGTATTGATTCGATGCAGCTCGTCACGGGGAGTCTAATGGTGGTCTTTGTTTTGCGCTAGGAGGTCTAGAATTGCTAAAAATTGAGTTTGAAAATTTGACGTCATCAATTTTGAACAGTTTTTTCGCTATAACTTAGCCAAAAAAAAGAGGTATCGATCTCAAATTTGGTATGTAGATAGAAAGCGTTAGGGACTATCATATTTCTTCCAGTTTTTCGAAATTCAAAAAACTTTTTGGATTTTTCGACTATTATATTCAAAAAATATATTTTTTTATTTTGGGGGGTCAAAATCCAAAAACTTTAAAAATCCGAGATAGCACTTTTGTAGCCCTGTCAATTCTACACCTTTCATGTCGGAAGATTTTTCTGTATCTCTAAAGCTGTATGCCTTACAGCTCCTCTCGCAAAACCTTTTTTGGGTCGAAAATGGCAGAAATGACGTCACTCTGACGTCATTAGCGTCCATTCTATCATAGCCTTTGGAAAATTATTTGGTCACAATGTGCAATAGCTATTCATGGGGGGACTGAAAGTTTGGTGACGATCGGGGCAGCGATTCTCGAGATATATCGAGAAAAAAACTAAAGGGGGGGGGCAAAAAAATGCCCTCCCCCACCGCCTGCAAGGTTAAAGTTATTACACCAATAGCACATAGGCCAACCAACCACTCTCATACTGGAGGGCCGTACATAAGTATCGAATGCTGAAAGGGCAGATTGCACCTGTGCTCGCACCTTACACCTACCCCTGAGGTCATGTTAGGTCATGGACGGACGGTCATCAGCATTCATCACGTAGACAACGGGGGAGGGTGTTCAGATATCGCTCAGCAACGAGCACGGAAATTCAGAAGCCTCAGCAAGGCCCGGTTAAGATAGCCGTTTTCACGACGGCCATGACGGGTGACTGGTACACATTTGGTGCAGATTAGGAACAGACAAGGTCGTAGGTGGAGCAGAATTTCGTGATGGCCAACGCATTAGTTTTTTCATTTTTGTGAACTTCATGCTCATTGCTCAGTTATGAGGCGAAACGGTAGGTAAAGAGTCGTATCCACCGTGCTACTCGGCTGCATGCACTGGGGTACCTACATGAAGAAAACGGACGGGTTCGTTGATAGCCATAGTTTCACCTGTAATTATTCAGCAAATAGGTTATGTTACATATTGGTTGATTCTTATGTATAGTTAGTACATACAAACTCAACGGCCATAGATTTTTGTATCGTTTCACCAACTCAACACAAATATTGGGATTGGCCGACCATAAGCCTTGGCTATTGGCATTGTAAACGACAGCGTGTGTGAATGTCACGAGTCGCGAGTGTCGGCGCCCCACGTCACGTGCCGGGGTGCAAAGCGATAACATTTGCAGCAGCGAGCAGTCACCAAAGACCTGTCACGCTGTCACTCCCATGCCTCCGACCGTCACTGACCGAACCGGCATCGCGATCCGGTGTTGGCCGGTATTAACTTGCCCGTAAAAATTGGTCTAATGTGACCAGCGCAGAAGGAGATGGTCGTTTTCTCCCAGCACTGCAACCAGCCGTCATATACCTACTGGTAACTCTCATACTTTTCTCACCTGTCCGTGCTTCTATCCTCAGGATACTGAAATCCTTCTCCTCCACGCCACAACCCCCTTCCGGGCTGGGCAGGCAACTTTATCTCGTGCGGGCTGCTCCCTTGGAGCGGCACCGCTGCTCCTGAGGGAGCGCACCCCGTAGCCGGGTGCAGTGAGTGCCTTGGGGCTGGGTGGCCTGTCCTCTGGACGGGCTCAGCCCCGGCGACTCACTAGGGTGCCTGCCCAGACCAATGTCTCCCCCTAATTCCTATCATCCTTCCGGCTCTGCAATGGTCTTGTCGACCGAAAGGGCCTAACCCAACAAAACAAACAAACAAACAAACATACTTTTCTTATGATGTGCAGCACCCAGGGGCCCTGCGTAGCTGCAGAGGCCAGAGGTAGAGGAGAGCAGAGGATATAAAACATCAGGATGCTGATTACTGATTAGAGGAGGGAAACAAAGATGTGCTATGTGTAGAAGAGAGGAGGCTAAGGGAGATCGAGTGGAGAGGGCACAGGGACACCGCAGCCCGTGCAGATGACGCTGTCGGCTGTTCCGCCATTTACCTAGGTGACGCTCGTGTCGGTGAGAGTTCTGTTCTGAGAGGCTTGGCCGGGGTAACCGGACAAAAGATCGTAAAGCAGAAGATCGTATGGCAGAAGATCGTAGGCAGTTGATCGTATGCAAAATATCGTAATGGATAAAGATCGTACGACATAATGCTCGTATGGACAAAAGATCGTATTCGCTAAAGATCGTCAAAGAAAATGATCGTATGCCAAAAAGTCGTAATGGATAAAGATCGTACGACATAATGATCGTATGGACAAAAGATCGTATTCGCTAAAGATCGTCAAGGAAAATGATCGTATGCCAAAAAGTCGTAATGGATAAAGATCGTACGACATAATGCTCGTATGGACAAAAGATCGTATTCGCTAAAGATCGTCAAGGAAAATGATCGTACGCCAAATGATCGTATGAGATAAAGATCGTACAGTCAAAATATGGTATTCACATGGTGCAGCCCAACTCCAGCGCATACAAAGCTTATCAATTTCTGTGTTCGCGTAGTAAGTGGCCGTCGTAAGCTCGACCATACATTGATGTTATTTCAGCAGGGGCCCGGGAACGATTTTCAAGTTGGGGGGGGGCGAGCCTAAAATACATGACATGATGCATATGAAACAGTGGCGTGTACCCCCCCCCCCGCTTCCCATCGGGTTCTAAGGGACCCTCGGGCCGAGGAACCCTGCGGCGCCATTTGACCGCTGAGGGTTAACGATGGCCATATTTCTACTCAGAAGGGCCCCATGGGGCTCGTTAGAGCACCTCATGGGCCCTGAATAGCCACACTAAGATCTCCATAAGGGCCCCACGCCGGCTTCTGAGGGCCTCTTGCGGCTTTTAAGGGCACCTCGGTGGTCTCCAAAGGCCCGTTACTGGCCTCTGAGAGTTCTTACAGACCTGAGGGGCCAGTTCTAGGGGCATTTCCCGCCTGTGATGGTCCCACACTTATTTTTCTGAGGGTCCCATAACGGCAACTGTGGGGCCCTCATCGGCGCCTATGAGGGCCCACACCGGTGTCTCTGAGGTTTCCACACCCCCAACCCTGAGTGCCTATTAAAGCCCTATATCGGCGGCTCTGAGGACCCAACCAACACCTGCGCATCTAAAGGCCACCCACTGGTGACTTTTGAGGGCCCCACACCGGTGACTCTGAGGGCCCCACCGGTGTCTGACAGTACCATGCCGGTTTTTAAGGACCCCACAGGACTTCTTCTGCTGGCCTAAGGACCCCTTGCCGGTCACTGAGACCCCCTGCCGGCTTGTAGAGAGTTCGCGTCAGCAGCTCTTAAGGCCCCACACCCGTCTGTAACGGCTCCACGCCAGCGTCTATGAGGGCCCACAGCAACACCTGCAAGGACCCTCATCGGCGCCTCTGAGAGAATCACACTAGCACCTCTGAGCGCCGACACCGGCACCTGCATGGCGGCCCCACACCGGTGCCTCTAAAGACCCCTTACCGGCGGCTCTGAGGGCCCTATGCCGGTGATTCTGAGGGTGCTACCGATAACAGAAGGCACCAAACAAGCCCTTGGTGTCGCTGAGCTTTAAAGGGACCCTCCCACCTTAACATTAGATTTGAGTTGAGATAGCCAAATTGGTGGCCATGGCCTGAAAATACCGGTTTGGGCACTTACAACATCGAAAAATGCTTTAATTCGGAGATATCGAATTTCAAACTTGCAGTTTTCGGATTCTAAGGGGCTAATGCATTGGTATGCCCCCTTAGAATTTGTGACGTCAGCGGAGATCTAACGATTTTAAATCTTTTACTAAAACGTTTGGTAGCACGCGGTGGTATATGCTGCTTTGCGCGCAACAAATGCCGCACTTTCAAATAAAGTCGCTAGGAACAGCGCAGATCCCAAAAAGTAAACAAAAGTAAAAGTCTAATATCTTGAAAACCGGTGAATATTTTTCGATGAAATTTGGTAGATATTCGTTTTTGCTCTTTCTGAACCGAGCGACATCACTTTCATGCCAATTCATTAACTTTTTTGAAGGTGGGAGGGTCCCTTTAACCCATACCGGCCCTCCGAGGGCGCCACGTCAGTGCATTCATTGCCCCACACCCCTCCCTCACACCCGGAGCGGGTAAACTGTGTTATACCTATAGCAACGATTTTACTTTGTTGTACGTTATATAAATTTATCAAAGTTGACTCGAAATGGTCCAGTATACAATCTTGCCTGCCAAACTTATGGCCAAGGTCAGGCCCAAATCAAAGCGGGATGACAATAGCAGATGTTGGCAAATCGATACTGTATCAGCAGAAACCATTCAGATGGCAAGGGAAATGCCGTGTGTTGATGTTTAGATGTACAAGAAGGAAAGAAGTCCGGAAAAGGGAGGAAAGATCATTTCTCGCTGCCTCAATGTTGAGGGGGCGCCGCCCCCTCGGCTCCCAAGTTGGGGGGGGGGCAAGCGCCCCCGCTGCCCCCTGTTCCCGGGTCTATGTATTTCAGAGCTTAGGTGGCTCAATGACACCTAAAAGCAACGCGTTGTATATGTGCCGAATAAATGAATGTATGTGCTGCCGTTTTCATGTACCTACCTATTTGAAGTGAATACAACTAAACCCATGTTCCCCCCCCACCCCCCCCGCCTGGAAGGTTAAAATGTTGCTGAAGTAAACGGCGTCAAAAATACTTTTTCCTTCGCACTGTTACATTTTCATATTGAATCGTCATCGCTTTACGAGTCATCAACAGATGTTTATCGCGTTATCACTATCGAAATCGCAATTCTCCTAGTTATAGGATCCTAGTTTCAATCCAATCCTAGTTATAGGAGTCATTGTTATCGAAGGCCGGTTAAAGATGTCAATTGTCGATCAGTGGTTCGAAATCGCCCCAGTAATTACCGAGTTACTGAAATGGGAACAAATTTGGCACCTCTTCTTTTTGTATTTTGCACGTGCATTGGGGGTCACTCACATAGATCAAGGGTATCCGACCTTTGGTAGAAGGGATGCAGCTACCCTATAAAAATTACCGCAAGACAATCGCTCAAGCCGCTGCTGAGATATGGGCCTCTCAAAATCATTACTTTTGCAAAACTGCTTGAACACCCTTGACTTCTCACGTGGCAGTGAGTGGCACGTGCCACGACGGCCACTGAGATGTATCAAAAGTAGTCAATTACGGGGAAGAAGGGATGGGGCTACCCAGCAAAAAAGACCGCAGGCCAATCGGTTCAGCGGTTGCTGAGATATAAGCCTCTCAAAAGCGTTACAGGCCGGGCCGGGCCGGGCCGGGCCGCTCATACTGAGATTTTCCCGTTATATTCAAAAGACTTCGCTTCGCTCGCTGCGCTCGCTCGCTCGTAACAACACTATTCTATACGATTATTTACTTTACGAACGTAACGTTACGATCTTTTGTCGAACGATCTTTTACAACATACGATCTTTATCTTACGATCATTTTCCTACGATCTTTTTTGTACGATTCATTGCTTTACGATCTTTTGCTTACGATCCTTGGTCGGACGATCTTTTGCGACATACGATATTTATCTTACGATCATTTTCCTACGATCTTTTTCATACGATCAATTGCTTTACGATCTTTTGCTTACGATCTTTTTGTCGTACGATCTTTTACAACATACGATCTTTATCTTACGATCATTTTCGTACGATCTTTTGCATACGATCAATTGCTTTACGATCTTTTCCTTACGATCTTTTTACCGTACGATCTTTTACAGCATACGATCTTTATCTTGCGATCATTTTCGTACGATCTTTTTCCATACGATCTTTTGTCTTACGATCTTTTGTCACGTAATCCTTGGCCGTGGCAGCGAGCATTTATCCCCCCTCCCCTTCCCTCCAGATTTTGCCATGGCCAATGACTGAAATCAAGTACCCAAAATGTTTTAAATGTTTATCAGTAGTGTTAAAAAAAGTTAATTGCTTATGGTATATTCGAGGCTGGGTAGGTCTTCTGCCTCCCAACTCTTACGCAACGTGTGCGACCGCGCTTGACCCACCTTTCGAGAACCTTCGATGCCGTGCCCGTATCGCCCACAGCTCGGTGACGGACCGGAGTGCGACGCAGTGCTTATATAAACATGTCTAATAGGCTAAGCATAATATCTGGACTCACATTGTTCACTTGAGCATCGTGATTCGGCTTTTGATTTTAAGTAGGTGCTTCGGGCTAAATCCGTATCAGTTCGTCCTTTCCTTGAATATAAATTATCTCATAAAAGCTCAGAGTTAAAAATAGACGGCATTATACAACTACTAGCAGCACCGAGAACGTTAATCAATTCCTTTTCGACGTAGGCAACCATCCCAAATATCGCGCGTTCACTTCCTGATGTGTAGGGTGCCAACTTGGCGGCCTGTACCCGCTGACCGTACCCAATGAACTCTACCCCGGCGTAGAACGCCATAAGCCCTCCGACCGTCCCCTCGCCCCACCTTGACCTGAATCGGCACGCCGTCGGCCTAAAAAAGGACCAGTATAATAACGTGACATATATTTACAGCACAACACACCAATGGCAATCACATTCCATAACACACATTATCCAAGCCCCATAACGCACATATCTAGACCACACTGCGCACAGGATAATAGAATCACGGACGACCAGCTCAGAGGCACGCCGACGACACTCTCAAAGCGTACAAATATCGTATTACGGTGGCTTCAGGCCAAGACTTGGCCTTGTGCCCTGACTGGAGCCCCGACTGCACTCACAAGTCACACGGCGCACGAATGGAAATGAGTAGTATACAATGACATGAGATAAGCATATAACAAGCAGAATCGAAAGCATACCATCACTCCTATGCACTAGAACGCACACAAAGCCCGGCGAGACGATCCTATACACTTGCGCACTGGCCCGAAAACAAATCACAATACGCTCGAGATAATCTCCTTGGCGCTCGAGGACAACCTGTCGGGGAACTTGATGTCAAAACTGACGATCAGATCGCCGCGGCGGTTGGGCTCTTTGGGGTAGGGTAGGCCGCGGCCCTGGATGCGGCGCGTGGTGGTCGGTTTAATGACCTCCCGGGTGAGGTCGAGAGGCACCCTCTCTCCGGTCAGAGTGGGGATCATCACGGTGGTGCCGCAGAGCGCGTCCTTCAGCGTCACCGGACACACGTAACGGATGTCGGACTCGTCCCGCTTGAAGGTCGCGTGCGGCTTATCGCGGATGATGAACACGATGTTGGCCGGGATCTTGCCGGGGCCCTGGTCTCCCTCGCGCTGGAACGTCACCTTGGTGCCGGCCTTCCAGCCGGGCTTGACGTCGATGGCCAGCACCTTATCCTCCCGCTGCAGCGACTGGCCGTCGGGGCTGAGCACCTTCCGCGAGATCTTCATCTTCTTGCGGCAGCCCTTGGCGATGTCCTCCAGCGCCACGTTGAGGTCGTGCTCGACCGGAGGATCCTGCTTGCCGTGGCGGTGTTTCGGAGGGTTCGGATTGGAGCCGAACGACTGCGACCGGAACGTGCCAGACCTGGGGCCGCCGAACATCCCGCCGTGGGGCGAATCGTCCATCTCCTCGTCGAAGATGACGCCGCCGCCCTGGCCGCCCATACCCGAGAAGATGGTCTCAAACGGGTTGTTGGTGCCGAAGAACTGGGCGAAGGTGGCGCGAGGGTCGCCGTGGTACGTGTAGCTGAAACTCTGGCCTCCGCCCGGCATGCCTCCCATACCGCCCATGCCGCCTGGCTGGCCCATTCCGCCTCCGCCGCCACCACCGCCGCCAATATTCCCCTTCAGGCCCTCCTCTCCATACTGATCAAATATCTCCTTTTTCTTCTTATCACTTAGAACTTCATATGCTTCTGCAATGTCCTTGAACTTTTCTTCAGCTCCAGGTGATTTGTTCTTGTCTGGGTGATATTTGAGCGCCATCTTACGATACGCCTTCTTGATTTCATCCTCAGAGGCATTGCGGCCAATGCCCAATACCTTGTAGAAATCCTTGCCCATTCTGCTCGTCTGTATAGCTCAAGCTCACGAACAAGTCTGAAAGGAACGAGAAAACTGTTGTGAGGCTTATGCAAATGAGCACCAATGGAAAATGGGCAGCATAAAGAACAAGTCTACTCCTGTAGCAAAAAAAAGTAGGCATAAGCCCCAACCCAAGCAGGAATATGCACATCACAACTTATGAATTAACTATAAGCAGCATGATCTACATATTGAAGAGCTTTGCAGCTAATACGGCATATACAACTGAAGTCTGAACATACAAATAGCGAGAAAAGTAGGTAGTTGAAAAATTTGAGATGATTAGAATCTATTTAATACAGTTTCCAAACACTTTCGACTTTTAACGCCTCCAACAAAGGCAGGTCAGTGCCCTTCAGAGTTCCCCTGTCACCATCGCTCGTTAAATCAATAACCAAAATACACCCCACCAACTGCCACCAACTGATTTTGCTCACCTTGTATCGAAAAACTCAGGAAATCAAAGTCTTTCACAGCATACACCACACAGTCTCTCCCTCGCCGTATGTCAAATGAATCGCGTCTTGATCGCGTCGGATTTGCCAAGAGCGTATATAAACATGACCTCGAGTTCTAGAATGCTCACCGCTGCTCCAGACTTCTCGTGCTGCCTCCCAGTAGTTGTGTTTATGACGTTATAATAATATTATGAATTCCTGTTCTCTCCAACGAAGTAAAATCTCCTTTAAATCATAAAGTATGAGTAAAATATTTTACATCCTTTAGTAACCTAGCAATATTTAAGCAAAAATTTGACATTTAAAGGAAAAAAATAAATTATGACGTCATATAGACTAGAACTGAGAAGCATTTCAGTGTGAGGTGTATAGTGAGGTGGCTCTGGCTGGTCCTGACATCTAGTATCAATTTTAAGTAGCATAGGTTCACCCACACCTGGTCCTAGATGTCGCGGAAGACTGCTGCTCAAGTTGTGCCAATCCGTGTGCCAGCGCAGCAGCCTGCAGCGCTTGTGGATTATTGTTATGCGGTGATAGATTGTTCGGCGGGTCTGGCATGCCTTTTACTGTATTGCACGTTGAAACAGTAGCGGCGGAACACCTTCAATTAGGGGGGGGGGGCACTGCCGACTTTTGGTCCCATTCTTTCCATGCAACGCCCTATAATGTTAAAGGCAATAATGTTAAAATGCTAAAATCAAAGGGGGCACGGTGCCCCGGTACCCTCCCCGTTCCGCCGCCTATGCGTTGAAAGCGTACAAGAGCGTATTTATTCGGACAGTTCAGTATTGTACACTGCAACCTCCTGGTCAATGATGGATAACCAGTGGTCATCAGTCTAACTAAATTTGTGGTTGGAAAAATCCATTTTGATTTTAAAAAAAATCGAAATGTCATTCCTTGATCATATTCAACCTTACCACCGTGACCACGAAATGTCTCCCACAGTCACAGCCCTGGAACGACTCCCACAATCAGGGCCACTCCGGGACATCTCACTGCACCGTTCCTCGGGGTCCTCTGACCACCGTGGCATCTCATCGGCTGTCGAGACATTTCCATTCTCACCGCCATGACTGCGCACCTCTGCTCCGGACTCCTACCGGTCCGCTGAGTCACGGTGCCGATGCAGTCCACTCTATCGATCCGGAGGCGGCCCCGGCTCGGCGTGGCCTTGGCTCGGCCGCCGCCGGCGGCTGCACGCCGGCTATACGTGAGCCGGCAGCCGGCAGCGCGCGCCAGTCGCCCGTCTGAGCTGCACCAGAGCTGAACTGAGAGGAGCGGGACACGTGAGCGGCAGCATGGGAGTCATCAGCGAGACCAAACACCTGACTACAGGTAGGTGCGGCTGGTGCGAGACGGGTCTTCTACAGACCCTGTTCGGTCCCGGCAGTTTTGCGAAACAGTTCGTTCTCAGAGGGCTTATGTAATGACTGATTAGTATGGAACGTGGACATGGTTGTAGATGTGGTTCCTCCACTGTCAGACTTCCAGATCAATTATAATGGCCGAACAAAAGCCATACCGAATGTACCTATGTTACGTGAGCTTAGTCATTCAGTAACCTTTCGTCCACCATTTCGGAAATAAACCGTGCTTAACAAAAAGACGTATATTGAGGCACAGAGCAGCATATTTTAATAAATCCAACCGGTTTCAAAGACCTCTCGTCTTCGTCATCAGGGATTGAAATATACAGAAAGGAGAAATTCTCCTTAGACTTACCTTTCTCTGTGAGTCAGGACTCAGGACTCAGGAGTCACCATGAGTTGGCAGAACGTGATGGTCATGGTGACTGGCTGGAACCCCGGCCCTCACGAGCCGCCCCGCTGTCGACCAAGTTGTTTGAAACCCAGCAGTCAGCGTCACGAGCGTTATTTACTGTCGGCCTCGGCGTGCGGGAGGCGGTACTGGGCTGGTGCTGGTGGTGGGCTGGTGCAAACCGAACTGCGGTCGGTCTAGTGAGGGCAGGTGGGAAATAGTTGTTAGTGCGGTGCAATGTAAAGGCCTTAGACGTCCTATCGAGCCCGAATATGAAAACATAAAACAGACGTAAGCCTCCCAAGGCTGTCTTTACTGTTTACCGTTCCCCGTAGCAACCATCAGCAACATCAGGCTGTTTGTCCGATGCATCCGTCGTGTGTCTGTTCGGCCAGTCGGCCGTCTGTACCGCCGTGCCTGTGTGTTCTGTCGGCGTCGGCGGCCGTCCCAGACCAGCCGGTAATATGGCTCCGGTCCAGTGCCATCCGATACAGAGCCACGATCCTGTAGTTTCCGATGGTCCATAGACCAGAGGGGTTCGCCAGCCTTTTATGGACCAGACACAGAACACGTCCTTCCCGCAGGCGACCTGTGGATGCTCAGCCGTCAGATGTATCTTGCAATTCAACTGGGTTTGCAGGCTGAGCAGCAGACATCTCTGGACTGGATCTGACGAATCTAAACACAGTCGGCGGCCGGGAGACTTCTGAGCTCTTACTGTCTACAAAAATGTGCCCGGTAGTCAGTGAAGTTCCGTCTGATCATTCGGCATACTCACTCCACAGAATAACACCCGGTTTCGCAGTTATGCTGACCCGCGGTCCGTCTCTGTGTTTCAGGCTCGGAGTGCCCTCCGCTGAAGCCGGGCACGCTGAGATGCTACTCCATGAAGTTTTGCCCGTACGCCCAGCGTACGAGGCTGGTGCTCGCCGCAAAGGGCGTCCCGTAAGTATACGGTTTGAGCGCATACACATTCATGGTCGTGAACTAAATCGGTATAAACCATTACGACAATTAGCGACTGGTAGTGAGTTACGAGCACCCGTTTAATAGTACAATGACAGTACGCGACTTTGGGCTATTAACCCTCGCCCGCACATGCCATTTTCCCATCCTAGAACGCACATGGGGGGGGGGGGGTGGTTGCCACCCCCCGCGCCATTTCGTTCCTGTTGGAGATAGAGCTTAGCGGTAAAGACCAAAAAGATTCTTTGGGAAGAGACGAATCCAATGATACCCAGTTTTACCTTCTCAGGTCAGTCATTGACCTTCCAGGTCAGGTCAAACTAAAAAATGTTGCTGTTTTGGGTCACCGCTGGATATCAAGTGCGCTGCTTATCATATACCGATGACGATGCCGTTTTCTGGTGCCAAGCCAGCTAGAACCTCTTCTTTGTCACACTACCCGACCAGGTTTTTGCTGCTGAGGTCATTTCAGGTCAAGTTAGGTCAAGGTCAATTATATGTGTTTGTATGTCTGTGTGTGTGTGTGTGTGTGTGTGTGTGTGTGTGTGTGTGTATACTGATGTGTGCACCGATTGTTTATGTGTCCATATTACATGAAATCATGATCTGAGAAGCTTTTACCAAAAATGCAGTCAAAAAAATTCACAAAAAGTAAATTCCGCTTGCCTAAAACGCAATTATCTTAGATGACCTAGGTTGACCTTGACCTTGACCTTGACATCTGTACATCGTCGAACAACATGTTCCATGATAGGTGGGAGGTAAGACTGGCAAAAAAGGCCGAAATCAAGGTGTCAGAAGCTCACAAGGCCCATAGCCAACGCAAGATGTTGAAAATTGGCCATTTGGGTCATGACATGACCTGAAAAACAAGGTCATATCTCCGAAACCAAAAACCACAGAAACTTGAAATTTTCGGTGGACATCAAGAAAGGATAGAGGAGCAGCTATACGAAAAATCAGCCTTCTAGCTCTAAAAATGTTGAGTGCAGAGCAGAAAGACTACCTGGGGGGGGGGGGGGGTGGCAACCACCCCCCCCCCCCCCCCCCATGTGCGGGCGGGGGTTAAGGATACTGCTGCTAAAGATGTAGCACGCCCTAAATCGAGTTAATGCAGTCAAGTGTCAACTGATGTTTACATCGTACATCGCTGTCGCCGACACAGTCTAGCTGTGACCTTTTCTCCTCCCGCTTCAGCCATGAGATCGTCAACATCAACCTGAAGGCCAAGCCCGAGTGGTATCTCGCCAAGAGCGCCACCGGAGGCAAGGTGCCCGCTCTGGAGCTGGACGACCGCTTCACGACGGAGAGTCTAATCACGTGCGACCTGCTGGAGGAGCTGTACCCTCAGCCGGCCCTCTACCCGACCGACCCGTGGCTCAAGGCCCGCGACCGCCTCATGGTCGAGGTCTTTGGCTCGGTGAGTGGTGGCAGGCAGACGATGGGCGGTCGGAGGGGACCTGGGGGGGGGGGGGGGGGGTATAATAAGAGTTTGAAAGGTGTGTGCATGAACAGTGACCACAGGGACGATAAAAAGGTGAGTGATTTATATGAATAATTCCGTTTAGGCATTTTCTCAAGACTCGCGTCCGGCTTCTATGCACATAGTACGGGAATCCTTACTGAGCTCATCCAACAAATGTGTGTTGGCCTGCATCAGCTAAGAGCCCGGAACTGCGGTGTTTCCCCTGTCGCTTACACAGGATATGTTGTCACCGCGTGTTTCCCCACCGGCTGTCGCGCCCGCGACACTGACTCGGCCGATACCCCTGGCCCCGGTGAGGGAGGGTGCCGTACGCAGAGGTCTCACGGAGCACCCTCTGTTGGCAGGTCAGCAGCCTCACGTACCAGATGTACCGCGCCATGGGAGACGCCCAGAAGATCAAACAAATCAGCGAAGACTTCAACACAAAACTCCAGGTAAGACTGATCGCCCGGCAGTATATCTTTATCGTTACTGAATACTGGACAGAAGGATAACAAATAGCATACTGGGCGAACAACGAACTCCCAGGTTGTGTGTCAAAGAAGTTAGGCGACACGACTGAATCCATCATCCACGCGGAAAATGCCATAGCTCACATGGTGAGACCAGCATGAAAGTTTAGTTCGATGGTCACAGGGTCTTATTTGTCGTGTGCCCAATTATCTCCAGAGTCCAGCGGCACATGGCCAGTGCTCGTCCACAGTGAGGTACTATGTGCGCAGTGCTGGTTATCGTCCCGCAGTCTGCCGTCCACAGCCCACCGTAGACAAACATTAGTTCCCACTATCTCGTCCCAGTCATCGCCGATAAGTCCTCTCCCGCAGGGGAGGGGCGGGGTAGGAGGGAGTGGCTAACTGGGGGATCGATGAACGCGTGAACGCTCAACACCACGCATTGTGCATATCAGAGTTACAGGAGGCCGCTGTCCCGGCCTTGTCCGCTTATCATCCTTGTGAAAAGAAAACTGAAAAGATTTGCAGCCCTTGTCCCCCACTGTGTCCTCGTGTCCAATAGTCCGACGCTTGCCGACACGCATGTCCGCCACCAACATGCGTTCCGTTTCCCGTGTCCTGACAGGCTATCGCTGACCGTCCTGTCCGCTGGAACCGCAGCCGTATCCGACACTGACATTTTCCCCTGTGTCCGCCGACAGATCTTTGAGAAGGAGCTGGTGGAGCGCGGCACGCCGTTCTTCTTCGGCGACCGTCCGGGCATGCTGGACCTCATGATCTGGCCGTGGGTGGAGCGTTTCCCGGCGGCCCGCAAACTGGGCGTCACCTCCCTGCCCACGGGAGAGATGCCGCCGCCGCCCCCCGAGATCAAACACTTCGTGAGTCTCCAACACAAAGCTGTCAGAAAACGCTATTTTCGACGGCCTGTACCGGCTGTACTTACCTACTGACGACTCGCATTGTGGCTTGCTCTTTGTCACTGTGATGAGTGCTCTAGCGTGTTGGATTGGGCTTTGTTCCAAGTTAGTGCCTATCTGTTTACCGTCCCTATCCAGATGACTCCAGTCATTACAGTAATGAGACCGCCTTTGACGGCACGCGGAACTATTTGCACTGCCAACTACGTGAATGAAACTCTAAACCAGTGTGTCCCTGAGGGGTAAGTTTGTGTCCCGCCCACTCACGCTCTCCCCTCTCCTCTCACAGCACGAATGGGTGATGAGGATGACCCAGCACCCGGAGGTGAAGAGCTGCAGCGTCACCACCGAGGACCACATGAAGTTCATCAAGAGCTTCATCGCCGGCAACCCGGACTACGATATGGAAATCTCGTCCGTGTAATCGTCGCCGCCCAGGGTTATGTGAAGCGGGCTTTCGGGGCTGGAGTGGGTGGTTTTGAATTTTTATGTGGCGCACAGTCCATACCCCTGTGAATTGTGCGAGTAGCGACCACACGGCCATACACTCTTAGTGTGAACCAAACGAACTGTAACTCGATTCCATTTATACTATCCAGTTGTTCTATGTGTGATCTCTATGTGGATGTTTTGTCGTAATACTCCGCTGTGTATCGTCGTTACTTCTCTGCTGATTAGGGCCAGTGACTCGAGTGTCAAGACGTCTTCGTGCGATGTGAAACTATACTGAATTGCTTAAATAAAGTCAGCAATTTAAACAGAAATGTATACGCAGTAGAGACAAGACGCATGTTTGTGAACGGATAAGTCCGACGGCTAGCTCTCAATAGCGTACATACGCTCCGCACCAGACTACGGGACTTTGCACTGAAATGCCTCAAAAGCAACACAAGCACTCGGCACAAAAACGTATTTCCTGTCGTTAGGCACACAAATGCCACAATATATTACGTACTAAGCAAATTAATAAGACGCATATCTTACAAACGAGATCGGTCACACACTACACAGACAGCCGCGTACTACATTACAACACTAATTACATAGTTATATATGTTACAGGCAAAGTGAAAACTCGGGCATTTTGCAAAATGCCTAGGCAATTTGCAAAATGCCTGACCGGCCAGGCAGTTTGCAAACTGCCTGACCCACCAGGCATTTTGCAAACTGCCTGAAATATTTTCCCAGGCATTTTGCAAAATGCCTGACATCAAACTCGCACTAGCGACGATGTATAGGTATGCATCATTTGTAACTGCCGCTTACAAAAGTTAATCGCTGTCAATGCGCACCAAGTGAGGGGACACTGCGTTCTCCGGGTAGCGCCGCCGAGTTCAGGTCACTGAGCCCCAGCGGCCGTCGGGTGCCGAGCACCGGGCGTGGTTTCGTGGGTAAACATGCGCTCGGTACAATGATTGTACTGTTTCTAAGAGCTCTTGGTGGCTTTTTGGAAATACTATGGGTGGATATTGATCAGAAAAGAATACTCTTCCAATTTACGAAAATTTGATTGTGACACGTTTAGGTACATTATCAATCGTCTCTGCCGGAACAGCTGCCCACCAGGGCAGAATGCTGGACATCGCAGCTTTTATACACACGGCTACAACTCCGCATATACGAAAGGTACGGAGAAGGTCGTTCAAGTCCATTCAGCGTTGGCTCCATCTCGACAGAATTGACGCAAAACGTATAGGTATACAGAGTGTCACGAACTTGATACGCGGTTGGCGCGGTCTTGTCCCTACATGTCCCTCCTGAGTGCTGAATGGATGTAATTTTAACGGGTCCGGCACCAGGGCATCTGGTCCAGGGCACTCGGCATCTAAATCGGCCATCCCCCGGTATCTGAAGATTTTACCCTGAAGCTGAAGCCGCTCAACCTCAGGCTGCAACCCTGACTTACCGTCATCCATAAGTGATGCAGCTGGATTTCGACAAAACCCACCAAATCTGGACCATTCAGGACTAGATATTCAGACTTTTCAATGATGAGGCCGTGAGGTGATATTAGCCGTTTTCACGACGGCCATCTGGTACACATTTGGTTCACATCTGGTGTAGATTAGGTGCATATTTGGTCAAATTAGGTTCAGTGTGTCTCTTAGTAGCTATCAGCTAGGGTTGTACTAATTGCTTATATACCTCCTTTGTCATATTATCAGAGAGCATCATCGGTTAAAACACTGAAATAAATTCATAAAATAAAGATATTTGCTGTATTAAGAGAGATTAGGTGCATATTTGGTCAAATTAGGTGCACTCACCGGACAGCCCGTCGTGAAAACGGCTATTAGAGCTCTTCTTAGTCACTAACCGTCCCGACAAGCAGTTCTGGGCCAACAGCAGCTCAGAGGCGCTGCGCCGTGGAGACGGTGAAGCACCCACTGGGCACTGGGGATTCTCGTTTGGGGCATGATGGGCTACAGAGGCCTATTTGAGCTTCACCAGGTGCCGCGGGGACAGACCATGTGGCCGCTGATAACTTGTCAGCGAGGTACTGGAGAACACTGACGCAACTATACGATGCAATACATTTCGGGACACCAGTACAACATCCCGCAACAATTTCGTGACACCCGTATTCGTGACCGTGGAATGTGTCAATGTGAACACAACACATGTGAAATGTGTAACTTGTGGGGTCAGTCACAGTGGAACGTTTATGATCAACGGCTGTAGTCAACAAAAACGGTGGAATATATGGAAACCCAGGCATTTTACAAAATGCCTGGCGGGTCAGGCATTTTGTAAAATGCCTAGGCAGTTTGCAAAATGCCTGGTGGGTCAGGCAGTTTGCAAACTGCCTGGGCATTTTGCAAAATGCCTGGCGGGTCAGGCATTTTGCAAATTGCCTAGGCATTTTGCAAAATGCCCGAGTTTTCACTTTGCCTGTAACATATACATTGATGACATTGGTGATAAAGTGGGAAAGTTTCGATGAATTGAGGATGTAACTTGTTAGATGCTAACAATAGAAGTGAGTAAACCACAATGGTAGCATGATGAGCAGGACGCACCGGGTGATACTGCCGTTTTCTCGGCAAAATAAACACAACCGTCTCGGCTAAAGATGGCGCCTGTTGGCAGTAATGAGATGCCGGGCCAGCTCAGCTTACATCGGCCTCTCGCTCTAAGAACGCAAACCCACGACCTGGGTTATATAGACAAAAAGAGACGGCACGCTCAAACGCTGCCGTCCGGTCCTATCCAACAAGTGTAACCTAGCTGCAGAAAACTTACCGCAGTGACTCATTTGTGTACGCTAGCTAAGCATTACACAACGTTCTGTCGCGTTAGTGTGGTCGGCCGCCTGCAGAAGATAAAGGCATACGGTCTGCGTCTGAGCACTCTGTTGGCCTGACCCCTCAGAACCACCCACGCTATGACGTCACAGACAGGACGTCCTGCCATGATGTCGCCCCATCAAGCCGTCAGAGCTCACAGCGGCCTGTGGACGTTTCCACAGCCGTCTGCTCAGTCTGCGACGAGGCCTGCCATCCAAAGCGCAGTCGCGTATGACAACACTTGTTCGGCTTCTCTGTCGCGTCATCCGTGAACCCCCTTCCTCCCTCCCCCCCCCACGTACACACATTCGAAAGCCAGCTGAAAGCACAGCTGGGTATCCCAGCACACGTCATACTGCCCGGCTGTCTATGACGGTCCTCCCCGACCCCCTGTACGTCCTCGTCCGCTCGGTCAGGCGGGTCTCACTTGTGCGGCTCACTTGTCGAGCAGTCCCGCGTCTTTGAGGCGGCTCTGGAAGTACTTTTCGAGCACGGTGCTGCACCGGTAGTATTCCGTGTCGGGATCGTTGTACATGCGGCAGTTTGTGAAGATGCGCGTCGCGTCGGCGATAAACAGCCGTTTGTGGCAGTAGTACTTGTTCTTCAGACGCTTCGACATCGTCTCCAGGTCTGCGGAAAAAACGGGCAAGTGTCACCCATTGATCCCTAAAGCAGCGCCGTAAGGAATTCGAATCGCAAGTACAGATTCATATTGCCATGCAAATGTTAACGTAAGGTAGATAAGATAAGCATTGGACTCAGACTCAACGAATGTGTTCATAGACCACACAATTATGGTCGTCAGAAAAAGTACAATTTGATCAATCTTGCATCGTTCTGCAGAGCCAGACTCCACCTCACGTAAACCACTCTCCCTGAGCCCCGGCGTGCGTCCACCCCATCACCACGGCTGGGGCCGCCCACCTACCCATGGGGTACTTGATGAACTCGTAGTAGTCGGGCACGTCGTTGGGGTCCACCGGGCTGAGGAAGGGCCAGGCGGCGCTGTGCTGGCGCATGTTCTGCAGCAGGGTGCGCAGGGTGCCCTGCAGCAGCTCGGCGTTACCCAGCTCGTCCGAGTGGCGCGTCACGCGGGAAGACTTGTCCGGAGACTTCCAGCCGGCCTCGCGGATACCTGGCGATGGGGGGGGGGGGGGGCGTTAGTCGGGGTCGCCGGTCCGGTCGCAGCCGGAAGCAGAGTCGCTCCAATATCATGGATGAAGGGTGGTGAATGATAATGGTCGAGGCGGTATCATGGTCCGGCCGGCAGCCCTGGTGTCGAAATGGTAGCGGTCGAGGCGACACAGAATTATTAACGACTGAAACTAAAACCGTATGTTTGCAGCCTGCATACTGCATAGTAGGAGTAAGAGCGATTGTGTAATCTCCCGACTGTTCCCGACTATGTGTGCGGCAGATCCGGCGGGAGCGTGGGGGGGGGGGGGTGAACGCACCAGGGGGAGGGTTGTTTGGCGAGCGATACTTCTGTCGAAAGGCAGCAAACCAGTCCGACTGGTTACGATGAGTTGGTTCACATAGGATTGTAAATTAATATCAGAGGGATACGTTGGCCGGACTGGCCGAGGGAAGAATATGACCTAGTCACAAAAACGGATTGATTCGTATACGGCAGCAGCGGAGGGCTAGCGACGGTTGGAGTGACGCTGAAGGCTAAAACAAAACGTTTGCCGTCTAAGCGTTCAATCGTATGCGCAACCTCTCAACCACTTCTGCGGACGGCCGGGCGGACGCCGGACGAGTGGCGTAGAACGCACCTGGGATGCAGTCGATCGGGATGCCCTGCACGCCCTCTTTGAAGCAGGTCAGGCCCGGGTGGACCTTCCGGATGGACGCCTGGCGAGCCTCGATCAGACGCTTGATGATCTGAAAAAAAAAAACGTTAACGAATGATTTGGTACAATGTCAACTAAACACCATAAGTGAGCGAAGAACAGACAGTGAAATAACTAGTAGCTGGCAGATCCCAAGACGTGTTCCCGAGGTGTCTGTCATGTCAAATATTATATGAAGCAGAATGTTACCTCCCATCAATCACGCTAAAAAAAACGACAAAATTCCGAGCGGATATTCATAAGTATTGACACGATTTTTGAAGCACGTTGCGCTTAGATGCAGCGACTCATTCGCCAGAGTTAAGGTATTTTTAACATTATAGCGCAGCATACCTTACATTGAGTAACATTCACTGCGCATGTGCGTATGGCAGCGTCTTGGCAAACAGATGACGACGTTATGATGAATTGTACGTTCACATGTTCAATGATTCGAGAAAATGCCAGAAGCTTGTAGGCATGACTGACAACGTCTAGTCGCCCTATGATGAGTTGTACGTTTACACCTTTGATGAGTCGAGAAAATGTCAGAGGCTTGTAGGCATGACTAACAACCTCTAGTCATCATGAGTCACAGTCATCACTGATAACAAATAAAGCATCACAGTAGTTCAGACTAACCACACAAGCTTCAGTAAACAAAGATAAGAGGCGAATCGTACCACCCGCTGTTAAAACCCATTTAGATTAGTCGCCAAATCAGTTGCACCATTCACAAACCACACGACAGGCACCTCCTAAGGTGCTTGTCTGCCAGTCCGCGTACAAACCTCCTTTTGTTTTCTGATGACCGAGCTGAACTCCCTGTAGATGATCCTGGGGGAGAGCTCGCAGCCCATCAGCGTGGCGCCCTCGTAGTCCTTGATGTAGCCCAGGTACTTCTTGCGGCTCAGCTTGATCTCCTTGCTGAAGCCCTGCTTCTTGAAGTAGCCTGCGGGATTGAGATGGACTGTCAGTGAAGATGCCGCTACAATATGCTTCAGCTGAATCGCCCTGACAACGCCACATCACCGACAGACTCCGCATAGCGGTGGCGACATCTATTGCTCTCCTACAATTCACCATTGCATCTGGTTGAGAACGTACGAATGTTTGCAAAATTACACTGTCATGGAGCGTGCTTGTCTGGCATCAGCATATGACCAGAGTATGAACCCACTACAATCGTTCGTTTAATGACAGCTACGGCCGTCCCGTGTCGGGCTGGACCTCGGCTCAGCCCTGTTTCTGTCTCCACCGTCCCCCGCCCGCAGACTCACCGACGGCGAACTCGTCAGCGAACGTGAGGAAGTGGTGGACGCCGTGCCGGATGTGGTAGTCCTTGAGGTGGTTCATCAGGTGCGTGCCGTACCCCTTCACCTGTGGACGGGACGGGGCGGCACGGGGCGGTCAGAGGGCTGGTCAGCGGGGACGGTCAGTGGGACAGCGATTGGAGAGTACAGGGTGTTTCGTAGCAGCGTGTAAAAAAAAAGCCTATCAAATACTTCGCTCGAATATGCATGATATCGGAGAGTTCATTAACCCGCGCCCGGCTGGGGGTCCTGGATTTCCACGCCCTGCTGGGGGGGGGGGTGTTTGAACACCCCCCCCCCTTGTAACTCGGCTCCTGGGCCACGTAGCGATAAGCGGAAGGCGGCGTTCGAAAGAGCGTAAAAAAATAATGACGAAATCACTTTGGTCAATTTTTTGGTCAGGTCAAAGGTCAGGTCACCAGAGGTCATTGAAGGCAAAATTTCGCCAATTTCCAGGTCGAATGTCGAAAATTTCCAAGAAGCCAACGCATAACTCGGGAACCAATAGAGCTACAGCGCCGCGGAAAAGCGCATTCGATAGCCCTATTAACGCCCTTTCTGAGTAATTCTCTCAGATTTGACCTAACGTCAACGGTTTTGCCTGCAGGGGGCAAAAACTGCAAAAATAACCGGAAACAGTTTTTTTGCAATAACTTTTGACCCAAGCCTTCTACGAGCTTACTTTCACCGGCATCGTGTTCCTCTAGTCAAGACGCATCGAATGAACTATAACTTGACCTTGAAAGGTCAACTTGAAAATTTGACCTCAGGTCAAGGTCATGACCTGACCGGAAAGGGTCATGTTGCATATCAGTCGATCCGTATCGTCGAGCTGAACACATCTAAGGCGTTTTCATCGCTCTAGCATGCCTCTATCAAAAGTTATTTGCGAAAAACTGTTAGATACCATTCGTGACCTAAGATGACCTCAGGGCATAAAAAGGGTCACGGACACCATTTTCATGTTCAGTGTGTCTTAACCACTTCTAATTCGGTGTTTGGGAGTGTTTATAATGTCTTTCATCCAAAAGAGGCGCATTTCAATTTTCTCCCATTGACGGAGGAAAAATGGGGATAAATGGGGAGGTCGCAAAATTGACCTGACCTTAGGTCATCGATATCAAAATTCTGAGATATACATTTTGTACATGCTATTGCTCTTAGCAATCGCTGAAAGTTTCAAAGCGATCGGTCACTCGGTGTAGCTATGACAGACATTGAAACTTTTTATGAGGTGAGGTCACTTCAAGTGACCTGGTGACCTGACCTTGAATGACCTTGGTCTGAAATTTTCACAACATGTGTAGAATTGATGTATGATAAGGTGTACCAAAAACGGCGGCGCGAGATATTTGCGAAAAACCACAAGGGGGGGGTGTTCAAACACCCCCCCAGCAGGGCGCGGGTTAACAATGTTATGAAAACTCTCAGCTTGCAACCAGCATGTATTAGTGCGTGGATGACGGGCGCTGCACTAAGCACGCACTGAACTGTTTAGGTGCCGTGACGCATTTATCAGTGCCCAATACCCGCAAAATTCACCTCTCCAGGCGCGTCTGTCAGTACCGAGCGTGCCCCTGACCCCGCCCCGGCCGCAGGCCACTCTTGCGCACCTGTTCGTTGCTGGTGACGGCACAGAAGACGATCTCTGTGAAGCCCTGGCTGGGGAACAGCCGGAAGCAGATGCCGCCAATCGGACGGTTGTTCTTCACCAGCGCCAGGGTGCGGTGCTTACTGCCGACACCGACAAATGGAGACACTGTTAGAAGGCCGGCGACGATACAGATATTCCGACACTGACAAACGAGGGGAGACACATACTCACAGACGCAGACACACGTCTGACGTATAACACACATCTGTATCTAGTATGTAGAAAGAGACATTTGAGGGAGCCACCGGCACAAGCCGAGTCGGTTAGGTTTCCACAGCTCATATTCAATGATTCATTCCGTGCTTTTATGGCTGAAGTGATAAGCATCCGACATATGGTTGGATTTGGAGTCATTTACTCCAAATACTCTCCCCTCCCCTAGATCCGTGCCAATGTTCAGAACAGTGACATTGTCCAGAACCGAGCAGTTTACGCCGTTTGTCAACTCAGAAGCACCACTCAGTACTCACGGGTCGAACACGAGTCGGGTGATGTACTCCTTGGGCATCCGGGGCAGCTGGTGGGAAAACACGTTCTGCAGGCCCACCAGCCACAGCATGGTCGTCTTGCTGACCTTCTGACTGAGCGAGTTGCCCACCACGTGGAAGCTGATGTGGCCCGCCCGCTCCTCCGCCTTGGCCGCCTCGTCGCGGGCAGCGTTCTCCAAGAACAGAGACTGCAAGAGGAGGTGAGGGTACTCTCAGATACGGTTGGAGACGACTTCTCCCGATGTCAGGGAACATAGGTCGTTCACTGAGAGATGAGGGGGCCGGGGGGGGGGGTTATTTGAGTAATGGGGAACAAGGGGCAAATCCTGGGCTCGTGATAGAGGCTCAAGTGGGACTCAGGTGGTGGTCAATGCAAGCTCACGGAAAAGGCTGATGTGAGTGTTGTGGGCTGTGACATTTCTGGAACAGGTCACCGAAAAGCGAACAAGTTACTGATATCCCGCAGTGGCTGGTACCGGTTTGATCACATACTGGAGTGCTTGCTAGTTAGTGGGCGGGCCTCTCTTTCATCCCTTGTCCCCGGGAGCTGAGCGCCCTGGCACCGGACCCACCTCCTGTCCGACGGAGCGCCGGCTGGGGTCCTCGATGGCCTCCAGGATCTGCTGGACCTGCTCCTCGGACACATCATCCTCGGGCCGGGGTCGTTTGGCGGCTCGGTCAGGCTCGTCGGCGGCGGCGCGCTTCTCGGGCCGCCGGCGGCCGGCCGTGTCCTCCGCCGCCGTCGGGCCCGGGGACGGCTCTGACTTCACCTCTGGGAGCACGGGAACAGGGAGTCGGCGTCAGGGGGAGGCAGACGGAGACTGAACCAGTTGGCTGCAGTGCAAGTCAAATAGCATCTACAGAGAATCGCATGTTCATGCTCCTTCAGATATTATATGCATATACAAAGTCTTACTAGAATATACTTTCAACATTAACAAAGTCAATACAATATGCACACTAAAAAGGTGTGCAAATATAAAGCCATGAAGAACCACGGCATTGATTTCAAATGTGTTACCTAAGGGTTTCTGCGGCTGAGTCGGTGGCTTGAAGTCGACGTCGAAAATGGTCGTCGAGTTGCCGTACACCTCCTCTTCCAGTAAAGACAGGAATCTGATGAAAATAGCAAACACGTGAATCACAAGAACATCGTGAGCATCAAGAAGTAAACCTGGTAAAAACTACTGCAAGATCAGCCGTAAAACATGTCGAGCCGAGCTGACAGCAAAATATGTCCGATATACGCCTAAGAAACTCATGGCGCTTCGTCAACGAAGCAGGCTCCCCTCCATCCATCCCCGCCACCGACCTGGGCATGTGTGCCAGTATGAGCAGCCGTTTGTCCTTGGCCATTTTCTCCCTGTCGAGGTCGATCTTCTGCAGTAGCCGGGCGCTGACGGTTCGCAGTAGCAGACGGAGCACAGAGCGGCCGAACACTGCCGCCGGGTCCCAGTGCACCATCGACGTGCAGATGGTGGGCACGTGGCAGTAGCACATCCACCTGCGGATGGGTCACAACACCGGTCACATGAATCTGCACACATAAACATCCCACACGTTGACATGTGTACGTGGCAGAGGCTCATCCACATGTGGGAATGGGTCACAATGCCGGTCACAATCAGCACGTGCCACGAACAGATAGCGCATATGGATAGCGTCAAGCTCATGTCTGAATGTAGCCAGACATTAATCCTTGGAAACCTAGACCACACATACAAGGATGAAGTGATTCATAGTGCAATCCCCTCGTACAAATGAGCGGCTTTTTTACCACAGGGTAAACGTACCGGCTTCATTCCCGTCTTCGTGTGACCGTAGGGCCGGTCGGTGGAACCGGTTGGACTGACCTGGTGAAGTGCACCTTATACAGGGTGCTCTCCTTGAGCTGGGCGCCCACATGCACGCTGGGCGTCTCCCATCGCCAGTGGTTCAGGTAGTGCAGAAACGCCTTGGCCAGGTCGAAGTTCAGCTGCTGCTCCTGTGTAACAGAAAGGGAGCAATCAGACTCGGGCCAGGGTTAGCTGATTGTGCATATATGCACCAGTTGGCAGCGACCTCACCAGCAAGCAAGCAAAACACAAAACGGATCACCGTGCTGAGAACTTACGAAACTCAAAACAATCATCGCTCAATGTCCATACGGTGAGGCCAATGTGGACGGTCGCCGGCACTGAACTGCCCGACGACGTTTGGTGCGCCTTGCATCTCGCACGCACCTTTGGGTTGGAGCTGAACTTGGCGAGCACGAAGTTGGAGACGGCCTTGGCGATGGTGGGCGTCTCGAAGGGCGGTCGTCCGAGCGGGCCCTCGATGACCGGCTCAGTCATCTGCAGGATACTCTTGCGCAGCAGCTGAGCATGAGCACGGGAGAGATGGTTAGAGAGCGGTCAAACAAACGTTCAGTAGGGGGGATGGTCCGACACAAACGTTGGTTCGAGATAGTAAGACAAGTTACAGCGTTCAATCCGGACTCCGGGAGGCGTAAGGCGGGGTCATACGACAGTTAAGTCAAAAAGCGGGTACTGGGCTGTCAAAGAGCGCTAAGAGACAACACCATAGCCATTGCAGACAGGTAGGCAGATGTGGGAAGAGCTGCCAGAAGAGTATGTGAGAGGGGTCAGACAACAGCAATGCGGTCAGTTGCAGGACGGCGGTACGGCTTGGTTCGGGGCAATCGTAAGAATGGTCGTATGGCCTAAATATGCAGGTAACACGAAGGTTACCCAGCGTCCATGAGGCGTAGATGTGTCCACGTTTCACATGTTGCTATGGTATCAAACATCACGTTGAGTGGTCGTCATCCGCCGCTCGTATAACTTACCTTGAACAGATAGAAGTGCACTTGTTTGGTGTCCGTGTCTTCCTCCTTCTGGACCAGGAAGAAGAGGCTCTCGACGTCCAGGGACATGCTGAGCAGGTGGTTCAGCTGCTCATCCCCCTTCTTCTCCAGCTCCGACATGTGCGTGCCTGCGGCAGGGAACAGCGTCTGAATCATACGTCCTGAGAGGCAGCAGCGTGGCGTTACACCTCAGACACACAAGACAGTTGTGTTTCGTCTCAATGCAGTGCCTGAAGCAAATTTAGCGAATGCCAGGGACAAAGTCCAGTGTTGCTTATGCACAGTAGAGCTGCATCATCTAACGTGTCACTCACCAAGGGTAGAGAGGCGAGGAAAAATGGACAGCGTGCTACCCACCCAGGACAGCTGTTGAGAGGGAGGGGAATGGGCGGTGCGACACGCATCTAGTGCAGGTTGAGAGGAGTGTGTACGGAAACGAGCGAAGCGACACCTACCCTGGGTGTGTAAGCACGAGCAGCAGGAGGCGCGGCACCCCATCAAGGACAGAATAGAGGGGAGAGGAAATGGGCGGCGTGACACCCGCCGAAGGCATGAGTGCAGGAGAGCGGGACCGAGAATGTCAGGAAACGGGAGCTGCGGGGGACACTCACCCAGCGTATGGGAGCACGAGCGGCAGGCGGCCGACGGCTGCAGCGTCGGCTCCACGCCATCCTTGGCCGGCGCCTGGCCGGACGCGCTCTTGAAGCCGTTACAGCTGCACTCAGAGCCATCTGTCGGCTGGAAGGGGCAAGCGAGAGCAAAATTAACAACGGAAAACGCAAAACCCATTAGCGGTGCCTGCTAGACCAGCAACAGAGTAACTGACTAGTAGTAGTAGTAGTAGTAGTAGTAGTTTATTAAAGAGCCATCCACAAAACAAGTGGCTATTATGGCCTTCACGTCAATAAAATCGGATCATAACATGCAGGGTAAAATACACACTCACGATGTTACACAACCTAAAATATACATATAGCTCAGGATAAAAAACACCACCTGCACGGCATCATGATCAAAAACGCATTCAACACGTGTCTCGTCTCGAGAGTAGGTGTGCCTTCAGGGCTCGCCTGAACCGCGGACCTCGCTGGTTCCGCACCGAAATGGGCAGATCGTTCATGAGGTGGGGCGAGCGGTATATAAAGCGTCGCCGGCCCGCCTCCGAACGGATGGGTGGCACGTGCAGGAGATCGTCCTGTCTGGTGTGCCGGACATGGCCATGATGGTCCCGGTTGAGGCAGACCTGACGGGCGATGCATTCGGGCTGGCTAGAGGAGAGGACTTTGTCAAGGAGGCAGAGGGATTGGTATTGGAAGAGTTGAGACGAGTCGAGCCACCCCAGCCTGTCTCGCACAGCTGACACGCGGTCAAACTTTCGTTTTCCCGCGATCACGCGAGCCGCAAAGTTGAGCAGCTTCTGGATGGTTGCGAGGTTGCCAGCGCTGCCGCTGCCGTAAACAGAAGGGCAATAGCGGATGTGCGAGACGGCCAGGGCGGTGACTATCTCGGGAAGGGTGTCAGGAGGAAGGAAGTGGCGGATGTGGGATAGTGTTGCGAGGATACCGCAGCATCCACGCGAGACAGCCCTCACGTGCGCGTCCCATGACAGGTGCTGGTCGAAGACCACACCAAGATTTTTGACCTCAGTGCTGGGCGTCAGGCACGTGTCCTGGTATCTGATTTTGATCGTCGGGAGGTTGCGCAAATTTTGTCTAGAACCAAAAGTGATGAGCTCGAATTTGTTTACGTTAACCTTTAAGCCGTTCGCAAGGAAGTAGTTGCCAAGAGAGGAAAGGGTGCTTTCCATGCGCGATGCAAGCGCTGGAAGAGCAGATTTAGGGCCGGAAACCAAGACCTGGGTGTCGTCGGCGTACTGGATAACTAGTCCATCGGAGACGTACAAGCTCAGGTCGTTGGCAAACGCGCAGAAGAGGACAGGGCCGAGGCTAGAACCTTGAAAAACGCCCTGGTTGATGGGTAGAGGAGGTGAGATTTTGACGCGGCCATCAGAGGAAGTGAGGCTTACACTCTGCGAATGACCGGAGAGATAATTTTGAAACCAGGATGTGTCGACGCCCAGCAGCTGGAGTTTTTCGAGCAATTTAGCATGACTGATAACATCGAAACACTTGCTAAGGTCAATGAGACAAAGAATGGAGAGAAGGCCAGAATCTGTAGCATCAAGGATGCTGTCGGTGACGCACGTGAGGGCGGTCTCGGTAGAGTGCTGCGGACGGAAGCCATGTTGGGTTGGGGAGAGGAGATGGTTGGAGGAAAGGTAATAGTAGAGTTGGCGCTGAACTGCCCGCTCCACTATTTTGGCAAGGACTGGGATGATAGAAATAGGGCGGTAGTTGGAAGGATCGGCAGGATCACCGGACTTGTGGATGGGATGGACGAGGGAATGCTTCCAGGATTCCGGGAAGATATTGGAGATGAGGGAGAGGTTGACGATATGGAGGAGGACGTGACTGATGGCGTTGAAGGATAGCTTGATGGTCCGAATGCAAAGTCCGTCAGATCCGCGGGACGGGGAGTTGCTCATGGAGCTGATGATGGCATGCAGGGTGCTGAGCGTGATTGGATGTAGCCGGAAGGCGCAGGCTCCCACCCTGGGCAGTCGCGGGGGAAGTGAGGGGGGCGGACCCTGCGCGGCGAGCTCGGCGGCAACGCGTGGGCCGACATGGACAAAAAATTCGTTCATCTGTTCGGCGGAGATGGTAGGTGGTATCGTGCACGCTGTCTTTTTACTGCCCAAGATGTCAGCCGCGCAGCGCCAGACAGTCCCACGTCCCTGCTGAGACACGCGGTGTCCGATATGGCGCCGCTTGTCCGCTCTGAAGGCAGCGCGGGCCAAACGGTTCGCCTCCCGGTACCCATCAGACCCGCGACCCCACAGGCGCAGCGCTCGGGCGCGGTCAGCCAGAAGCTGACGCGTGTCGTCCGAGATGGGGGGAGCGGAGGGCAGGGTTGGCATTTTTGCCGGCAAAAACTAGTTTATGCCATTTGCCGGTTTAAACCGGTTTTAACCGACAAAAAGTGGCAAAAACTGGCAAAAACTCAGAAATATCACAATGCTATGCCTAGACATGATTTTGAAAAGGAAACATTTTAAGGAGAATTCGGTGAAAGCTTTATGCTTTCAAACAGAAGTGACATTGACCATTGAAACGTTTCATACCTAACTCAGAAACATTTTCATGGGCTATCCATAAGGAGCTAGTAAGATGCCTTTTGGGGATGACAAATGAGCCAGTGCACAAGGGTGACTGGGTGAGTCCTGCACAATCAGAAGTGCGAAGAGGTATCTGCCATTGATATGCGCACGGCACCGCATGACACCCTACTTACCGTGGCCGCCTTGTCCCACTCTCCCCTTACATGGAAATACATTCCGTTGTGGATGTCTACCGACATGCATAGACATTTTAAGCAGGGATAAGTAATGAGGCAACTTCAGAATGTTTAGTGCATCTATATAACTACCAGAAATGCATTTGTACATTTCAAATCCATTCCTAACTAGAAAAGCTGTAGGTTTGGCCATCTGAGTTTTAGCCAGTTTTTGCCAGTTCTTGCCACCAGGGTTTCTGCCAGCCGGTTTAAACCGGTTACAACCACTGGCAAAAACCAGTTTTTGCCACCCCCTGCCAACCCTGGCGGAGGGGTTGCGCAGTTTCACAGTTCGGACAGGGGCGTGACGCTGAACAATGGGGGCGAAAAGACGAATAAAATGAGACCTGTAGTAGTAGTAAGTAGTATATAATAGTAATAGTAGTAAGTGCACTTCTCAGTTCCAACATTCCTTTTAAGGTTATCGTTCTGCTTTTTACAAGCTCGAGTCCAATGCTTTTTCTACTTGCGAGTGCATTTGTAAAGCAGAGTTGCTGGACAGCTCGTCGACTGTGTTCGACAACGCACAGTCAGCAACGACGATCGATCATACCACGTCCACCGGGCACTGACACATCTAAAAATAGTCGCACAGCTCAAGTAGAGGCTCTCCAGCCTAAACACAGCTCAGAGTGGCCGGCCATAGGCGACAGGAGGCTCAACCTATAGCCCAGTGGGAGAGGGATGGCACAAACGTCAGGCCTAAACTCTTACAGGGTTACCAAGCAGCCAAGAGTGGACAGCGACTGAGGACGGCTCGATGTGAAGCTCAGTAGAGGGGGGGGTGGCTCACCTTACACCCCGAGTAGATGGCGAGTTTCTCCAGTTTCCTGGCGCGCGGCAGGGCGGCCGCCTGCCGTTTGCGCTGCTGGATGACCTCGACCCGCTGGGCCAGGGTCAGCCGCTGGCCTGCCGAGCCGGCCGCGCCGCTGGCCGAACCCTCACCGCCGCTGGCCATCCTGCAACCGATACCAGCCGTGGAGACCGCCTGTGTCTCTGTCTGCTGCCAAGCTGGGTCGGCAGTCACTCAGAGTGGCGTGGTAGGTAGTGACTGGCAACTCTTCAATCTGTATGATTACGGAGCGAGCGAAGCGAGCGTAGTCTTTCCTTAGATTAACGGAAATTTCTGAGTATGAGCGGCCGGCCGGCCGGCCGGCCGGCCGTGCGGACGCTTTTGCGAGGCTTATATCTCAGCAACCACTTGACCGATTTACATGCGGTAAATTTTGTAGGGTAGCTTCATTCCTTCTACCAAGTATTGGACTATTCCCGATGCATGTGGGTGACCCCTTATGCACGTGCCACGTGCAAAACGAAGAGGTGTCAGTTTTGTAATTGTTGCAATATATCGGTAACTACTTGGCCGATTGCGCTGAAAGTTGGCATATTGGTAGGCACCCACTAGGCACTGCATATCCATGTGCCAGAGTTGGGGCGCTGCTGCACGTGCGCACGTGCAGGGGTCGTTTCCAGATCTCGAGAACGGCTCGACCGATTGCGCTCAAATTTGGTACACAGTTAGGGACCGGTTAGTAGGGTGCCGTGCACAAGTCAGTTGGGACCCATTTTGCACGTGCGCACGTGCAGGGTGCCGCTTCCAGATCTCGAGAACGGCTGGGCCGATTGTGCCCAAATTTGGCACATCGCTAGAGACCGGTTAGTAGGGTGCCATGCACAAGTCAGTTGGAGGTACCCCCTCGCAATTTCGCACGTGCAAGACCCACCCTCTCGCTCGCTCCGTTAGTCGCCCCAAAAGGCGTTATACTGGTATACCTAATCTTGTACTGTATGATATTCTCACCTGTAACAAAATTCAGTCACTGTCACTGTTTATTGGAAATGTGCATTACACTCTGATAAACTCTATAGGTGGCAACAGAAAGTGCCACTGTCAATACAGGATCTAAGATACATATCTAATGTATGTTAATAAGGAATTGCCAGTCCAGTTGGGCAAACTAGATTTTTGAATCAAAATAGGTATGGAGGCATCAATAATTTGATTCTGGTAAGAGAAGCCATGACTATATATGGGCAATGGGCATGGAATCAATCTTATGATTCATTTTGACACACTTTTAACTTCAAATGTATCATTACGGTTGAAAAAGGGCCCATGATGGTGAGATTTGTGTTTAAATGAACTTGAACTTGACGGTTTTGAGGAATTGCCTTTGCAACGGCTCCTCCTTTTCTTTTTAAACTTTAACTTAAACTATCGCGCTATGAGTTGGTACGGGGTGCTTAACAAGTATTGAACAAGTATTTCTACCAAATAGGTAGAAAAATGTAGAAGGCATGTAAAAAGTGTCACCTCCAATCCAAACCAAGAAATTTTCACTTTGGCCTTGTAAATGGTAAAAAGACAGCCACTCTCCATCACGTCAAAGCTGTTTTGAGAATATCACAGTGTATGCTGTTTTTGTATCATGAATCTCATACACATCAATAGGTATTTGTTTAAAATAATAAATTTAAGTTTTTAAGCCCTTACCTTTTGTTGTTATTATGCAATTATGTTTATTGTAAGGGTTTCACCTGTTACTTCTGTTTTTGTATTCTTGACATTTAAAAAATTGTTAATTGTTACCAAATGTAGTGAAGGTAAAGAGCAACAAGGCTATAGCATATGTTGTGGTGATGAGAATGCTACTAAATGCAAATGATAGCAAAATAAATGCTGTTTTCTTGGAAACCATTGCTGCATATCTGTTTACATTACATGTGACTCAAAAAATTGATTAGCCAGCTGAATGGGGAATCAATATTATGATTATCTGTTCACAGTGAATCAATTCGTTGATTGCCTTTTGCTACCTATATAATTCAAACTGTTATGATAGGAGCAATATTATTTTGCTTAGTAGATAGTTCCAGCATTTCTGTTCAAGATCATATAAAAATCAACAAGATCATATATGATTAGAAATGGTCTGCATTTATGCCCAAATATGGTCATAAGGAATCAATCTTTTGATGCCTCCATATTTTGATTCCAAAGGTCTACTTTGCCCAACTTGAATTGAGTCTTGTAGTGGAATTGCTTTGAGAAGTCAGGGCTCATTGCACTGTGTAGTAGGTAGCCATTATTTTTTCAACAAAGCTGATAATATCTTGAGGGATGTATTACCAGCCACCCTGAAAACTTCACACCAAGGACCCCTTGGTGTGGTGTCCTTGGTTGAAAAAACAAGTGTGACGCCTACCTTAAAGGGACCCTCCCACCTTCAAAAAAGTTAATGAATTGGCATGAAAGTGATGTCGCTCGGTTCAGAAAGAGCAAAAACGAATATCTACCAAATTTCATCGAAAAATATTCACCGGTTTTCAAGATATTAGACTTTTACTTTTGTTTACTTTTTGGGATCTCCGCTGTTCCTAGCGACTTTATTTGAAAGTGCGGCAATTGTTGCGCGCAAAGCAGCATATACCACCGCGTGCTACAAAACGTTTTAGTCAAACATTTAACGGACGTTCGAAAGCCTGATGACGTCATCAGATTCCCGTAATGGTTAAGAGATAGGGACCACGCTGGTCCCACCCTGCAAGTAAAGGGAAGAAATTTCTGGAACACCATAAAGCTGCGGGGGTTGCGACCAGGATAAATGGTGGTTTCTGAGCCTGGCCGCAAACTTGGCTATCTCAACTCAAAACTAATGTTAAGGTGGGAGGGTCCCTTTAATACGAGTATGGTATCTCTTTACCCTTACTACTACCCATTCACATTCCATTTCCATGACGGTGCATGAGCGTCACTTTGCGAAATTAATTAGAAGGACTCTTATGTCAAATTAGAGGATACAAAAAACATTCTTATCATGCAGCATCATAAGGCTTTTGTTAAAATCCCAAAAATGTTGGCTGTTATTGGCTGTTATGGAGTAGAAAAGTAATCTTGATTGCATGGGCCCTACCGAGGCGGCTAGCCTAGCATGACCGCAGGCTTTTGTTCAAAGTAAATGCAAAGCTACTAACAAATGATGTAAAACTTACTTATTCACTAATTGTAATGAGATTTCCAAAATCGATTTTTAAAAAAACGGAAAACCGCGACACCGCGCCGTGCTGCGCAAGGCCATGTGCAGGGAGACACCGGTTGGTCACGTGACTCGGAAACAAAAATCAGCTGATAGAGCGGCGGAATCGCCGTAATCGAACACGAATAATTCCGGACGATAGAGCGGCAGTATAGGAGTTTTCTTCACAACAGGCAAACATTGCAATGTTTTATCATTCTATGATCAAGAAACGTTCATAAATCATATATTTCTTCGATGATTACTGCCGCAACCGACGCGCACATATCGTAGCCAGCGTAGCCAGCGCATAAAGCTGTGCTTTGCGATATTATATGTAAAGAAACGGCCAATGCTTATTATGTGTAACAAAGCTCGAAGAAGATAGAAATCTATCCTGCTTCAACCTTCTACTTACCCTTTTATAATTACGATAGCGAAACCATACGGCCTATCGACGCTATGCAACTCTATGGAGTGTCCGGCTGCACTCTGCCGAGTGTGCCGAGATCAGAGGCGGACCATCCGCGGCACGTCCAGCTGCACTGCCCGGTCGCTGGGAGGGCGACACCTAGCGCCGCTCTGGCCGCTCGCTTCCGCGCACAACTAAGCTACCTGGCTACGCCTGTGGGAGGGGAGGGAGACAACCAATAACAGTCTGATGAGCCAATGGAGTCTGTGAGCCACGCCAATCAGCGCCCTTCCGCGCGCAGACGAGAGCTAGAGCTATTCATCTTCTTTCCTGTTTTCACTGGTCCGCCAGTCACCAGCAACGTCCGTGCAGTCGATCGTAGCCATTTCGCGTCAGTCGGCCGCCAGGATATATACAATATCTATTCTTGTATAGCATTGCAAGCATTTTAGTATTTGTAGCCGGGTGTTATCAGTAGTTGACGCATTTCTGTGTTTTGTGTAACACAATTGGAAAACACAGCGAAATACACACTTAAATTCACATTATTCTTGGCACGGATTGCTTACCCTTGCTTCAGCAAACAGCCAATCTCCATATTTATGTTCCGAAGCTGCAGTGGACACCAAAAATACATTACGTTATGATAACATAATCCAAAGATACACAGATTTCACGCTGAACTGCTAGGTTCCAGAAAAGGCATTTTCTCGCTCACGGATGCTCAGCAAAAACGCGCGATTGATTGCAGCTGCTAGCGCCCTCACGATACAAATATCACGCTCGCCAAAACCTGCCGGTTACAGCCACTCACACCTTACTTCCAACCTCTGTTACATTTATCATTTATTAGCATATCGAGACAGAATGAGACCACGGCATGATCGTCAAATTACATAACAGAAATTGCAGGACATTGGCGAGTCCGTAAAAATACCCCAATCTCAGCCAACACCGTTGAGACGGAGGGAGAGGGGGGTCGAATCCGGGACACGTATCGGCGTATCCTTCACAGATCCAGGTGTCTCACGCTCATGGACGCTCAATCAACCCTGGCACACCATCCACCGATCACGTCGGCTCTGACTATCTTAATTTCGTACTGAGATCTTATGACGGGCCTGCCATTTAATCCTATCCGACAGTGCAGTGCACTACACCCGAACACAGCCTTAAGTGCACTATGCGGCCTTCTTCGGATGACGCCTCAGAACAGGGCACTCGGAGCAGGTGTTGCACCCAAATGCCTGTAGCCTCTTGTTCGTGCCCGGCAATCAGCATTTCGGAGTCGGATGGTCTCAGGCGGTGGCAGCACTTGTCGCCGTGAAACCTTCGTTCGGGCGACACCGTCAGCTCGAGCGCCGGCAAGTCACGGAGTGACCTGTAACACAGCGAGTCGCAGCACGTCACGTCTCACGACGACCGTCACGTTTCAGCCCCGACGGCCGTTATGTAACAGTCACGGCAGCCGTCACAAAACCAGTCACGGCGACCGTCACATTGTTCACCACGGTCGTAAAATACTAGCCACGGCGACCACGACTCATGGCCCATAACGTTTCCTGTCGCACAGCCGTCAAGCCGCTCACCTAGGGACGCGGCGACGTGTCACAAAATTGTAAGCACGTCACTGACCTGGTGACGTGGCGGGACACAGCTGACTGAGCAGTGGAAACGTTGCTTCACACAGTTACTGACCTGGAGATAATGTGATCGTTTCTGGACAACGTGACTGGATACGCGCGCCGCGTGGATGACCATCACACTCCACAACTTCTTGCCGAGTGACGTCCTACAGATGGATCGAACCGTTGTCTCCAGAACCACCGCCAGCAACGAGCCTGGTGGAGGATAATGTGTTCAGAACTCAGAAACCACAAAGCATAGTTACCTGCAATACAAACGACAAAGGCACACAATGGCGAACTTTTATGCTAAGACTTGGTTTCATCGGTACACAAGATTGCAAACGTCCATGATGAAACTCAAATCACATATCTAGCAAGCAAATAAATACCTGAGAAAGCAGTGCACAGAACTTGTTTAATTATCTAGGAGCTTATATCTCTGTATTGCACACGCGGTGAGCAGACAAGCCTCTGCCACGCCATACCTTCTTTGGCCCATATCAGTGAGCAGCTGATGTAGTCTGCCTGATTTTCGACATGTGTGAGGCTGGCGATGATTGCGTCTGCAGCGTCCCACGCGTAAGCCGCCGATAGCCATGCCAGCTAGTTGGAAGAGCTTCCGTTCAGCTAGCAAGTGCAGGTAGTAGCCATCCAGCAAGTCTGGCAGGAGGCACTTTCACCAACTTCTCAGGCGTTGACGAGGTGGAGTGCCTGGGGTGTGTGCGCACCAAAAAGCAGCAACTGTATGCGCAGAACATTGGCGTAACCTGGATGAATGAAAGACAGAGGGAGTCAAGAGTACAGGGGTAGACAACTGATATAGGCGAGGGGAGCACTGGAGACTATAGTTCGACAACTCTAAGAAAGAACGAAGCTAAGCCTAAGGTGCCTCAAAGCACTTAACACATGCATTGAACATTGGATAGCCTACCTGCGCTTAAATTTGACTGAAATCATCTCAGGCGTATTGGAAGTGTATTTAGGGCCTTGTTGGAAGTTATCTTCAGAGACATGTGCATCAATAACTATTGCACTTCAAAGCTGTTCTTTCTTAGCACCTAGCTTTGTCAGACTAAGACCATATGAAAGCCATCTGCAGCACAAATGGATGGAACAATAGCCTGAGGAGGTACTGGTATAAGTCACATTTATGAGGATCCATATTGAAGAAATTGTGATAAATGGCTCCCTTTCCCTCCTCATTGGAAGGAAGATCAGTTGGGCAAACTAGGCGGCGGGAATCAAAATATGGAGGCATCAAAATATTGATTCTAGTGGGCGGAGCTTTGACCATATATGGGCATACGTGCAGACCATAGCCCTGATCGGCGGCCGGCTAGTACTCTTGCCCGCGCTCACATACGTGCACGTTACCCCGGCAACGGGCTATTGACCAATGAGAAGCGAGAAAAGTGTTACGTCACTGCGATTTTTCATGTACCTGTGCCCCCCGGACGTGACGTAGTGTGCTCGCGCGCGTGCAGGGTCTCTGCGATCGAAAAAGAGCGCTAGCAGCGCGCCACTCGACGCCGCAATTGTCGAAAGCGGCGTGTTAGTAAGCTTTATTATGAATGATGTGGGTAAAAGTGAGTTTTTATGTTGTTTATTTGGAGGAAATGGTTGGAATAAATTAAGTTATTTTTATTTCTGTTGGTTGGAGTTTTTATTCAAAAGATTTCGGTCTATACCATTGATAATTACTGAAAATACCTTCGCTTGAATAAATTGCAGATATTTGGCAACTGTAGTGTTAGGTAAGCCTAAATGATATGTAAAAAGGTAAGAGACACCCTGATTATCATTTGAGAAACGAAAATATATGAATTTTCCGTATAAGACTCGCTCAATATGCTACTCCGCGGTTTATGCCCCGAGGGTGTCCGAGGGTTCCCGTTAGTTTGTCGTTGGCGCTCGGCTCGCGCGCGAGCCGACGTCACCGCCTGTGACGTCGGCTCGTGAAATACGTCATACCCTGCACACAAAATAGCCGGCTGCCGAACAGCGCTCATCACAGAAACGTCAATTCTTCAGCAACCGGCTATAATTTCAAGATAGTTTCTTCACAAAATGAAGAACAACGTTGAAGCTACCCGCCAGGCACGAAACAATAGCCCTAACCTCTTTGGTTAGTTTAGGAAAGCGTCTTGAAAATAATCAAGAAATTGATTCATCACGGCGGCTAATCCCGGCGAGAATCAATGTTTTGATTCCGCAAACAGCTGGCTAATCATTATTTTGATTCTGAAATCAGCTGGTTTATCAATATATTGATTCTGCGAACTGACTTTCTGCAGACGTACTTCACTCTTCAAATCGATTTATGGAATGTTTCTTGTGTGCAAATAATGCAAATTCAATAAATTCATGAAGATATTATCAGCACAGGATCGTGTAATTTTTTTCTAGACCTTATTCCCACGGTAGACCAGGGATTTTCAGCACTCACCCTGGCTCCCTGCTCAAAGCCGCAAGCCTTCGAGGGAATGCGTGAAGGGAGCCGTGCTGACCTTTGTATAGGGGTTGTACTGAGTCGGAGCCGGAACCGAAGCCCGACCATTTTACTCGGAGCCGGAGCCGATTTTCCCCTCCGGAGCCGAAGCCGTCTGCCATTTTCACGGCTCCACATCCCTGCTTTGTAGCATTGATTTTGAGTAAAAAAAAAGTTTACTTATCGTCTTTCACGTGTTCATGAATGTGTTTCTACGCATCTGTATCCCGTCCCATTTCTGTGGAGTACAGTAAGAGATATTTCGCCGAACAATATACTCAAGCCCGTTGCACAAATTGCACACTTTGAATGAAAATATACACGGATGTATTTGCAGTCGCAAATAATACGATGATATTCATAACACATTTCACTACGATCCCTGCAATTGCCACACATTTGCCATCACAAAGCCCTGTCGTTGATGCTCACATCCCATGCAAAGCAATACTCACTTTTAGGACGTCTCTTATTCAATATGGCTACGTATTTGCAAAACATGCAGTTAATAATATTTGAAACTGAGACCTAACCAATAAGACATACCGTGGACAGGTAAGAAAAAACAAATAAACGTCTGGAGAATGACCTCAACGTCTCGATGTTGCCTAATTACAAAGAGCAATTTTCAGTTTCGAATCAAATACATGAAATAAATATAAACAAAATTTGTACATATACACTCAATATGGGGTTTATGATTAGCACGGCTACCTAAAACATCAATCCTGTCAGGTTGAGCCACTTATGTCCACACCCAGAGCAGGTCGCTTTGGAACACCACAAGATCCCATATTACCACCGAAAGCGGTCACCAATTGGTCTACTGATGAGCATCTTCAGAACATTCTCGACCGAAAAGCTATCAGTCCTGTCTGTGTTTTGGTTCGCTTCATTTGGGCTATGCGCACGTTTTTCTACTCCGGTTCTAGGGACGAGATGGCAGTCATCACGCGCTGCACCAGCTCGTTCTTTGACAGGTTGGTGACGCTGTCGTCATCCGGCAGGATAAACACGTGGCGCATTTCACCCTCGGCCCCGCCAGCCACATACACACTTCCTTACGTCATATTGTTTCTCGCCACGAGATCAAAGTTCAAAAGGTCGTGATGTAGGTAGTCTCCGCCCAGCCCGTCAGGTACTCCACCGGTTGGTCGGGTGCGGCCAGGTCCGCGCAACGCCGCCCTACTTCGGTCGACGCTCTGGTTGACAGGGATGGCGTTGTCGTACAGCTGCCTGTCGACTGAACAGCGATTCAAGACGCCACCCTTGACCCTCTGAAGCCGATCCCCGCAACGACCAGTGTTTGAACCTTGGTTGACCTGCAGCAAACAACAGAACACAATAATTAGGACATTTGTGAACAATAAATTAGGAAACTATATGTGTTATTATTCTACTTGTTCAGCAACTATTAATTTTAGAATATATTCAATAAAAAATTAAATACTTAATGTCACTTAAATTTCCACTGAATGCCACCAGGTGCACCAACAACTGTCATCTCATGCAGTTATATAAATTCTGCCAAAAAAGTAGATTTGAGGCCAGTTGTACCAACAGAAAAATAGGTGGCAGCTGGACTTTTTTTTGACTAAAAGTTACTTCACATACAGAGCATGAACGGTACAGCCCTATCCGTTTACGTGCCCATCATGTTAACGCTCCATATGTGAAGCAGTCTTTAGGCAAAAAAATCCAGCAGGCAGCTATTTGTGTTGATAAAACTGGCCTCTAAAATTAACATTGGCATGGACAATCCTGAACATTAACTATCCAGCATTCCCTGGACTGACGTACATTAGACACATAATTTTCTGGAAGATCACGCATAATGTAAATATGGCTTACACCATTCAGCAACTTGCTTTTGTTACACTTAAAATAAGCATCATTAAATATGTAGCAAAAATGGGCGAAGCAATTACAAGCCAAGCTTACATACCTACTATTTAGATAAGGCAAACACGAACATGCACTGCGACTTTTCAATCTTAACTTGGAACAAGTCAATAGCCTAGTTGCCCTTAAAAATTTAAATGCTACAAATAAAAGTTGTAGCAACAATTGGGTGAGTGAGACACAAGCAGAGGCTAAAACATCCAAATAATGTAAAATACAGGACATGCACTGCCCCAATTTCATGAGTCCACCCAACAATTCTATAATGTGAGACAAAACATTAGGCTTCTTGTAACTAATTTATACCGTAAATTTTAGAGGACATCATATTTCACTGAAATACTACACCTAAGACATCATTTTCAAAAAATATATAGCTTAAAAAAACAATAGAAGAGTGAGAAGGCGTCCCGCGCCGCTGACGTCGCTACCGCGCACTATGGTTGGAAACGGCCTCACGGATGGCCGGGGGTCAACGCGAAAAAATGTTTTGCCCATAACTTGTTAATGCGTAGACCGACTGCGATGAAACTTTGCATAGGTATACCAGTGTCTTTCGTGCATCATACAGTAACTCAGAAATGACGAGGTCACGTCACGTCACGCGTGTGTGACGTCATCATTGCAAGTATGTTATAAGTCGCCTATGTCTTTCGTTATGTTATCGATATCGCGAGGCATTTTGAACATGTTTTGAATACTGCTATTACTGAATGGATATTGTTGTTATGCTTTAGGGCGAGAAATATCAACGTAGTGACGCACAGTGTCTTACTATCGGTCATAAAGGGTCAAAAATTTGGAGAAAGAGTATTTATGATTTTTTTTTAGATTGGGCAAAAAAGTAAGAAATAAAATGACGATCAAATGACAAAACATGCGTCAGATTAACCCGGCAGTTGCTAGGGTAATTCCCCATCCGCCGTTTGCCGGGGGGGGGGGGGCGTTCAACGCCCCCAGCCGATAACTCGCGAACAAATAGGCGCAGCGAAACGCACGAGGCGCGGCAAAAGAAAGAAGAACGGGACGAGACGATTCACATGAATACTTTAAAGCTGAATTTCGAGGTCACAGGTCGGGTCAAGGTCAGGTCAAACATTTGAAATCGGGCTTTCAGTAGCATGGACTTTAGAACCTCGCAATCGGTGCCTCGCGTTTCGCGTTTCGATTATATCGTCATCAGTTGGTCCTAAATAAATTCAGTCATCAGTTGGTCCTAAACAATCTGTCACAACTGTCACAACTGTCACAACCCTTCATATAAGTGCTAAAAAAGTGTCAGATCAATGTAGGGGTCAGTCAAACATAGGCCACTGGCCAGGGTCAAAGTCAGGTCAATCAGGTAAGCACATAACTCCGAAAATTAAAACTGGTACCTATTCACAGCCCATGCATGACACATGTTTTACGGGTACTTTTGGGCGTAGAACACGATGGTGACATTCATTTTATCATACGACTTACGAGTACGTGGCTGGTTGAAAAAAGATCAATTTCAGAAATGCATGCGTCATGGTCGTGAAGTAGTCACGAGAAATTGCCAACATTCAGTTCAAGATTTTGGAAAATGTAGAACGATGATCAAAAACCATAGATAGCCATTTGATTTGCCATGGTATTGGCAGTGTAATGGCGTTTACAGCATGTCTGTATGTCTGCTCTGTCGGTGGATATCCATATCCATACTCCAGGATATCCATACACGTTTGCACGATATCCATACTCCAAGTGCAGGGGCGAGCAGTTACTTCTTACGAGGGGTGCGGAGTCGAAGTCAGAGTCGGAGTCAGAGTCGGAGTCGGAGTCAGAGTCGTCCAGAGTCGTGGCAACGAGCCAGGAGTCGGAGTCGGAGTCGGGGTCGGTCAGGAGCCCGCAGTGGAAGTCGGAGTCGGTCCGAATCGGAACAGCTCCATCACGACTCCGAAACACTGGCAGGGGTCCGGAGTCGGAGACAGAGTCGGCCGGAGTCATGGCAACGAGTCAGGAGTCGGAGTCGTAGTCGGAGTCGGATTTGGCGCCACCACGACTCCGCAGCCCTGCTTCTTACCATCATTTATAAGGATAAGCGCAGGCCCATGTCACTCCACTTTTGATGACATCATATGGGGGCCTCAGGACAATAATGGCGCGGCGCGCCACAATCGCTTCAAAGCTACTTGCCAACAGTTGCCATTTTTGAAAATATTATTTTGAAATAAAGTTCCAAGTAATAAAAATATTGTAATAAAGTTGTTAAATAAATCGATACCATATCTAAAAACTTACTGAAAAATGATTTATTCATAGTAAAAATATAAGCTCGATGCGTTTCTACGCTGCTTTCCTGCAACTGCAGAGGGTTTTTAAATCGTCTATATCTTCAAAACTGGCCATTTCTTAGCATATTGCTGCTCTTTTTTATCGCTAGAAAATAAGTTGTACTTTCCAGTGACATCAATGGTTGAGCGATATGTGTAAAGTGTCACCAACAATCGTCAAATGAAGTTAGTCATTTTTACGTTGTAAAGGAATGGAGTACCCCTTTCGAGCATCAGGGGTGACGTCACTCAGGATCTGTCTCTGATTGGTCGGCGGGGGAGTGACTGTACCTTCTATAGATGGCCTTGGATAAGCGATTGCAAGACTGACGAGCCGACCTGGTGCTAACGAAGCGACGGGTAGGTACGCCTCGGGAGATGAAGCTTCACGGACGATTTTGCGCACAAGTGCGCAGTCTGCTTTTACGTTCCCCTTACGCAGAATTGAACAGAGATTTATTCTACCAAAAAGCTCAATGGAGGTCGATGGAGAACTTTTTGTATGTCCAATGAAACATAAACGTAATTTTGCAAATATTGCTGTGGTGACACTGCAAACAGAATGCAATGCCGACTGCCGTTCCTGATTTTGAACACGCATGGGAAAAAGAGTCACTCCACTCGATAGCCAACATAACAAGGATTATTTTGATATATAATAATCCAGTTTTACAACGTCATGGAGGTACTCCCCATGCTATCACCAGCGCGGTTGTTTAAACCTTTGACGGCGCACCAAAAAAGTCACTATCAGAAACTCCCGATTCCATGTACAATAATGGAGACTAAATGCGCAACTAAATAATTTTTTCTGCCCAATTCAAAACATTTCATCAATTTCCAACAGAATGACACCCCAAATATACATATATTCCGAAATTGCCCACGGCCATCCGTGAGGCCGTTTCCAACCATAGTGCCGCGCCATGTTCCTAAAACCATCTCTTAAAATGAGTTTTCGGTAAGAAACGTTAAGATCACATGCCTGAAATTGAAAAACACACTTCAAAGTGTCTTAAAATATGATCCATTGTTACTTACACTTCAGAAAAGGTCGCTTAAACAAAATAAAACCGGGAGCACTACGTTGCATCCGGACACCCACGACGCCGGCGCGAAATGGCGGGAACCGGAAATCGTGGCTAGATGCAAAGAAAAAGAATATTTCTTATAAATGAATTATACCACTAAATAACGCATTTTTTATTTTCTTTTAGACAAAATTATGAAAAAATTACAAAGGCTCGTCGTTAATGATAAACAGAGCAAATTTTAACAGCACGTTTTTGTTGAATTATGGCGGCGGAATCTTTATGCCATTCGTAAAGGTACGCGCGACAAACGGCTGATAGCCATGCAGCGAAAAATTGAAGCGGGGAAGTTTTTTGTATTGACTTGTCAAAAAATCTCGCCGTCATGGGGGTTATTTCCGCCGTAACGGGTCGTCTGAAGGTGGGAGTGTCCCAAATTGAATCAAAATATTGATTCTATGCCCATATATGGTCAAAGCTCCGCCCACCAGAATCAATATTTTGATGCCTCCATATTTTGATTCCCGCCGCCTAGTTTGCCCAACTGAGATGATGGTGACCCTGCCACTTTTTTCTACTAAGGAAAATAATCATACAAAATGAATAAAACTTATCACTAATGGATTTAGAAACTGTCACCTAAGTTAAAACATGCTGTCTACAACACAACAGCTTGAAAGCAAGTTTACCCAACCCACAACCAACATTGCAGTTTCTGCGGGCGCCTGCGGGTAGCGCCTATTCTTTGTTGCAAAAACAAAATACGTGCATATGCCCACTCATGCGACATCTGCCTTACTAATATGACAATGGCCTGGGCTGGCGCCCTGGTGGGTTGTTAAAGCTGGACCCATCCAGTGGACAGGCCACTCATCCCCCTGACACTCACTGCAACCGGCTACGGGAGCGCTCTAGTCCTATACGGGAGCTAACCACATGAGATAAAATTGTTTTAGTCCAGCCCAGAACAAGATGTTGTGGCATGGAAAAGGATTTGACTAGCCCGAGGATGAAATTGACGGAACAGGGGGGAGGAGCGTCACAAAATGACTAGGCTCTGGGCAGGGGCCAAGGGATTTATAGGTACCTACAGCTTTGGGGTAGAATACCTACATACGTTGAAGTCTAATTGTTACAAGACAATTGACAAACAAATCATAACAACATCAACTACATACCTTTGCCCCGTTTTTTGAATCTCAATTAAACCCCAAACCCTTCAAGGAAGAAGAGGAAGAATAAGGAAAAGAAGATAAAATACAAAATCAGCCAGCCTAGCACTGATAAGTGATAACCTCTCAAGATAAAATATAGGTTTTAAAAGTAGGTACCTACTACCCAAGGCCATATAACCAGGTATGGTCATCAGGCTTTTTTTTACCGTCCCCCTACCGGGCCCGAATGACGTCACTGGGATGGTAACTCGCCGGCCGCCGTCCGTAGCCATTATGGAGGACGGACGTTTAAATACGTTTTCAGCGGATTTTAGTGCAGTTTTGATGTCCGATGCAAGGCAGAACGGTGTGATGTTTCCTCAGTGAAGCAAATCAGGACCAGCTGTTACTCGAACCAAAGATTTGGCGACATTATTGGGATCGGACCGAGCCAACGTGCGCCCCGCCGGTGATCCGGCCAGCACATCGGCGGCTCTCTCGTAGATGAAAATCGCCTTAGTTTTGCGCCAGGCTTCGGAGTCAATGGATTTCTGGTGACTCTGACTCCAACCGCGACTTCCAAAAACCAACTCCGACTCCGACTCCGGGCTGGGTAATCAACTCCGACCGACTCTAACTCCGACTCCGCAGCCCTGCCAGATCTGCGGAGCGGCCAGGGCTGCGGAGTCGGAGTCGGAGTCGGTCGGAGTCGACAGTTGTGACCGGAGTCGGAGTCGGAGTCGACTTTAGAAACCCGAGCCGGAGTCGGAGTCGGAGTCACCGAAAATATGTCGACTCCGCAGCCCTGCTAGGTCTGCGGAGTCGGAGTCGGGAGTTGGAGTCGGTCGGAGTCGACAATTCTGCCCGGAGTCGGAGCCGGAGCTGGTATTTTAAAGCCGGAGTCGGAGTCGGAGTCGGAGTCGCCGAAAATCCATCGACTCCGCAGCCCTGGCGGAGCCGATGGATTTTCGGTGACCCCGACTCCGACTCGGTTTCCAAAATCGACTCCGAGTCCGGTCAGAACTGTCGACCCTGACTCCGACTCCGCAGCCCTGGTTTTGCGTCTATTTCGCCCCATAATTAAGAGAGGTGTGAACTGCACAAACCGAAATTGTACCGTAACACAAGTATATGTACACATTCCAAACTTCTGACTGGAACGAACCAAATGCGTACACAATATACCGGTTTATGTCATACCATAAATCGTAGTTAAAAAACCATCTTGGACAGATTGGTAGAGGACAAATAAGGCACAAGCCTAATCTCTTGCGACTTGAGTAGGTACAATAAAATGCTCCGAACTGTCGGAAAGTTGTACAAGATGTCGCCTCTCCAAACACAATGTGCCGATTGACTCCGCGACAGCCAGGAACCGGGCAACATAACACGTGAAACAGAGCGGTGGCACCTCAGCACAGGCTCCCCAAGCTCGTCAAGGCGGCGAGAAAGGTCCGGCAAGTCGGTAACAGGTTCACCACGGCAGCGACAGGTCAGGCAGGTCGGCAGCAGATTCACCAGGGCGGTGGCAGGTGCGACAGGTCGGCAGCAGGTTTACCAGGGCGGCGACAGATCCGGCAGGGCGACGGCAGTTTCACCAGGGCGGAAGCGTAGACGCGGCGGCAGGTCCGCCGGGGTGGCAGCAGGTCCAGGGCGGCCGCAGGCTCACCAGGGCGGCGACAGGTTCGGCAGGGCGACGGCAGTTTCACCAGGGCGGCAGCGTAGACACGGCGGCAAGTCCCAGGGCGGCTCAGGCTCACCAGGGCGGCGACAGGTCCGGCAGGTCGTCGGCAGGTCGGCCTCAGCAGCAGGCAGTCAGCACTAGCAGATTCTCGGGGCAGCCCTGGCTGAGGTGGGATGTCATCAGAAACTGCACGTCTGGGTGCCGGTGTCGGATGTCGTACAGACCACGCAGCGAGGCTTTACTGCGCAGCACGCCCTGCTGGCAGCGCAGGAGTGTCGGCAGCCCAGCGGGTGCTTTCGGGTCGCCTTCCTCAACTTCCTTTCGGAAACTGGCGCTCGCCACTCAGGGAGTCGGGCGACGTCTCCAAAGCTGGGAGACAGATGCTGAAGTCGATATGATGTGATTTTATGCCCTCAGCTCGGTGCCAGTCATTGTGTTGTTATGTGCAGGTAGCCACTCCTCGCCGTCCTGCACGCCAGAGGACCAGCCCCGGACCTGCAAAACACATTACCAAGTTTATTAACACAATGCAACATGAAAAAATTCACTAAGCGATGGCAAGCAAAAATAATCAATGCCCAAAGGTGCCTTTTCTTCGATTGCCTTTTCTATGTGCTGATATGAAGCCTCAAAACATGTACCATTTTATATTATGTATTGATTGCAGGCCTGACTCAGAATTCAGTTGAAACAAGCAAATAACACAATTTTTCATTATTATTTTGAATTTGGGTCTGGCATTACTGTTCCATGCACAGGTGCGTCTGCGTATAAAATCATATGAAGCAAATGCATTAGGTAAATAGTCTCAACAAATAGAAATTAGTAGTAGCACAGGTGGTATAAATACTAAATAGAAACCAATATATAGACATTAGACAAGGATGAGCTTGTTTAGTTAGCAAATGTCAATGACATAACATTTACATAAACAAGAATGGGATTTTCAGTAGGTAATAAGCATGTCAGAAATCCTTTTAAATTCAATTTTGAAAGTTTAGATACAGATTATAAAATCTGGCAACAACTAATATTGAAAAGAAGTAACAATGAGCTTCAACTTTGCACAAACGATGTGCCAAAATTTTGGTGAGAAATCACTTCAGTAGGTGGAACTATGGTCATGAGTACCCAAATATAGGAACGTTCCCATTTTTGGGAACGGAGTTCCCAAATATGGGAACGGGCGTTCCCATTTACGGGAACGGAAGGTAATTTTTCGGCCGTTCGCCCACTAAAACTCATTAGTGCATCACGTCTCAAAAAAGTGCACGCTAATTTAAGTATCTACTGAGTCTCTATAAAATTATCTTTAATCTGACCGTTGAACAAGGAAATTGACCGTCGAATGATATTTTTAATGATTTTTTTGAAATGACGGAATGGTGAAAACATGGGTTATACTACATTTAACATGCAATTTAAAGGAAAATGAAGCGTTTTTTACATTTTGAGGTCAAGTATAATAATTTTCGCCTGGTTATGAAGTTTCATACTAGCGACACCAGATGCTGACATATGCAAGCGAACACGCGGACAGTCCCGAGGTAATATTGTTGACTTTTGGTCTCGGGGCGCACGACCGCGTGGAACGTCAGTGATTTTACCGAACTACTGTTGTAAACTCAGTTTCAGTGGTTTAAAATTATTCAGCTGTATTTTATCAACCCGGAAAGACATATTTTATTTGGATGCTAGCTGTTTAGCATTGTTTTATAAGGAGCGTCATGAGCGTGGTTTTTGTCTTCCGTGTTTCTAAGCATGATCGTTTTGGGGAAATTTCTCTTATATAGGTCGCTCTGTGTGGCTTATTTATAATTTTTATGCTGATTTCGATCATTCCTCGTGCCCATCCTACCAGGCCTTTTGCCAATTACACTCATTAAGAAAGGAAAAAACTAGATTTTCCATGGGACTAGGTGTTTTGAGGGTGTAACATATTCAGCGTTCCCATTTTTGGATACTTCCTTGTGCTCGTCAACTATCGGTGATAAACAGACAGGTGCTTGACATGTCTCCACCCTCGGCGCGGACGGTGGATATAGGTATGGAAGACCTTGTTGAACATCGCTGAGCGTTGTGAATTACGTAATCCTGCAGAGGGGGGCGTGCCCGCTGCGAGATCGACGGGAATAAAAGCGCAGAAGACCGGGCGAAACATGCGACGGTCTTGCCGGAAACGTCATCTGATGATTGTTGCTTAACAATAATTTGCGGCGTTGGACATGATGCTTGTTAATGAAAAGAGCCCCTGAAAGGCGTCGGTGAAATCGTTCCCAATTTTGGGTACGCCGTTCCCATAATAAGGAACGCTTGCAGCGCCAGTGTACGAGAGCGTTCCCAAATTTGGGTTCGCGGCCCGGATGATGGACTGCTTTAGAAATAGGGGAACGATTTGAAACTACGATGGGCCTTACAATATCAAACTCTTTCCCAACAATATTGAGACAAATATCAGGCGGTTCACGATCGTTTTATATTTTTTGGACGTCATTTAACGGTTCTTTTTCTTGTTTTAAATAATTCCTACATGGCGTTCCCATATTTGGGTTTATCGTTCCCAAACATGGGAACGAAAATGCGTTCCCGAAAATGGGTACGCTTGACCATAGTTCCGCCTACTGACTTGCGCTGAATTTTGAGACCCGAAAGCCCCTGGGCCCTGACGCATCTGACAGTGAGTGAATTTTTTTTCCAGTCTGGGAGGTAAGCATAGATTGATTTGTTATTTGATACTATTTAATTTGACAAATAAGTTGTTATTTTCACAAAGCATTAAGATTTATAGAAGCTAACCACTTCCGATCCGAAACAATTTACAACTATTCCATCTCCAATCTCCTTCTCATTATGTTTTAAACAATGCTAAGGTATTTTACAACTTAATATGAGATTATCATGCTCCCTTTGAAAGCCAAAAATGACAAAAAAAAGGTTAAACCGGGTTGAACTGAAACGTGGCTGATCTGCCTATGATACTCATGCTTATACAGTTGAATTAATTGAATACCTGAGCTAAACTGCTGAAGCTGGTCATTCTTCATGATCTCTGAGACGACAAGTGTGTGAATGCCACTTATGTATATGCTTTTCCGATCTTCAAACACATAAAAAGTGATATTATTATCAAATAAACAATATTCAAACTCCGTGTAACAATACACGCAACGGCTGGAAAACACTGCGCCGGTGCGCCAGAATTGACAGCATCGCCTGAATCTCAGCGACCAATCAGCTTTCGACCATCCCAGTGACGTCACATTGGCAGCATTTGGTAGCAATTTTCCTCCTATGGCACGGTAAAGGGACGGACCCCCCCTGCTACTACCTACCTTCCATTATCAGTCCCGTCAACCTATCTACAGCCAAGGCCCTATATAGAAGGTATGCTCATTAGGCCGAAGCAGCGATTTCCGTGACGTCACTGGTACGAAGGGTCGGACGGCTGTAATGCAATCCTATGGAAAATGACCCAACTTTAGGGCTCTCCCACATAGCTGCCAACCTCGACACTAAGGTAAAAGTTATATCACATAAAAGCTCAAATCAAGACGAACAAGAAACCTATCTGACGTTTTTACGTTTTACTAACGGCTTAGACTCTATTCAAGTATATTCAGAGTTCTGCATTACCTCACTTTTTCTGCCGTCAATGCCACTACAAATGTCTAGTCGGCGCACGTGCGCTTGTCGAGCGGGGACCACCAGTCGGGCGATTCAGAGCTGCCGCCCAATCAGAACGCCGCAATGCCGTGACGTCATTGGTCGCACACGACACGTTACGGAGATAGGGATGAGACAGCCCTGATCTACAGCATTTTTGTCAAAATGAAATCTAAAATAAAAAAATCTTGACCATACGTGCAAAATACACAACAGCATACACGGCATTATTTGCCGTGTATGCAGTGTTCTCTGTTAGCAAATAAAACGCCGTTCGACCAATCCATTGCCAACGCTTGCGTCTGCTAGCGACAAATATCTCGTTAGCAGCATTTACTGCGCGCAACTGCGGGTGTGTAATCATGATCGGCAGTTTTCAATACCAAATTTCGTAAAGTTGCAACGTTTATTTTGTTTCACAACTGATACCAATAGATAGAAAATTTAATCTCATTTAGTATACTATTCAAAATAGACCCCAACTCAGTCTCGTTTCTGAGTATTTTGCCATTAAGTGTCACAGTGTGACCTTTAGCAGCAAGAAACCTAGTACATTCTAGACAAAAAAAATATACAATAAAACACCACAACTGCAATAAAACATGCATATTAGGAAAGAAAACGAAATTTTCATTTTGTTGAAGTCATTTTGCAAGCCCACTCTTGACATATTTACCAAATATCAATGTTTTTGTTCAGAACTGTTCAGTACCATAAATTCTAAGCTTTAGATTCGGAAGCAGATTGGTTAAAGTTCCAACGTTTGTTTCGTTTCAGTATTTTGATATGTTATAGTGTATGAAATTTTGTATATGTTGGTGATTTTTTTAGACCCCAACTCGACTTCGTTTTTTAGAAATATTATATTTAGTGGAGCATTGTGACCATGGACAACAATGGTGGCTATGTAATCAACGTCAACTAAATGCAGTTTGCAACATTAAAAAGGCAACGAGACACCCAAAATCTGAAAGATAATTTAATTTTGATATTTATTGACCATAATTTAAAGGGACCATCCCACCTTAACATTAGTTTTGAGTTGAGATAGCCAAGTTTGCGGCCAGGCTCAGAAATCACCATTTATCCTGGTCGCAACCCCCGCAGCTTTATGGTGTTCAAGAAATTTCTTCCCTTTACTTGCAGGGTGGGACCAGCTTAGTCCCTATCTCTTAACCATTAGCGGTTTCTTTGATGACGTCAGCAGTCATTTCAACGCCCGCCATTCCTTGAACCCGAATTTTACTGACCTTGAGCTCCCTTTTTTATCAACGTGTCCGTCGTCGGCGCTGAGAAAGCCTATTGATTTTCATTTTAATTTGAATATTAGAAGATACCCACCACTGGAACTTGGACTGATATTATACCAAGGCCGAAGATGATCAAGCTGCCTGCTATATCTGGAGCTTGGTGTTCAACTTCAACATGGAATAAAAAACAAAATATCAAAGCAAACTGGATATGGTAGTGCAAGTTAAAGTCCAAAGAAATTTGAAGAGCTGACAATTGACATTAATTCTTTTCCTGCAAGGTTTCCATATGGAGATCACACCATGAAGAAATATTTTTGATGTTAACAGTTGAAAGGGGATTGATCTTCTGGTTTTGACGAAAGACGCTGCTGTCTGACTCTTTGGAAAAGAATGTCGGCATGAGGTGCAATTGTGCTTGTGAAGTGGTTATAACTGGTCTTTTCACAGTATTAAATTAAATGTGCCATTGCAGCCAAGTGTGTTATCATGTAAGGTAAAATCAAAACTACAATGTTGGTTTTATGAGCATTGAGAAGGCTGGTAGGTAACACCTGCCCGTGCTCGTAAATCATGCTGCCAAAGTATTCTAAATTAATTTTATCATACGCTTTTGTTGTCCAGAATGGTTGCACTATTGTTTGGTATCATATTATTCCATGTAAATATGGTAGTGTAAAGTCCGACCAACATGTTACCAGATTTGAAGCCGTTAGTTACCTAAGTACCTGTTTTTTACTGGCGTGGTGAATGTCACCTGGATTTTGTTTTGAGGTGCAGACCTAGTAACTCTGACTACATGGGTTTGAAGCTATTACCTATTCTGTTTTTACTGGCCTGGTGAATGGCGACTGATGTTGTCTGTGGATGGCACTGAAACAAATTTTGAGTGTCATGTACAGTGTTTTAATACAATGCTGAGGGCTGAAAGTTGTCTTGTTTAGAGTGGTGAAAGTTCAGGATATGCCAGCCACCATGGTGGGTCAGAGTTAATGTGTTGCAGAGTCAGTTCGGCTTCAGCAAGCACACGGATGGGCATACGCATCAAGACCTGCTCTGTCATACTTTCAGCCAATTTTACCTAGGTAAGTCTTTTCTTTTTTTCTGCCAAAAGCTATGACATTGTGAATTTCAGTGTTGTGGCCTGTGTGTAGCTTTCAGGAAAGCAATTCTAAATAAAGCTCTGATAAAGTGCAAAATCAGCAATGCAGCCCTCTATTACATTTTCTACAACATCTTACTTGTTCCTTGCATGGAGAGAAAAATGCAATGCTATGAATTCGTTTATTCACATAATTTGACAAGTGACATGCAGTTACCTGCTACTATCACTGCACAAAACAGAGCAGAAAACATCAGTTGATCCAACACAAGACACAACAGAAGTTTACAACATAGGGCTGCCGAACCTGCTTCCTCCCACCACAGTTGATGCCATTTCCTAGCCTGGCTTGATGTGAGCACTGAATAGCTGCTTCGTCTAATTACAGCTCACTACCATTCAACTTAAACTACTCTCTTTAAAGTAAGAGTGAGAGCGTTCAGTGTTCATAGCAGCTCGACAGACGACAGACAACAAACATCTTGACAAACCAACCAGTATTTGATTTGGCTAATGATTTACGTGCTTGTTGTATCATGGCCAAACTACTTTAACAGCAATAATCCTTGTTTCATCTTGATCTTGCTTTTATTTCCATTTGAACTCAGATCTTGAAACAATCATCTGAAGTGATATCAGATACTGGCTTCTGTTTCTCTTGAAAGCAAGTTAAAACAACAATGATAAACTAAGGCAGGAGATGTGAGTTGTGGCAGCAGATCTTTGATTCAACAATGTCAACCTTATATTGCTTGAGACCTCTGTGAATAACAAATATTTATAGTTTTTTGATAGTTTGGATTCTTGGCTTGATTTAGCAGATCAGCTGTGAACATTGACTTTGAAATCACATAAATGTCATGGTACCCGAACGAATCCTCGCATGACATTTCTTCGTAGCACAATTTTTCGTCCGCATTTCTTCGTCTACAAATCTTCGTCGGTGCATTTATTTGTCCCTCTTACTCTTGCATATATTTGCGTTGAAGAAGAAATGCGAGCCGATTTTCATATACCCTGATGCGAGACAGAGTAATGCGATACGAATAAATGCCCTGACGAAGATTTGCAGACGAAGAATTGCGATACGAAGAAATGCCGCATATTTACGTCTGGACAACGAGTTGCGGGGAAAAGTGCTGATTTTGTCGCAGTTTTAGGAGTCGGTGATTAGGCTGGTTTTTTGGGTTACTTTTTCGCTCCGATTCCTGTATTTCATAGTGTTTGGCTTTTGAATATTTTAGTTCTTTCAGAGAAATATTACTTGCCTTACAGATTTTGTAAAAATGTTTCAATTTTTATAAGCCGAACGTTAGAGTCCTAAAACAATACATCAGTACTACTATTATTGTAAACAAACAAACGGAGCACCACTTGGGCTCTCCACTTGGCTCTGTTCCAAGGCCTTTTTCGAGTTCATCTGGAGGTTTTCGTACTCGTGTACTCGTGTACGTTTTGTTGGATGTCTTAAATCTCTTGTGATTGACTTATAGCATATTAAAGAAGCATGTTGACTGAAAACAATCCCAAGTATCCAGGAGGAGGCTAAGAGAGGTCCTGATCGTCCTGAGCAAGATCAAGTTGAAGTTATGAAATGTTGGTTGATAAACGCAGGTTGATCTGGCTCACTTATCAGCAATAAAAGTAAAATTAAAAGAGCTTATTGGCTAAAAACAAGCCATATTATTGCAGGAGATCAATACTGAAGAGTACGCCGAGCAGTATCAAGCCAGAAAATGTTTGCTGATGATGATTGCATATTGTCTATTGATGTATTGGGATGAATAATTAATTATAACTTATAACAGCAAGATTATAACTATGAAGCGCTGACTATGAAGTGAAAAAATCTAGAATGAGCGAACTCAGGCAGCTTTACTTTGCTATGCAGATGGTAATGTGCATTACTCAAGTGTCTGGCAAATGAAACTTTGCATTTCTTGAAAAAGGATTTCAGTAAAATTGTGAATGTGACAAGCCATGCAACGATATGATCATATAATACGTGTTAATAGTCATTCGTGACAATGATCTTTGGTCCAATATACAATAGCAAAGCTCTCAGCGCTTCTTTCTGTGGATGGCCAGAAGTGTGACTCAGGATTTAGAAGTATTAGTCTTCTTCACAGGGATGTTATAAAATGTACTGGAGGGTTATCTTCCAGCAAGGAACTTTATTTTGAGTTGGTATGAGATGTAGGCACAAGAACTTAGGTGCTTAGTGCCTATAGTTAGTAGTTGTGTAGGTTTAGTTTGGTCAGGTTAGATTAGGTTATGCTAGTTTTTAGTTAATTTGCCAGGTGTCCATAAAAAATGTGACCAGGGCGGTGTTTCACGGGATGCTGCTACCACGCTGCTATCCAATTGCACGAACTGACGTCACACTTGTGGTAGTGTTGGAGCAATGGGCCTGTTGATGTTTCCATGGAAACCCAATTTGACACGTGTATAAGCAGCGTGCTGCTATCACTGGTGAAACAGGGCCCTGACTAACCTAACCTAACCTCAATCATCACACATATTTGCAATCTACTCATAGCAGAAGCACCCAGTTATATGATAGATACTCACCATGACTCAATCTTACCTGCTAACAACTTAAAAACAGCTCGCGTCAAGCCGTTGCCAAGTTAGCTCACCTTTGCCAAGCCGCATCCATGGAAACAGCCAAATGAGGAACTGGCTCATTGGGTGGCTGGTGTCAGTCTGTGCATTGAAAGTGTTTCTTCTCTGAAGCTGCTCTGCACTGCTGTATTGCCATGTTAGATGCTCAGAAAATGTGGGAAATGATAATTGAGATACTTTAGTGCTTTGTTCATGCTCCAGACATCAACAAGTACAAATTCTGCAGGGTACACCTATGAGCTAGGTGAGTATTTTATGTGAATGTGATGTTTGACTGTAGTAAATACACAAACAAACACAGGGTCACAGTTATATTCAATCTCCACATAAACACAACAAAAACGCCCAAAGCCTCACTCCGCGAGCACACCACAAATAACGCAAGCCTTTGCAGGCACCAAAATGCTTTGATTTACAGGATAGGTATACTTTTTATATCCTTTATCCTCTGGGATCTTGCTGCCAAGTTGAAGTAAGATGACTGAACTTCAGTATTTATCAACCTTTTCTTCTTATAGCCACTGCTATACGAGAATGACTAAATGCTTGGTTTGATTGATTAACTGCCTTGAAAATTTAATGATCGATCTTCAATTCTCAATGAAGGCACAAATAAAATAGTTTCCTCTCCTCTTGGAATACACAAAACAAAATATTTAATAACTTCTTAGTGGATGGACGAGAGCCTGATGCATGTTCGCTTCATATTTTGTAACAAAAGCGCAAAAACTGCAATATAACAGCACTATATGTTTCTGGACAAAATGCAGCGGCAGTAAAACCTTCCCTGATGGCATTCATTCTTAGCCAAATGTAATGACAAAAATATTTTGTAGTAACTATTAAATTCCGGCTAAAAACAGTGCACGGTTTGAAAAAGAATCATTCCAATGACGGTCCATTCTTGCGGTCCAGAAATCGCCACTATTTCCGGCCTCTCCAACGCAACTCGTTGTCCAGACGTAAATATGCAGAAATGCCATAAGAAGAATTATCCTGGAATTCTTTATTGGCTATCATATATTGACCTTGATAAGATAAACGTATCATTCGCGCAATATTTGTCGCACTTTGATACCAAACTATTGCTTCCAAATGCCGACGTAAAGAAAACCTTTATGTGACGTCATAGAAGCAGCGGAGTTCCCAAAAAGTAAACAAAAATAAAAGTCTTATATCTCGAAAACGGGTGAATATTTTCCGGTAAAATTTGGTAGATGTTCATTTCCGCTCTTTGTGATTCACGCTACATCACTTTTATGCCAATTCATTAACTTTTTTGAAGGTGGGAGGGTCCCTTTAAGCCCCAACTCACTGAAATTACTCGACAATTCATGGTAGAGCATTGGCAGGTCGGGTAGGCTGAACAGCTCAGAACCATGGTAATTTCGAAATTCAACAAAAGTTAGTTGGCCTTTGATATTATTTTTTGTCCTTTAATTTTAAATTTTGATTGTGAAAAATCAATTTTGTCTATGAACAATCCTTGCAACTTTAGATATATAATTTTTGAAATGGCGGAGATAGCCAACAATTTATTTTCGTTAATGCTTCGCAGATTCATACATGGCGTGCTCTCTGATCATAAATCAAAAATATATATACAAATAATAAAACTCATTGGAATTTGTTGCTTAGTTCTCTTTTTTAGACTTAAGGGGTCAGCTGAAAATAGTGGTCAAAATACCTTAGTGTTGTAATTTCGAACCGGTTTTACCTAGTTCTCTATATAACGTGGCCATGTGCTGCGGGCGACGCGGCATTCAGCAGAATGGATTCCCAAGAAAAATATAATGTTCAGAGACTCACGTCAGTAAAATCGTTCGCTCTATTTCATGAATGAAATTTCGCAAAAATTTTAATGAAACCATACATAAGCAGCCAACAGCATAAAATGAACATAACTGTTGCGCTAGATTTGTCAAAATATTGCTGCCATTGACCTCTATTAGTACCTAGACGGCCCACTCGCGCGGCGCCACCAGCGCCGAGTCGTTCCCGCATGGAGGCTCACTAGCGCCACCTGGAAGTGGTCAGAAGTTCCCGACCGCCACAGTCGGCGATGCTGGGTGGCACTTTTCTAAATGCGATTTAAGCGGAAAATATCGTGTTCATGGTACATTTAACACTTTTCTTAAACGAAATCATGCTTTTCTCATATGACATCAGGCTCGTTTTTTTCAGCATGACGGTTACAATGGTGATAAGGCGCACCGGAGCAACACCGGAGGGGCGGCGGAATCTGCCTCCCCACCTACTTGACTTCCGCGAATATCTTGAAAACGGCGGCATGCATCCCATGGCGAACCTGGCATGCATGCGCACAATTAAATAGCACGTCTTGTGTGCGACTTTTGACCCCCTAGCCCAAAAGGTCAAGTCCCGAGGTGAGGTACCAAGTCCGAAACATGCGCAGTGCGCACCTTCACAACTCAAGGACCTTTTCATTTTTTTTTTGGTCAGGTCAAAGGTCAGGTCACCAGAGGTCACCAAAAGAAAAATGTTGCTTATTTCAACATTTTGGAAACTGCCAACGTCTAACTCGGAGCGGGAACCGATAGAGCTACAGCGCCGCGAAAAAGCGCATTGGATATAGCTCTTTAAACGCTCTTTCGCCAACATATCCTCAGACAGGGGCGTCGACGCGTAAGGAAAACTGGTCCGACTTTTTCTCGGGGGGCCCCCACCGGTGGGGGCCCCCAGGTGTTAGGTTAGGTTAGGTTAGGCAGGGGCCCCCGTGGCCGCAGCTGGGCCCCCGAGAGCCCCAACAGGGGCCCCCGCGGCCACAGCAGGGCCCCCGCGAGCCACAGCAGGGCACCGCCTAGTCGAAAAAGTGGTCCGACTAGTCGGAAAAGTCGGACCGGTGTCGACGTCCCTGTCCTCAGAGTTGACCTCAGGTCATGACCTTTTGAGATATCTGCGGAAAACCGCAGAGAGGTGTTCAAACACCCCCCCCCCCCCCGGCCCAGCGCGGGTTAACACGCGCAGTGGAACTGGGTTGCAAGCACTACCTACGCCCAGTGGAGGGGGGGGGGCGGGGAGTCGCCCCCTAAGATCTCAGCTCCCACTGGAGCTAGAAAGACGAAATTTGGATGGTAGGTGGGGGCCCTAGGGAACTCTGTTGTATGCGAATTTCATGACCCTAGGTCAATATCTTCAAGGCAAAATGAGGTCAAATGTGGTCAAATATGAGCGACTTTTTTGCGTTTACACGCCGATAACTCAAAAAGTTACCGGCCGATTTTCTTTCTTTTTTCACTATACGAAAGAACATACATTTGTGAGAATGTATGATGAATTTTCTAGTAAATCCAACAATAAATATGGCAGTTAGAAGCCTGCTAACCCAGTAAACATGCCAACGTCGGATGGGAAAAAATGAAAACTGCTATTTTGGCGCCGGCAACAATCTCCAACTATCTCAAGCACACAGAATCGTGATTTCATGCACTCCCCAAGGTTCGATGCGTCACTTTTGCAATGTTGACCTTGCGTGACGTCATATATGACGTCATTAGGGTCATATTGGTTTTTCGTTAATAACTCCCGATCAAATTGAGCTAGCGAGTCGGGAAGGCCACCAACGGACTCAGGAAGACTTGCCGTATCGAATGTTATACGACCTTACCTCCTTCGACATATTCCGTGACCTGGGAGCGCTGACCCGACCGTGACCTGAGGTCAACAACACCCTAAATTGACCTCACCCAAACAAAAAGTATATCATTCGACACGCCTGAGCGAGGCAAACACGATGCTGCCAACATCGCGGCTCTGCAGCGGTATTTTGCGAAGTTATTCGCCAAAAACGGAACCATACCTTGGGACCTTGGCGACCTTGACCTCAGAGGCTACCGGTGACCTAGGACCTTCAAATCGGGTATCGATCTCTGCGTCTCGTAACGGCGCATACGCTCGTTTTTCCGCGACGCGCTAGCTCCACCAGGGTGAAATGGCGAGGGGGGTCGTACCCGTCCCCCCCCGGCCGGCGGGTAGCTATGTAGAAAACCAATAGGTCCGGCGAGGGTTTAGAAAGACGATTGGTGAATCAAGCGTTTTTTGTTGATTAACCCTCGCCGGCCGAGGGGGGGGGGCGGGTGCCGCCCCCCCCCCCCCCATAGGGTTTTTTCGCGATAGCTCCGAACACGCTGGCGATAGAGAGCTGAAACTTGGCATACCTGACCTTTGATCCAAGCCGCATCTTTTGACACCAACCGCAATTTTGGGTCAGGTCAGGTCACTGACCTATGACGTCATAAGTGAACCTCTGCACGGTCTTCAGATGTCGCAACTTCGCAACGCCCTCACTGCCAGAGGAGATGTCACAGGGAAATGAAACTTGCAGGATCTAGTATCCATTATGAGTCCCACAACTTGTATATCTCGGATTTTTCCTAAAGGTCATATGAGGTCAGGTCATTTTCGTGACCTCACCATTATAAGTCAATGGGGAAAAATTCAAACTGCTATTCTGGCGCCGGGAACGATCTCCAACTATCTCAAGCACACAGAATCGTGATTTTATGCACTCCTTGCAAGGTTAGATGCGTCACTTTTGCAATGTTGACCTTGCGTGACGTCATTTATGACGTCATCAAGGTCATATTAGTTTTTCGTCAATAACTCTTGATCAAATTGAGCTAGCGAGTCGGGAAAGCCACCAATGGACTCAGGAAGACCTGCCGAATCGAATGATATGCGACATGACCTCTTTCGACCAACTTCGTGACCTGGGGGTGCTGACCTGACCTTGACCTGAGGTCAACACCCCAAGTTGACCTGACCCGGACAAAAAGTATATCATTCGACGCGCCTGAGCGAGACGAACACGATGCTGCCAAAATCGGCGCTCTGCGGCCGTTTTTTGCGAAGTTATTCACCAAAAACTGAACCGTACCTTGGGGCACTTGACCTGACCTCAGAGGTCACCGGTTGAACTAGGACCTTAAAATCGGGTACCAATCTCTGCGTCTCGTAACGGCGCACACGCTCGTTTTTTCCGCGACGCGCTAGCTCCACCAGGGGCGAAACGGCGAGGGGGGGGGGGGTCGTACCCGCCCCCCCCCCTCGGCCGGCGCGTATGTAGAAAACCAATAGGTCCGGCGAGGGTTAATTTCACAGTTGCAGCCGATACTAACGCACTATATGTATACCGTGATTCCCTTTTCCGATATCTGCTCAAATATCTTCGTCCAGCCGATCCAAATGACAATGTTTCCTGGCGCCAAGTAGGTAGGTAGGGGAAGGTGGGGTAAGACGGACCAGCTAAGGTTTGAGGCCGCATATCTTGCTACACTGCTCTCGTAATTCATATTATTTATAGTCTTCGGAATGCTCAATCCTTCCTCTGTTGATATGTGTAAAGACTAAATTTCAAATTAAAGACATCTAGGTCAGTGGTGGCTGCTCTTAAAGAGGGACATGTCAAAAACTCAGACAAGAAAAAACGTGGGGTAAGACGGACCACCCAGCAGTGCCTGCTATCCGTTCATGTGCGTTACACTTCTGCTCTGTACTCTTGTAAAAAAAGTAACCAGAATGGTAAAATAACAAAATGAGCCTTTATTCTTTACTCATGTGTGATGGAAGTGCAGCTAAAAGCTGGGAACATGTGTGTTGATTGTCGTTTGGCATGAATGCATGCTAACTGAGCACTTGCATGCATGGCTCACATGCAACAAAGACTCCTTCCTGAAAAATTAGCTTGCTTAAACTTGTGTCAATGTTTTGGAAAAGAACTTTCCATATGCAGGGTACAATGGACCACCACAGGGTAAGATGGACCACAGTGGTCCGTCTTGCCCCAAATCTAAATTCTGTCATTATCATGACGTATATGTCAAATAGGCCAACATTGCAAAACCTTGCCTTTCCTAAAGTGTGACTAAAACTAAGTTTATAACTTTGTTCTTCACAGTTAAGTGCAAAATAGAAACTAATTATGCAAGAAAGGTGCCGTAAATGAATCACCCGTAGACCTCTTATATTAGATCGGTTTGACGAAAAACAATATTTTTCTCAATAACTCAAAAGCTATGCATCCTAGCAGCATGAGCTCAAGGTGGCCATTGTTACGAAGGAAAACAAACAAAGTGAGTGCATAAAGCAGTAGATACCAGCAGCGGTTCAGCCGGGAGGGCTGGTGGTCCGTCTTGCCCCGCTGGGCCGTCTTACCCCACCTTCCCCTACTTACCTACTGATCTTACAATTCCAAAGTTCCAGCTCGGGACGCTAAACAGTGCAATGGAACGATCCGTCAACAACATCAGCGTCGAAGGTGCGTCTTGCCATATACATATATGCCATATATCTTACCATACCTACCTATTCCCAACAACCCCGGTCGTTGGCTGGTGGTTCGCAGACTTCGTTTCCTGTTTTCCGGCGGAGGCGTTCTCTCGGTTCGGCTGCATCCCCGGCTGACAGGTGACGGTGCGGAGGTAACGCTGTGCGGCGGCCCACAGCAAAAAGCCGCCGGCCCTCCGCGGACCAAGGCTGGCCACGCCGATAAGGCCGCCGCTCGGCCGGCCAATCGCCGCCATCTTTCATACACGCCGCAGACAAAAAGCGCCCGCCCTCCGACGACCGGTTGCACGGCGTCAGGAACCGGCTGTCCGCGCCGGCCTCGCCGACCGACGGGCCGGCCCACCTGCGGTGGCCGCTCCGGCCTCTCACAGATGGCGCCCACGCCGGCCGAGCGCTGCGTATATGGATGGGGAGAGATGAAACGGACAAAACTCGCTCAAAATAGCGCACATTTTTTAGATAAGAAAGCGTGCATTCTCATTTCTATGGGAAGTAGACGGGAACGTCGCATGAGGGGCCTTACGCAAATTTGTTAGCCTGCTAGGTGTCAGGTGGCTCAGCCCGGCTTCAACCAGAAGAATGACAGCCTACACAATAAATTTTATCTCAGCGCATAGAAAACATGAATCATGAATTCATGTTAGGTATCTATGCTCAGCATTTTCATGACAGTACCTCCAACCCATTAGCTCTTTCTGCAAAAACTCAGTAACGGCAGTATCTAACCTTTGTTGAACTTTGCCGACTCCGAACAGAATGTAGTTACTTTTCGAAACCTGGACGCGAACATATTAAAGCACTCAAAATTTCACGAAACCGTGAGTCCGTGACTGCGTTTGGCCGCGATGGCCGATGAGTGGCAGCTCTCCGTGTCCGCCGTGCAGAAGTCTTAGCTGCGCGGCGCACTCAGCGACCTGCAGGTCCGCCACTCGCGGTGCGCTGCACGCTCCTCAGCCGCCGCAGAATGCGATAAGCCCGCGTGTGTTCCAGCTTTGAAGAAGTCCGCGCCGCGAGGATGGACCAGCGGCGCCGCCAGACTCGCTGTCCTTGAGGGGTCTTTGGCCGATGCTGCTCCCCCGGCACTTCCAGCACAGCTCCACGCGAAGACAGGCGAAAAATAGCATTACCGGTTGCGATGGCACAATGTTGCGGTTCAGGTTTCCCCTGACGATGCTGCAGTGACCAGGAATGAGGCTATCAAATGGTGAGGTCGGACGGTACACATGTCTTTGCATCAAAAGACGCTAGAACATCGTTACGTCAATTTGGGAAAAACGCTTGACGCAGTCGGCATTTCACTAATACGGAAGACGTTGGTCATGTGCGTCAAGTTTCATAGGTATGAGACACTATGATCAAAGTCCAGGCCGAGTTAAAATCGTGGAGATGACGCCGGTCGTCTGTCTCAACGTCAGGCCGATGCAGGAGACCTGGTTGTTGCAGTCTGTTCGGTCACGGTGCAGCAGCCAGCAGCCGTCACATACCATAATGCCGGTGAAGTTGCCGTGTTTTCCTCATTGATGAGGATGGTTTTATGACAGTAAACGTGCTACTCGTGACCGTAACAGCACTGTTTAGTGGGAATCAGATAATTGTCAATGCTTTGAAAAAGCACGTAGTTAGCTGATTACCACAGCTTGTGGAATGAAAAGAAACAACACATTATAACGGGCAAAGGCAAGTGAAATTGTGGCATACGTGACGGTATAGAGTAGGTACCCATTCAATATCTGTGTAGCTGTTCCCCTGATCTTTCGCAGGAAAACTGACTTATAAAAATCGCGCTTTGATTTACCCAGCTTCAGCCAGCCATGTGCCGTGCTATGAAGTGCGATATACTCATTGAAATGTGAAAGGGTTACGTTACGATGGAGAACAATGACATGTAGCACTTGTAAGTTGTAACTTTATCACGTTTTATCAGAAATAATATAAATATGCTCTAAAATATGTTATAGGCATGAATCGCAAACATAATAAATGATAACTATGCATATCATGTGATAAACATACCTAGTGCGAATTTATGTAGACTTCAGCCTTGTCCAAGCACGGCGAGAGAAAGTCTACCTTTCATCGAGATCTGCGCCAATTGTCAGCATCCATAGGTAGGTATTCCGCCTGCCCGCTCAAGTCATCTCGTTTTTACGGACCGTCGATTGCCACGTCACACATTTGAAAAGAAACTTTATCATTTTCTTCATGTTTTCTAACGAATATGTTGTGAGCCGAACACGGAACACCTGAGAAATAAGCGTTATTACGGAGCGAGCGAAGCGAGCGTAGTCTTTCCTTAGATTAACGGAAATTTCTGAGTATGAGCGGCCGGCCGTGGTCACGCTTTTGCGAGGCTTATATCTCAGCAACCACTTGACCGATTTACATGCGGTAATTTTTGTAGGGTAGCTTCATTCCTTCTACCAAGTATTGGACTATTCCTGATGCATGTGGGTAACCCCTTATGCACGTGCCACGTGCAAAACGAAGAGGTGTCCGTTTTGTAATTGTTGCAATATCTCGGTAACTACTTCGCCGATTGCGCTGAAAGTTGGCATGTACATAGGTAGGCACCCACTAGGCACTGCATATCCATGTGCCACAGTTGGGGTGCTGCTGCACGTGCGCACGTGCAGGGGTCGTTTCCAGATCTCGAGAATGGCTCGACCGATTGCGCTCAAATTTGGTACACAGTTAGGGACCAGTTAGTAGGTTGCCGTGCACAAGTCAGTTGGGACCCATTTTGCACGTGCGCACGTGCAGGGTGCCGCTTCCAGATCTCGAGAACGGCTGGGCCGATTGTGCCCAAATTTGGCACATCGCTAGAGACCGGTTAGTAGGGTGCCGTGCACAAGTCAGTTGAAGGTACCCCCTCGCAATTTCGCACGTGCAAGGCCCACCCTCTCGCTCGCTCCGTTAATCGCCCCAAAAGGCGTTATACTGGTTATAATTATCTCCGTTTCCTTTTCTTAGCTACAACAGTGGAAAGGGCTCACTTGTTTTGCAGCACGTTTATTTTGCCGAGCATGTTTCTGCAGTGTTATTTCGGACAGCGGCCGGCAGAGTCTGACTGCAGTCCACTGCAGTCGGCAGATTGGCGTGCGGATGATTCGCGAGGCCTGTTCGTGTACGGCCGGCTTCATAAGCCGCTTACCGACCCGTTTTACCGGTTTTGGCATTTTTCTGTCTCGGCGTTCTCGTGCGGCGGCGGCGGCCGGGCGTCAAGAGGCGCTGCTCGCGCTGCAGCCCGTGCGTCCGGCCGGCTCAGAGTTCAGACTCCAGACTGAGAGTGCAGCATGGGTTGAGCAATGCTGTGCGATGTGCATTGATGAGTGATGATCCGATGAAGCCTCTCACGCAACACGCCGCTTTTACGAAGGATAATGAAAAGCAACAATGAAAAGTAACAATCTTTGAGGCGTTAGACACCAGGGCATATTTTAACAAATTTTTACTGCGTCCCAAAGTTGAGCAGAGGGCACGTGCTACCACTAAGGGCACAGGGCAAGGAACAGAGTAGGGCACTGAGGAGGGCAGAAAGTAGGGCACGGCAGGTTACAGGGCATGGCACAGGACATTTTAGAGGGAAGGGTACAGGTCAGGGCACACAGCAGGGCACAGGTCAGGGAACCGGACAGGGCACAGGGCAGGGACGCAGTGGGTCAAATCAGCAGGGGCTATGTCCCAAGGCGAGGGGGCTGCGTCCCAGAATGGAACGCAGTAAGTGCCTTAAAATATGCCCTGTTGTATTTGCCAATAAACATGGGTTTGAAACTTCAAACGAATTAATTCCGTTAGTGAGTATGACGTATTCTTTTCAGGCTCGTTTCTGTTTTGATCGTTACTGACGAAAACCGTTACATTCCGTAAAAGTATTACCTATCTATCGTGCAGGCCGAACGGTTATCCAGATGACATTCGCCTCGTGATCTCATTTATCCATCATGCATCTCCCGTAGCCTGTCCAGTGTCCATCCCTCCCTATCGTGAGGCCCTCCTGATGAGACCGAGCCGTCACGACGACTCATTTAGTCGGTATACTTCTCTCCGACTCCTCCGCGCACGGTTCGGCACGCGACACACAGCTGCCGACGGGGTCCGGCGCCGGTGGGAGAGGGCCGGCGCCCGTCACGGCGCCGCCCCGTCGCCTCATTACTCTGCCTCATTACGGGCCGTAATTGGCCCCCGGCGAGGTGCCACGCGCCGGGAAATGACGCCCGATCGCCACCACATGTGACGGATATTATAGGAAACTGTTGCACGAATGCCAGCACTAAATAAACACATACCCGCACGACAGCCACGACTGCGAGATAGTCGAGAGATGCACGAGAACATGCCCTACCAGCCTCCCTTATTTATACCAAAGCAGTAAAAACCAGGGGCGCGGGAACTACTTTCCGACTGGGGGGGCACACCATAATAGAGATCAACCTAGGGTACCCCCAAATCTAGTTTTCTCATAGAGGTGGCAAAAGATGAAAATTTGGGGAGCCAGACTCGAACCAGACCCGGCTGTACATTTATGGAACCAGTCGGACCCGGTCTTAGTAAGAATCGGAACCAGTTGGACCCGTTCCCCAAAAGTCAATTAATACAAACTACTTGTAGGTATCATTAGTTGCATCATGTAAAACAGCTTATTTCCCACTAGGAATACTCATGAGCTACTGTTTGCAGAGAAACATTCACTTCATTCACTTCAAATTTTGCAATAATGTGTAGTGTGCAAAATGTATAGCTTATGGTAGGACCCGGTTGGACCCGTCAGAAAATTTCCAGGAACCGGTCTGGACCCATATGGGTCCAGACTGGTTCTTTGGACCGGGTCCTCGGGTCCACATTTTGCCACCTCTATTTTCTCACCGGTTTTAGGCCACTTGTTTTTCACCCCTCGGCTTTTTCAACAAAAAAAGAAAACATTTGCAAAAAAAAGTGTGGTATTCCGTCTCAAAGCTGTGGGGGCACCGCCCCCACGGCCCCAGAGTTGGGGGGGGGTAAGCTGCCCCCACTGCCCCCCCCCCCCCCGGCTCCCGCGCCTATGGTAAAAACGGTAAAAACTAGACAAAAAAAGGATTAAAACACGAATCACTATGCTTCTGGAAAATTTCCCTATCGTGTCTCCGTAAATAAAAGTCGAAAAGTCGTAAGTTGTCAAAGTGTCAACATGCCGGAAAACAATGCAAACGGCCGGAGAAGCAGTGCCCAATTTCATTGGTCAAAATTATAGACGGTCGCGATACGCGTTGCTCCTCCTGTGTCATAACCTCTCGATTTTGTGTGACTATCAATCAGTCGAAACGTTAATTATCGGTAGAGACGCGCACTGTCGTATTACTTATCTAAAAGCGAACATGGCTTGTATAAGCCAACATCACACACACTCTTTGCAGCCGGCTCTGCTTTCTAAGCCGCAGGCTGGTTAGCGCCGGCACAAAACCTGATGCGAAGCTTAGTCACAAAAGCAAGCATAATCTGTACTCTGCAGTTCATTATAATGATAAAGCTCGTCACATTTCATACTCGTTATGCAAGCTGCGCTATGCAGGTAGACTAGCGTTGTCGCGGTCATCCTGCAGAGAGATGTCTTGTGTGATCAAATGTTGTTGGTGCAATGGATAAGAAGGGAAAAACTTCCGACATAGAATGAAACCTACGTATAACTAAGGTAACAAAAACTTAGCTAAGTGTTAAAAATCGTAACTATGATAAGCTCAATAGAACTAAAAAAAAAACACTGATAATTAATATGGTACCTAAGTAGTATCACCGTTTCATCGGAAATATTCCCCTTCCCATTTCTGCCATTTCTCAGTGAAACTCAGAAACGTCTGGCTGTAGAACGGCGATTATAACCTACGTACCATGCAAGATTCCAGCTGTCTTCCGTGTCCGTCTTGATGTTTTATCTACTAGCTCAGTTTCTTCGTTTTATCAGGATGTGACTGATAACTAAGAAGTCCGCACTGACTTCGCTTAGTGACGAAAAAAGCTGAAAAAGCGACTGTGTCTCGTTCGGTCCTGTCATTTGACCGAGCCCCTGCTCTACCACCGCGCGGCCCGGCCCGTACTGTGCCCCGCCCCCCTGCCGACAGGTCACGCCTGTGAGGTCACGACGCCCGGGGCTACGATCGCCAGGCGCTGACTGCCGCCGGGCACAGCCGAGCGCCACTGGTCGGCTGTGAAGGTATCGCGGCACCACTCAGATGCAGAAAGAAAACAATATCTTTTCAAATGTGTATGGCAAAATGGCTGCCGTTCTCGCATTCCTATTGCTGGCAGCGAAATGTCCAAAGGTATCCGAAGGTTGGGACTTTTCAATTAAGAACAATCACTATTCTTTAGAATTGTGATTTTCTATTGAAAATCCCAACCTGAGCTACCTCTCTAGGGGGGTGTTTAGCGTTTCTGCCGCGATTTGGGTCATTTTGATCGCCGCCGAAACGGCTCGGTAGATTTTCTTGCCATTTTCAGCGTTTGGTCCCGTGTGGGGGAGCTACCGGCTGGTACCGGTCGCTTGAAATATAATTAACCCGTTTTGGGGTAATCGGCACGTGCATTTTCCCATAGGGTTAACATGGGGAAAAATTAAAAATGCGATTTGCGCAAAATCTGTTCAGTAATATTTGTCCACTTTTTTAGGGTCAGTTCTTGGGCTGGCACCTCACCTTCTGGGGGTAATTATTTAAAAATCATAGGGTACAGTTTCGGGTAATCGTGACGGACAGTTACCCCATGTTGAGCCTATGGCGATTTCGAAAAATTATTTTCAAATCGATTTTGCCAAAAATTTCCACGTTAGATTTTGAAAAAGTTCCAATATGTTGTGCCCCGGGGTGTCGGCTACCACATGGTATGGGTCAGATATGGGGCGATTGAAAAGCACGTGCCACGTGCAAACGTGTTTGATGGGGTAACCTCCGGGAAAATCCGACATTGTCCAACTGGGGGTCCTATGGCGCGGAAACGACTTCATCTAGCGACACCAAATCAATGCAGCCGGTGAGCAGATGAGTCCAGCTTGTCGCACCAGTGGTCACGTGGCGCACGTGCTATTGCACGTGCCGTGGCACGGTGTCAATTTTTGTTCTTAAATACACCAACATTGTGAAATGCAAGGAATGGGGGAAATAGCCGTCAGGCCGTCAGTTTTTATGATAGAGTCGATCTGAAAACGGGTGTAGACACAGAATGAACGGCGCTAAAAAACTGCTATCTCGGATTTTTTGTAAAACGAAAAATTTAAAATTCTAGGGAAATTATATATTAGAAAGGTGAAATTTCCCTAAATTTTCCCGTTTTTCAAGTTTAGCCGTCCACTGTTCAGTGACGATGACACCGGCCGGGGTCATCTTTTACATGCTAATGGCCACGTCGATGGGTCATCACGTGGCGTGAACGGTGAAGCTGTCAGAGGTCCGGCACGTGCCACGTGGCCACGTGTTTGAGTCACGTACCTCCCAGATTATCGTGTGTTTGCCGACTTGTGGCCTTATAGCACGAAAACAGCACCAGTCAGGAAGCCTGAAAGGGCACAATCGGTGAGGGGACAAGTCCTGCTTGTACCACCGGTGGTCACGTGGCACACGTGTTCAGCTGGGCTCCTCCTTTGCGGAGATATTTTATCGTGAAATATTCAAATGTCCATAACTTTCTCAAATATGGTCCGATTGGGTTCAAATTTGGTGGGTGGCTGCATTGTTAAGCGTCAATGACAACTGAGCCGCGTTTGATGCACCGCGCCACATTTGTCATTATGCGCCATAATCGCCCGAAATCGCAAAATGTTTGTAACTTTGTCAAACATGATCCGATTTGGATTCAATTTTGGGGACGGATGCACAACACATACAAAGGACTGCCCTTGCCGCAATGCGCCACAATTGTAACAGTGCGCCATTTATGCCGCAAAACGCACCAGTCCACAACTTTGCCAAATAGGGGCAACACTATTCGACCGCCACCCTTGCAGCATTCTATAACTCAGGAACCACTGGACCGATCGGGATGAACGAAACACCATTCGAATTAGGGGATACGATTTTGTCAGCCGTTTCGATGATGATGACCTCAAGTGACCTGCACCTGGGTAACCTCAAAAGGTCAACTTGGCATTAGCCGTTTTCACGACGGGCTATCCGGCGAGTGCACCTTATTTGACCAAATCTGCACGTAATCTCTGGTGCAGCAAATATCTTCATTTTATGAATTTATAATTTTAATCGATGATACTCTCTGATATGACAAAGCAGGCCTAGGTATAAGTAATTATTGCAACCCTAGCTGATAGCTACTAAGAGATACACTGAACCTAATTTGACCAAATCTGCACCTAATCTGCACCAAATGTGTATCAGATGGCCGTCGTGAAAACGGCTATTGACGCGCCTATTGCAGCCATTCTATAACTCAGGAACTACTGGGCCGATCGAGACGAAAACGCCACCAGTCGACTCAGCGTATGCGATTTCATCAGCCGTTTCGAAAATGGTGATCTCAGCCTCTCAGGTGACCTCGGTGACCTTGGGAGGTCACATGACCGTTGTCGCCTATGGCAGCCATTCTATAACTCAGGAACTACTGGGCCGATCGATGCTTGCATGATGCTGCGTGATGCTGCGTGATTGTCGTATCAAAGAGCCCTCAGCAGGCCGCAAAGGGCTCTCAACTGACGTCAAACGGCCCTACGAAGGCCTCAAAGGACTCTTAGTTGGTGTCAGAGGGCCCCCAGCAGGTGTCAGAGGACCCTCAGCTGACATCAAATGGCCCTCAGCTGGCGTCAAATGGCGGTCAGAAGGCCTTAAAGGTAGTGTGCCACCTTTGAAAGATTTCCCATTTTATTTTTCCTAGGATAAGAAGCTTCTGTTTTTACCTAATATCGTAAAAAAATCAAAAATGGGCCTGGAATAGTGCCTTTTTCGCCTAAAAGTTTTTCGGTTTTTAGATATGTATAACAACTGTAGTGGGCTCACCTGCAAACAGGCGTCGGGCAACAATCGCGAATGCGGCGCACTTGTGACAATAAGCAAAGGTCATTATAGTGTTACGACCATACGACGTACGGGAATGAGTTATCAGCTGTCTAATCGTAGACAACACAATGTCGAGCCTTAAACTGTAAGCCCGTATTGGTATTGTTTCTTTTATTTGGCTGTCGAACATTATTTATGGTTTGAAATATGATTTTATGTAAAATAATTGATATGAAAAAGCCGTCTTATAAGTTATGACCCCATTTCACCACACGCAAGTGGCAGAAATGACAATGATCAGCTGACGCATTTTTCTTGGCCGAAGTCAGAGCGCGCGGCCCGACGCACCACGCGTATTTGGAAATTCCGACCTCGACGAGCATCAGAAGCCACCTAACAGGCTTGTTCGAAACCGCAGGAGATGATGATGAACGGGTTTATCGAAACTTGATTGGATGAGCATATCGGTAATAGCGATTTCAGTGTGTGCATTTATTGTTCATAGTGGTGTGAAATGTGGTTGGGGTACGACCGACAACCCGTCGGGGCGAATTTCGCACTGGGGTACTCAAAATTTGAAGAATTTAAGACGTTTCCATGAGTTTTGAAGGTATGGATAAGTTCTAAAAATCCGGTTCTCCTTATCTGGGCCATTAACTCCATACGGTCCAAGAAAGCTGGCACACTACCTTTAAAGGGCCATCAGCTAGGGCCAAAGCACCCTCAGCTGACGTCAAACGGCCCTACGAAGGCCTCAAAGGACTCTTAGTTGGTGTCAGAGGGCCCCCAGCAGGTGTCAGAGGACCCTCAGCGGACATCAAATGGCCCTCAGCTGGCGTCAAATGGCGGTCAGAAGGCTTAAAGGGCCATCAGCTAGGGCCAAAGCACCCTCAGCTGACGTCAAATGGCCCTCAGAGGACCTCAAAGGGCTCTCGCCTGGCATTAAATGGCTCTCAGAAGGCCTCAAAGGGCCCTCAGATCTTAGGGCCCTTTGAGGGCTTCTTCGTTGTGACAGTGCTGCTTTGTCGGTAAGGTGCGCAGTCGCCGTGGGTCCCTCGCTCGCCGCCGTGACAGCGGCGGGACAGGGACGGGACAGCGAAAGGTTGGTGATCGGGGCCGCCGTATGCCCTGGTACGGTCTTCCTGAATATCTGTTACGACTGTTACTAGGAAAGTGAGCATGCCGCCTGAAAATTGTGTCTTTGTAGTTTGTGGAATACAAGTGAGAAGAAAAAACTTTCAGTCTCTGGTCTGTGATCTCGCCACGTATCATTGTAATGACTTTTCATGTCGATGTGCCTAAATAAATACGCGAATTGGCATGAAAATGGGGCGCTGCCCCGCTCATACACATCCGGGCAAACCCGTGACTAGCCTCCGCTTCTAGCAGCCGGGATCGGTCGGCCGGCCGGCAGTCAGGCGATGCCCGGGCTGATTTCCGAGGGTCCCTTGCATTCACGCTTATTAACCCGCGACCGCCTGGGGGGGGGGGGTCGGATTCAACTCCCCCCCCCCCCTCCGTTTTTCTTGAATAACTCATGAACCGCTTACACTATCAACCTGAAACTTGGCATACCTTCTCCTCCATCAATTTGACGTCTCTTGTGTAATTTTTAAGATTTTTTTTCTACAACTTTTTTAGATATATCGAATTTAGCGATGTAACTCTATAGATGGCCTTGGATGTAACTACATGGCGTTTCCACTCAAAAGGTGGTAAATGTTTAAAAATAGCCAAAAATCAAGGTTTTAATCAAATTGTAAATTAGGGACATGAATAGACGCAGCTCAACGAGTTTTAAAATAGGTATCTCGGATTTTCCATGACATGCGTTTTTCACCCCTAAATATTCCAAAAACTTTATTTTTTGGAAAACAGCTAATGAAATCAAAAATTTTGAGAATTTCCAAAAAAGCGGAATATATGTTATAGAGCTCTATTAGAACATTAGTATCCGAAGGTTGGGACTTTTCAATTAGACAATCACTATTCTTTAGAATTGTGATTTTCTATTGAAAATCCCAACCTGAGCTACCTCTCTAGGGGGGTGTTTAGCGTTTCGGCCGCGATTTTGGTCATTTTGATCGCCGCCGAAACGGCTCGTTAGATTTTCTTGCCATTTTCACCGTTTGGTCCCGTGTGGGGGAGCTACCTGCTGGGCAAGTTACAAGAAATATAATTGACACGTTTTGGGGTAATCGGCACGTGCATTTTCCCATAGGGTTGACATGGGGAAAAATTAAAAATGCGATTTACGGAAAATCTGTTCAGTAATATTTGCCCACATTTTTAGGGTCGGCTCTCGGGCTGACACCTCACCTTCTGGGGGTAATTATTTAAAAATCATAGGGTACAATTTCGGGTAATCGTGACGGACAGTTACCCCATGTTGAGCCTATGGCAATTTCGAAAAATTATTTTCAAATCGATTTTGCCAAAAATTTCCACGTTAGATTTTGAAAATGTTCCAATATGTTGTGCCCCGGGGTGTCGGCTACCACATGGTATGGGTCAGATATGGGGCGATTGAAAAGCACGTGCCACGTGCAAACGTGTTTGATGGGGTAACCTCCGGGAAAATCCGACATTGGCCAACTGGGGGTCCTATGGCTTGGAAACCACTCCACCTAGCGACACCAAATCAACGCAGCCGGTGAGCAGATGAGTCCAGCTTGTCGCACCAGCGGTCACGTGGCGCACGTGCTATTGCACGTGCCGTGGCACGGGGTCAATTTTTGTTCTTAAATACACCAACATTGTGAAATGCAAGGAATGGGGGAAATACCCGTGAGGCCGTCAGTTTTTATGATAGGGTCGATCTGAAAACGGGTATAGGCACAGAATGAAGGGGTCTAAAAAACTGCTATCTCGGATTTTTGGTAAAATGAAAAATTTTCAAATTCTGGGGACATTATATATTCGAAAGGTGAAATTTCCCTAAATTTTCCCGTTTTTCAAGTTAAGCCGTCCACTGTTCAGTGACGGTGACACCGGCCGGGGTCATCTTTTACATGCTAATGGCCACGTCGATGGGTCATCACGTGGCGTGAACGGTGAAGCTATCAGAGGTCCGGCACGTGCCACGTGGCCACGTGTTTGAGTCGCGTACCTCCCAGATTATCGTGTGTTTGCCGATTTGTGGCCTTATAGCACGTAAAGTGCACCAGTCAAGAAGCCTGAAATGGTGCAATCAGTGAGGGGACAAGTCCTGCTTACACCACCGGTGGTCACGTGGCACAGTGCAAATCCGGGCACCTCCGTTGCGGAGATATTTTATAGTGAAATATTCAAATGAACATAACTTTGTCAGTTTATGTCCGATTGGACTAGAATTTGGTGGGTGGATGAATTGTTAAGCGACATGAACGAATGCGCCACGTTTGTTGCAGTGCGCCACGTTTGTCTCAAAGCGCCATTTTTGCCGCAAAGCGCAAAATGTGCGCAACTTTGTCGAACATTGGACGGTTAGGATGCGCTGTAATTAAGGGATGGCTGCTTACACGGCAGATATGAATGCACCACATATGCCGCAGGGCGCCATATTTGTCTTAATGCGTCAGTGTTAGCGTTTTGCCTACGACGGGCGTTTTTTTGCGGCCGTTTTTGCGTTTTTGGTGGTGTTTGCGTTTGGCGGCGGGCGGACGTTTTTTTGCGGCGTTTTGCGGTTGGCGGCGGGCGTGCGTGCGTTGCGGGCGTTTTTTTTTTGCGGCGGTGTTTGCGTTTTTTGCGGTTTATGTGTTTGGCGGCGGGCGGGCGGGCGATGCGGGTGTTTTTGCTCTTTGCGTTTGGCGGCGGGCGGCCGTTTTAGCGGCAGTTTGTGGCGGGCGGCCGTTTTTTGCGGCGTTTTGCGGTTTGCGGCGGGCGGCCGTTTTTTGCGGCGTTTTGTGGTTTGCGGCGGGCGGCCGTTTTTACGGCGTTTAGCGGTTGCCGGCGGCCGGCCGTTATTTGCGGTTAGCGGCGGGCGGCGGGCGGTCGTTTTTTGCGGCGTTTAGCGGTTTGCGACGGGCGGCCGTTGTTGCGGCGATTTGCGGTTCGCGGCGGGCGGCCGTTTTTTGCGGCGTTTCGCGGGACGGCGGGCGATGCGGGCGTTTTTTTGCGGTGGCGGTGTTTGCGTTTTTTGCGATGTTTTTTTGTTTTGCGGCGGACGCGCGTTTTTTTTGCGGCATTTTGTGCGTTTTTTCTGCGGTTTTCGGCGGGCGGGCGATTGTTTTTTTGCGAAGTTTGCGTTGGCGTTTTCGGCGTGCGTTTTGCGCGTTTTACGGTGTTTGCATTTGGCGGCGGGCGGGCGGGCGGTTTTTCACAATTAAAGTCCCAACCTTCGGATCCGCAGTGCTGTTCGACAAGCGCTGCCCGGGCCTATCCGAAGGTTGGGACTTTTCAATTAGACAATCACTATTCTTTAGAATTGTGATTTTCTATTGAAAATCCCAACCTGAGCTACCTCTCTAGGGGGGTGTTTAGCGTTTCTGCCGCGATTTAGGACATCTTGATACCCTCGAAAACGGCTCGTTAGATTTTCTTGCCATTTTCAGCGTTTGGTCCCCTATGGGGGAGCTACCGGCTGGTACCGGTTGCTTGAAATATAATTAACCCGTTTTGGGGTAATCGGCACGTGCATTTTCCCATAGGGTTAACATGGGGAAAAATTGAAAATGCGATTTGCGCAAAATCTGTTCAGTAATATTTGTCCACATTTTTAGGGTCAGTTCTTTGGCTGGCACCTCACCTTCTGGGGGTAATTATTTAAAATATAAATGACAAAATTTCGGGTAATCGACGCCGACAGTTACCCCATGTTGAGCCTATGGCGATTTCGAAAAATTATTTTCAAATCGATTTTGCCAAAAATTTCCACGTTAGATTTTGAAAAAGTTCCAATATGTTGTGCACCGGGGTGTCGGCTACCACGTGGTATGGGTCAGATATGGGGCGATTGAAAAGCACGTGCCACGTGCAAACGTGTTTGATGGGGTAACCTCCGGGAAAATCCGACATTGGCCAACTGGGGGTCCTATGGCGTGGAAACCACTCCACCTAGCGACACCAAATCAACGCAGCCGGTGAGCAGATGAGTCCAGCTTGTCGCACTAGTGGTCACGTGGCGCACGTGCTATTGCACGTGCCGTGGCACGGGGTCAATTTTGGTGCTTAAATATACTAGCATTGTGAAATGCAAGGAATGGGGGAAATAGCCGTCAGGCCGTCAGATTTTATGATAGGGTCGATCTGAAAACGGGTGTAGGCACAGAATGAAGGGGGCTAAAAAACTGCTATCTCGGATTTTTTGTAAAATGAAAAATTCAAAATTCTGGGGAAATTATATATTCGAAAAGTGAAATTTCCCTAAATTTCCCGTTTTTCGAGTTTAGCCGTCCACTGTTCAGGGACGGTGACACCGGCCGGGGTCATCTTTTATATGCTGATGGCCACGTCCATGGGTCATCACGTGGCGTGAATAGTGAAGCTATCAAAGGTCCGGCACGTGTCACGTGGCCACGTGTTTGAGTCGCGTACCTCCCAGATTATCGTGTGTTTGCCGATTTGTGGCTTTATAGCACCAAAACAGCACAAGCCAGGAACACTGAAATGGTGCAATCAGTGAGGGGACAAGTCCTGCTTGCACCACCGGTGGTCACGTGGCACACGTGCAAATCTGGGCACCTCCGTTGCGAGGATATTTTATAGTGAAATATTCAAATGTACATAACTTTGTAAGTTTAAGTCCGATTGGGCTAGAATTTGGTGGGTGGATGAATTCTTAAGCGACATGAACGAATGCGCCATATTTGTTGCAGTGCGCCACGTTTGTCTCAAAGCGCCATTTTTGCCACAAAGTGCAGAATGTGCGTAACTTTGTCGAACATTGGACGATTAGGATGCGCTGTAATTAAGGGATGGCTGCTTAAACGGCAGATATGAATGCACCACATTTGCCGCAGGTCGCCATATTTGTCTTAATGCGTCAGTGTTTGCGTTTTGCCTACGGCGGGCGTTTTTGCGGCGTTGTTTGCGTTTGGCGGCGGGCGGCCGTTTTTGCGTTTTTTGCGGTGTTTTCGTTTGGCGGCGGGCGGCCGTTTTTTGCGGCGTTTTACGGTTGGCGGCGGGCGGGCGTGCGTTGCGTGCGTTTTTTTTGCGGCGGTGTTTGCGTTTTTTGCGTTTTTTTTGTGCTTGGCGGCGGGCGGGCGGGCGATGCGGGTGTTTTGCAGTGTTTGCGTTTGGCGGCGGGCGGCCGTTTTAGCGGCGGTTTGCGGCGGGCGGCCTTTTTTGCGGCGTTTTGCGGTTTGCGGCGGGCGGACGTTTTTTGCGGCGTTTTGCGGTTTGCGGCGGGCGGCCGTTTTTGCGGCCTTTCGCGGTTGGCGGCGGGTGATGCGGGCTTTTTTGCGGCGGCGGGGTTTGCGTTCTTTTGCGGTGTTCGCGTTTTGCGGCGAACGGGCGTTTTTTTGGCGTTTGGTGTGCGTGCGATGCGGGCGGTTTTGATTTTTTTGCTGCGTTTTTTTGCGGTTTTCGGCGGGCGGGCGATTTTTTTGCGCCATTTGCGTTGGCGTTTTGGCGTCCGTTTTGCGCGTTTTGCGGTTTTGCGTTTTGCGGCGGGCGGGCGGTTTTTCACAATTAAAGTCCCAACCTTCGGATCCGCAGTGCTGTTCGACAAGCGCTGCCCGGGCCTATCCGAAGGTTGGGACTTTTCAATTAAGAACAATCACTATTCTTTAGAATTGTGATTTTCTATTGAAAATCCCAACCTGAGCTACCTCTCTAGGGGGGTGTTTAGCGTTTCTGCCGCGATTTAGGACATCTTGATACCCTCGAAAACGGCTCGTTAGATTTTCTTGCCATTTTCAGCGTTTGGTCCCGTATCGGGGAGCTACCGGCTGGCATCGGTCGCTTGAAATATAATTAACCCGTTTTGGGGTAATCGGCACGTGCATTTTCCCATAGGGTTAACATGGAGAAAAATTGAAAATGCGATTTGCGCAAAATCTGTTCAGTAATATTTGTCCACATTTTTAGGGTCAGTTCTTGGGCTGGCACCTCACCTTCTGGGGGTAATTATTTAAAATATAAATGACAAAATTTCGGGTAATCGACGCCGACAGTTACCCCATGTTAAGCCTATGGCAATTTCGAAAAATTATTTTCAAATCGATTTTGCAAAAAATTTCCACGTTAGATTTTGAAAAAGTTCCAATATGTTGTGCCCCGGGGTGTCGGCTACCACGTGGTATGGGTCAGATATGGGGCGATTGAAAAGCACGTGCCACGTGCAAACGTGTTTGATGGGGTAACCTCCGGGAAAATCCGACATTGGCCAACTGGGGGTCCTATTGCGTGGAAACGACTTCAACTAGCGACACCAAATCAGTGCAGCCGGTGAGCAGATGAGTCCAGCTTGTCGCACTAGTGGTCACATGGCGCACGTGCTATTGCACGTGCCGTGGCACGGGGTCAATTTTGGTGCTTAAATATACTAGCATTGTGAAATGCAAGGAATAGGGGAAATAGCCGTCAGGCCTTCAGTTTTTATGATAGAGTCGATCTGAAAACGGGTATAGGCACAGAATGAAGGGGGCTAAAAAACTGCTATCTCGGATTTTTTGTAAAATGAAAAATTTAAAATTCTGGGGAAATGATATATTCGGAAGGTGAAATTTCCCTAAATTTTCCCGTTTTTCGAGTTTAGCCGTCCACTGTTCAGTGACGGTGACCCCGGCCGGGGTCATCTTTTACATGCTGATGGCCACGTCGATGGGTCATCACGTGGCGTGAACGGTGAAGCTGTCATAGGTCCGGCACGTGCCACGTGGCCACGTGTTTGAGCCGAGTACCTCCCACATAATGGTGTTTTGGCCAACTGGTGGACGTATAGCGTGGAAACAGAACCAGCCAAGAACACTAAATTGGGTCAGTCGGTGAGGGGACAGGTCCTGCTTTCATCACCGGTGGTCACGTGGCACACGTGTTCAGCTGGGCTCCTCCTTTGCGGAGATATTTTATCGTGAAATATTCAAATGTCCATAACTTTCTCAAATATGGTCCGATTGGGTTCAAATTTGGTGGGTGGATGAATTGTTAAGCGACATGAACGAATGCGCTATGTTTTTTGCAGTGCGCCACGTTTGTCTCAAAGCGCCATTTTTGCCGCAAAGCGCAGAATGTGCGTAACTTTGTCGAACATTGGACGATTAGGATGCGCTGTAATTAAGGGATGGCTGCTTAAACGGCAGATATGATTGCACCACATTTGCCGCAGGGCGCCATATTTGTCTTAATGCGTCAGTGTTAGCGTTTTACTTACGGCGGGCGTTTTTTGCGGCAGTGTTTGCGTTTTTTTCGGGGTTTGCGTTTGACGGCGGGCGGCCGTTTTTGCGTTTTTGGCGGTGTTTGCGTTTGGCGGCGGGCAGCTGTTTTTTTGCGGCGTTTTGCGGTTGGCGGCGGGCGTTGCGGGCGTTGTTTTTGCGGCGGTGTTTGCGTTTTTTGCGGTTTTTGTGTTTGGCGGCGGGCGGGCGGGCGATGCGGTTATTTTTGCTGTTTGCGTTTGGCGGCGGGTGGCCGTTTTAGCGGCGGTTTGCGGCGGGCGGCCGTTTTTTTTTGCGGCGTTTTGCGGTTTACGGCGGGAGGCCGTTTTTTTGCGGCGTTTTGTGGTTTGCGGTGGGCGGCCGTTTTTTACGGCGTTTTGCGGTTGCCGGCGGCCGGCCGTTATTTGCGGTTAGCGGCGGGCGGTCGTTTTTTGCGGCGTTTAGCGGTTTGCGGCGGGCGGCCGTTTTTGCGGCGTTTTGCGGTCCGCGGCGTGCGGCCGTTTTTTACGGCGTTTCGCGGTTGGCGGCGGGCGATGCGGGCGTTTTTTTGCGGCGGCGGTGTTTGCGTTTTTTGCGGTGTTTGTGTTTTGCGGCGGACGCGCGGTTTTTGCGGCATTTTGTGCGTTTTTTTTGCGGTTTTCGGCGGGCGGGTATCCGAAGGTTGGGACTTTTCAATTAGACAATCACTATTCTTTAGAATTGTGATTTTCTATTGAAAATCCCAACCTGAGCTACCTCTCTAGGGGGGTGTTTAGCGTTTCGGCCGCGATTTGGGTCATTTTGACTCCCGCAAAAACGGATAGTTAGATTTTCTTGCCATTTTCACCGTTTGGTCCCGTGTGGGGGAGCTACCTGCTGGCAAAGTTACAAAAAATATAATTGACACGTTTTGGGGTAATCGGCACGTGCATTTTCCCATAGGGTTAACATGGGGAAAAATTAAAAATGCGATTTGCGCAAAATCTGTTCAGTAATATTTGCCCACTTTTTTAGGGTCAGTTCTTCAGCTGGCACCTCACCTTCTGGGGGTAATTATTTAAAAATCATAGGGTACAGTTTCGGGTAATCGTGACGGACAGTTACCCCATGCTGAGCCTATGGCGATTTCGAAAAATTATTTTCAAATCGATTTTGCAAAAAATTTCCACGTTAGATTTTGAAAATGTTCCAATATAATGTGCCCCGGGGTGTCGGCTACCACATGGTATGGGTCAGATATGGGGCGATTGAAAAGCACGTGCCACGTGCAAACGTGTTTGATGGGGTAACCTCCGGGAAAATCCGACATTGGCCAACTGGGGTTCCTATGGCGTGGAAACCACTCCACCTAGCGACACCAAATCAACGCAGCCGGTGAGCAGATGAGTCCAGCTTGTCGCACTAGTGGTCACGTGGCGCACGTGCTATTGCACGTGCCGTGGCATGGGGTCAATTTTGGTGCTTAAATATACTAGCATTGTGAAATGCAAGGAATGGGGGAAATAGCCGTCAGGCCGTCAGTTTTTATGATAGGGTCGATCTGAAAACGGGTATAGGCACAGAATGAAGGGGGCTAAAAAACTGCTATCTCAGATTTTTTGTAAAATAAAAAATTCAAAATTCTGGGGAAATTATATATTCGAAAGGTGAAATTTCCCTAAATTTTCCCGTTTTTCGAGTTTAGCCGTCCACTGTTCAGAGACGGTGACACCGGCCGGGGTCCTCTTTTACATGCTGATGGCCACGTCGATGGGTCATCACGTGGCGTGAACGGTGAAGCTATCAAAGGTCCGGCACGTGCCACGTGGCCACGTGTTTGAGTCGCGTACCTCCCAGATTATCGTGTGTTTGCCGATTTGTGGCCTTATAGCACGAAAACAGCACAAGCCAGGAACACTGAAATGGTGCAATGAGTGAGGGGACAAGTCCTGCTTGCACCACCGGTGGTCACGTGGCACACGTACAAACTTGGGCACCTCCGTTGCGGAGATATTTTATAGTGAAATATCCAAATGTACATAGCTTTTTCAGTTTAAGTCCGATTGGGCTAGAATTTGGTGGGTGGATGAATTGTTAAGCGACATGAACGAATGCGCCATGTTTGTTGCAGTGCGCCACGTTTGTCTCAAAGCGCCATTTTTGCCGCAAAGCGCAGAATGTGCGTAACTTTGTCGAACATTGGACGATTAGGATGCGCTGTAATTAAGGGATGGCTGCTTAAACGGCAGATATGAATGCAACACATTTGCCGCAGGGCGCCATATTTGTCTTAATGCGTCAGCGTTTGCGTTTTGCCTACGGCGGGCGTTTTTTGCGGCGGTGTTTGCGTTTTTTTCGGTGTTTGCGTTTGACGGCGTGGGCCGTTTTTGCGTTTTTGGCGGTGTTTGCGTTTGGCGGCGGGCGGCCGTTTTTTGCGGCGTTTTGCGGTTGGCGGCGGGCGTGCGTGCGTTGCGGGCGTTTTTTTTGCGGCGATGTTTGCGTTTTTGCGTTTTTTGTGCTTGGCGGCGGGCGGGCGGGCGATGCGGGTGTTTTTGCTGTTTGCGTTTGGCGGCGGGCGGCCGTTTTAGCGGCGGTTTGCGGCGGGCGGCCGTTTTTTGCGGCGTTTTGCGGTTTGCGGCGGGCGGCCGTTTTTTGCCGCGTTTTGTGGTTTGCGGCGGGCGGCCGTTTTTTACGGCGTTTTGCGGTTGCCGGCGGCCGGCCGTTATTTGCGGTTAGCGGCGGGCGGCGGGCGGTCGCTTTTTGCGGCGTTTAGCGGTTTGCGGCGGGCGGCCGTTTTTGCGGCGTTTTGCGGTTCGCAGCGTGCGGCCGTTTTTTGCGGCGTTTCGCGGTTGGCAGCGGGCGATGCGGGCGTTTTTTTGCGGCAGCGGTGTTTGCGTTTTTTGCGGTGTTTGCGTTTTGCGGACGCGCGTTTTTTGCGGCATTTTGTGCGTTTTTTTTCTGCGGTTTTCGGCGGGCGGGCGATTGTTTTTTTTTTGCCAAGTTTGCGTTGGCGTTTTAGGCGTGCGTTTTGCGCGTTTTGCGGTGTTTACGTTTGGCGGCGGGCGGGCGGTTTTTCACAATTAAAGTCCCAACCTTCGGATCCGCAGTGCTGTTCGACAAGCGCTGCCCGGGCCTATCCGAAGGTTGGGACTTTTCAATTAAGAACAATCACTATTCTTTAGAATTGTGATTTTCTATTGAAAATCCCAACCTGAGCTACCTCTCTAGGGGGGTGTTTAGCGTTTCTGCCGCGATTTTGGACATTTTGATTGGGGCAAAAACGGCTAGTTAGATTTTCTTGCCATTTTCAGCGTTTGGTCCCGTGTGGGGGAGCTACCTTGTGGCAAAGTTACAAAAAATATAATTGACACGTTTTGGGGTAATCGGCACGTGCATTTTCCCATAGGGTTAACATGGGGTAAAATTTAAAATTCGATTTGCGAAAAATTTCGTCAATTATATTTGCTGATATTTTTAGGATCGGATCTAGGGCTGGCACCTCAACTTTTGGTGTTAATTATTTAAAAATCATAGGATACAATTTCGGGTATTCTTGACGGACAGTTACCCCATGCTGAGCCTATGGCGATTTCGAAAAATTATTTTCAAATCAATTTTGCCAAAAATTTCCACGTTAGATTTTGAAAAAGTTCCAATATGTTGTGCACCGGGGTGTCGGCTACCACGTGGTATGGGTCAGATATGGGGCGATTGAAAAGCACGTGCCACGTGCAAACGTGTTTGATGGGGTAACCTCCGGGAAAATCCGACATTGGCCAACTGGGGGTCCTATGGCGTGGAAACCACTCCACCTAGCGACACCAAATCAACGCAGCCGGTGAGCAGATGAGTCCAGCTTGTCGCACTAGTGGTCACGTGTCGCACGTGCTATTGCATGTGCCGTGGCACGGGGTCAATTTTGGTGCTTAAATATACTAGCATTGTGAAATGCAAGGAATGGGGGAAATAGCCGTCAGGCCGTCAGTTTTTATGATAGGGTCGATCTGAAAACGGGTTTAGGCACAGATTGAAGGGGGCTAAAAAACTGTTATCTCGGATTTTTTGTAAAATGAAAAATTTAAAATTCTGGGGAAATTATATATTCGAAAGGTGAAATTTCCCTAAATTTTCCCGTTTTTCGAGTTTAGCCGTCCACTGTTCAGAGACGGTGACACCGGCCGGGGTCATCTTTTACATGCTGATGGCCACGTCGATGGGTCATCACGTGGCGTGAGCGGTGAAGCTATCAGAGGTCCGGCACGTGCCACGTGGCCACGTGTTTGAGTCGCGTACCTCCCAGATTATCGTGTGTTTGCCGATTTGTGGCCTTATAGCACGAAAACAGCACAAGCCAGGAACACTGAAATGGTGCAATCAGTGAGGAGACAAGTCCTGCTTACACCACCGGCGGTCACGTGGCACACGTGCAAATTTGGGCACCTCCTTTGCGGAGATATCTTATAGTAAAATATTCAAATGTGCATAACATTGTCAGTTTAAGTCCGATTCGGCTAGAATTTGGTGGGTGGATGAATTGTTAAGCAACAGAAACAAATGCGCCACGTTTGACTCAATGCGCCACGTTTGTCTCAAAGCGCCATTTTTGCCGCAAATCGCAGAATGTGCGTATCTTTGTCGAACATTGGACGATAAGGATGCGCTGTAATTAAGGGATGGCTGCTTAAACGGCAGATATGAATGCACCACATTTGCCGCAGAGCGCCATATTTGTCTTAATGCGTCAGTGTTTGCGTTTAACGGACGGCGGGCGTTTTTTGCGGCGGTGTTTGCGTTTTTTCCGGTGTTTGCGTTAGGCGGCGGGCGGCCGTTTTTGCGTTTTTTTTGCGGTGTTTGTGTTTGGCGGCGGGCGGCCGTTTTTTTTGCGGCGTTTTGCGGTTGGCGACGGGCGGGCGGGCGTTGCGGGCGTTTTTTGCGGCGGTGTTTGCGTTTTTTGCGGTTTTTGGGTTTGGCGGCGGGCGGGCGGGCGATGCGGGTGTTTTTGCGGTGTTTGCGTTTGGCGGCGGGCGGCCGTTTTTGGGGCGGTGTGTGGCGGGCGGCCGTTTCTTTTGCGGCCTTTTGCGGTTTGCGGCGGGCGGCTTTTTGCGGCGTTTTGCGGTCGCCGGCGGCCGGCCGTTATTTGCGGTGTTGCGGTTTGCGGCGGGCGGTCGTTTTTTGCGGCGTTTCGCGGTTGGCGGCGGGCGATGCGGGCTTTTTTTTGCGGCGGCGGGGTTTGCGTTTTTTGCGGTGATCGCGTTTTGCGGCGGACGGGCGTTTTTTTGGCGTTTGGCGTGCGTGCGATGCGGGCGGTTTTGATTTTTTGCTGCGTTTTTTTGAGTTTTTTGCGGTTTTCGCGGGCGATTTTTTTTGCGGCATTTGCGTTGGCGTTTTGGCGTCCGTTTTGCGCGTTTTGCGGTTTTGCGCGTTTTGCGGCGGGCGGGCGGTTTTTCACAATTAAAGTCCCAACCTTCGGATCCGCAGTGCTGTTCGACAAGCGCTGCCCGGGCCTATCCGAAGGTTGGGACTTTTCAATTAAGACAATCACTATTCTTTAGAATTGTGATTTTCTATTGAAAATCCCAACCTGAGCTACCTCTCTAGGGGGGTGTTTAGCGTTTCTGCCGCGATTTTGGTCATCTTGATACGCACGTGCTATTGCACGTGCCGTGGCACGGGGTCAATTTTTGTGCTTAAATACACCAACGTTGTTAAATGCAAGGAATGGGTATCCGAAGGTTGGGACTTTTCAATTAAGAACAATCACTATTCTTTAGAATTGTGATTTTCTATTGAAAATCCCAACCTGAGCTACCTCTCTAGGGGGGTGTTTAGCGTTTCGGCCGCGATTTTGGTCATTTTGATCCCCGCGAAAACGGATAGTTAGATTTTCTTGCCATTTTCACCGTTTGGTCCCGTGTGGGGGAGCTACCGGCTGGCAAAGTTACAAAAAATATAATTGACACGTTTTGGGGTAAGCGGCACGTGCATTTTCCCATAGGGTTAACATGGGGAAAAATTAAAAATGCGATTTACGGAAAATCTGTTCAGTAATATTTGTCCGCATTTTTAGGGTCGGCTCTCGGGCTGGCACCCCACCCGTCGGTGGTAACCGCTTAAAATATAATTAGAGAACTTTCGGGTAATTGGCACAGACAGTTACCCCATGTTGAGCCTATGGCGAATTCGAAAAATTATTTTCAAATCGATTTTGCAAAAAATTTCCACGTTAGATTTTGAAAATATCCCAATATGTTGTGCCCCCGGGTGTCGGCTACCACATGGTATGGGTCAGATATGGGGCGATTGAAAAGCACGTGCCACGTGCAAACGTGTTTGATGGGGTAACCTCCGGGAAAATCCGACATTGGCCAACTGGGAGTCCTATGGCGTGGAAACCACTCCACCTAGCGACACCAAATAAGTGCAGCCGGTGAGCAGATGAGTCCAGCTTGTCCCACTAGTGGTCACGTGGCGCACGTGCTATTGCACGTGCCGTGGCACGAGGTCAATTTTTGTGCTTAAATACACCAACGTTGTTAAATGCAAGGAATGGGGGAAATGGCCGTCAGGCCGTCAGTTTTTATCATAGGGTCGATCTGAAAACGGGTATAGACACAAAATGAAAAGGCCTAAAAAACTGCTATCTCGGATTTTTTGCAAAATGAAAAATTAAAAATTCTGGGGAAATTTTATATTCGAAAGGTAAAATTTCCCTAAATTTTCCCATTTTTCAAGTTTAGCCGTCCACTGTTCAGAGACGGTGACACCGGCCGGGGTCATCTTTTACATGCCGATGGCCACTTATATTGGTCATGACGTGGCGTGAGCCGTTAAGCTGTCAAAGGTCTGGCACGTGCCACGTGGCCACGTGTTTGAGCCGAGTACCTCCAACATAATGGTGTTTTGTCCAACTGGTGGCCGTATAGCGTGGAAACAGAACCAGCCAAGAACACTAAATTGGGTCAGTCGGTGAGGGGACAGGTCCTGCTTTCATCACCAGTGGTCACGTGGCACACGTGTTCAGCTGGGCTCCTCCTTTGCGGAGATATTTTATCGTGAAATATTCAAACGTCCATAACTTTCTCAAATATGGTCCGATTTGGTTCAAATTTGGTGGGTGGATGAATTGTTAAGCGACATGAACGAATGCGCCATGTTTGTTGCAGTGCGCCACGTTTGTCTCAAAGCGCCATTTTTGCCGCAAAGCTCAGAATGTGCGTAACTTTGTCGAGCATTGGACGATTAGGATGCGCTGTAATTAAGGGATGGCTGCTTAAACGGCAGATATGATTGCACCACATTTGCCGCAGGGCGCCATATTTGTCTTAATGCGTCAGTGTTAGCGTTTTTCTTACGGCGGGCGTTTTTTGCGGCGGTGTTTGCGTTTTTTTCGGGGTTTGCGTTTGACGGCGGGCGGCCGTTTTTGCGTTTTTGGCGGTGTTTGCGTTTGGCGGCGGGCGGCTGTTTTTTTGCGGCGTTTTGCGGTTGGCGGCGGGCGTGCGTGCGTTGCGGGCGTTTTTTTTTTGCGGCGGTGTTTGCGTTTTGTGCGGTTTTTGTGTTTGGCGGCGGGCGGGCGGGCGATGCGGGTGTTTTTGCTGTTTGCGTTTGGCGGCGGGCGGCCGTTTTAGCGGCGGTTTGCGGCGGGCGGCCGTTTTTTGCGGCGTTTTCCGGTTTGCGGCGGGCGACCGTTTTTTGCGGCGTTTTGTGGTTTGCGGCGGGCGGCCGTTTTTTACGGCGTTTTGCGGTTGCCGGCGGCCGGCCGTTATTTGCGGTTAGCGGCGGGCGGTCGTTTTTTTGCGGCGTTTAGCGGTTTGCGGCGGGCGGCCGTTTTTGCGGCGTTTTGCGGTTCGCGGCGTGCGGCCGTTTTTTTTTGCGGCGTTTCGCGGTTGGCGGCGGGCGATGCGGGCGTTTTTTTGCGGCGGCGGTGTTTGCGTTTTTTTGCGGTGTTTGTGTTTTGCGGCGGACGCGCGTTTTTTGCGGCATTTTGTGCGTTTTTTTCTGCGGTTTTCGGCGGGCGGGCGATTGTTTGTTTGCGAAGTTTGCGTTGGCGTTTTAGGCGTGCGTTTTGCGCGTTTTGCGGTGTTTGCGTTTGGTGGCGGGCGGGCGGGCGGTTTTTCACAATTAAAGTCCCAACCTTCGGATCCGCAGTGCTGTTCGACAAGCGCTGCCCGGGCCTATGAAATGCTGATCACCGATGGACAAAAATGGCGTTCAGGTTGAAGTCAGCTCAGCGGCGGAGTTTCCTACACAGTTGGTGGGGCAGCTGCCCCACCAACTTGCCATTTTGTTCAACTAATAGGCATTTTGTCCCCCCCCCCCCCCCACTCCCAACTTTAGCTTATTTGTAGGACTTCGTTGCTCTGGGAATAAATCTTTTCGCAATGGGCAGGTTTGAAATGTCTGTGTAGGTAATGCAAAATATTATATCTGTAAAGAAAATAAGTGATTCAGTGTAGCATCTTTTTTAATTTAACAATCGGCCATAGTAGGTTTGACGATTTTTCGCCCCACGAACTTCCCTAGAAAACCTCTTCCCATGAGCCAGCACAGATGTATTTATATTTTCCTTCATTATCAAAGAAGTATAAATGGGAAAGGCAATAGGAACGTGTTGTTTTTATATTAGAATTGGTTACACATGTGCTCCGGGAATGGTTCCTTGATCACACCATATAAAGATGGCTAGATCCAAACACAATTGAGGTCGAACGGGGTCGAGTGAACCTCGTTCGTCCTCGATTGTATTCGACCTCGATTGTATTTGGATATAGCTATTTTATATGGTGTGATCAAGGGTAATTCCTGAAACACACGTGTAACCAACTTTAATATAAGAACAACACGTTCCTATTGCTTTTCCCATTTATACCAAAACGTCTATGAACTAATGATTTCAAAGAGGTACCAAGAAGCAAAAAAAAAATCTATGACGTCCACTGCAGGATCCAGAAAGTAGAGCACTTCACGGATAGGCTTTTTAGGATCCGGCCCGGCCCATATCCGGCAAGTCATATCCAGATCCGCCCATTATCCGCCTTTCTTTGAATATCAGAATCCGGCCTACCCATGGCCCGTATTGCAGCCAAACTTCCAAAAAATATCCGTAATAATCCGTTTCACCAATAACTGGTTTCACCCAAAACTGGACTAACAAATTCAATCTAAGGGACCAGACAGCCATACATCTCACAGACCATCATGGTTCCAAAAACCATGCCTATAAACCTAAAACCACATGAAAATCACCACATTGGTAAACTAGGCATCATCCTTCAATAGTAATACTTGAAGACAAGTCTTGTGACAAGTGAGTGTCATAAAATGATGCCTATTACTTTAATCAAACCTCTGCTGCCGCTTAACACATTAGGTTAATTTTTAACTTCAATGTTGAATGTTAAAATTTTGATCCGTTTTGATCCGGGTTCAACCTTCAATTCCCAAATCCGGCCCGCCCATATCCGTTCTTTTTTAACAAATTTAGAATCCAATCCTATCCGGTCCGCGGATTTATCCGTGGATAACGGATTTATCCGGCCCATGAAGTGCTCTACCAGAAAGGCAGTCTCGGACGATGCAGGAAAAGGGCATACTCCCAAAAAAGCTTCTCCGAATCCCTAAAACTCGTCAGATTTTGATTCCTTACGCACTGCTGTGCATTTAAATTAAACTTTTTACAGAAACTCCGTAGTTTTTGTTTTATTTCATTTTCGAAAAACCGCACATTTTCGTCGATTTCGGGCGCTGCAGGGAAGGGCATTTGCCCCAAATGCCCCTCCCCCTGGATCCGCCAGTGATTGCCTCAATATTTACGTCAATTTCACATGTGATATTGCTATAAGCTGTTAGAAAATTGACCAAGCAGACATAGTATTTATCCCTACTTCTGTAAACTAATGACACCAATTGTAAAGGAAAAGTCGCTGAATATTACCAACCGTTTTAAAATGCTTCTCCCAAAAGAACTCTGTAGAAGTATTTCATCGACGTGTCATTTTATGAAACGTAGCACAAAACGTGTGATTGGCTAGCGTAAACTGCTTCATACGGTACTCCAGAGTCATTAAAGTGACCATCCCAACTTACCTACCATTAGTTTTTAGCTGAGATAGCCAATTGGGGTCCCTGGCTTGCAATTACCGGTTTGGGCACTCAAAACATCGAGAAATGCTTGAATACCCAGATACTAAATTTTAAAGTCTGCAGTTTTCGGATTCTAAGGGGCCAATGCATTTTAATGCCCCCTTAAAATTTGTGACGTCAGCGCAAATCTAACGATTTTTAAATCGTATACTAAACTCTTTGGTAAAACGTGATGGAATATGCTGCTTTGCGCAAAACATCTGCCGCACTTAAAGGATGCCAAATTATTGCTTCCAAATGACGTCACAGAAACCAGCGGAGGTCCCAAAAATAAAACAAAACTTAAAGTGTAATATCTTGAAAACCGGTGAATATTTTTCGGTGAGATTTAGTAGATACTCGTTTTCGCCCTTTGCCACTTTTATGCCAATTCATTAACTTTTCTGAAGGTGGGAGGGTCCTTTTAAAATGGGACATGGGTGGAGAATGTTTGAAAAAGTTACCCCGGCCGGCGACCGATAGTCGCGGGAAGACGATACGAGTATACTCACGTTGTTCTCAACGGTCATCATCAAACCCCTATTCTGACGCATGGAATAGGATGCTGTGTTTGCTCAAGGATGAGCGTTGTATCCGACACCGTATTATTCATAACATTTTTGGAATGATCGAGAAGGCAATTTCCTTTTAAATTATTATTTCTTTTTACTTAAACTTGCAATTTCACAACGAACCCAAACCAAACCATATGCCATTTTGAGTACCTAAATGTTGCGTTTTCAGCTGTTTATTGTGTCTCAAAATAGCTACAAAAAGACAACTCACCATAGTAGAAGCTTTACAGAGAAATTGACAGATCGAACCAAGCAAAGCACTAAAATAGGTCACTGACATCCACGGGCGTAGCCTTTTTCAATGTTGGGCGGCTCTTATAATACAAACAGGGAGTCGATCCAGGAATATCGACCGGTCCCGGTCTCGTAGCTCAGTTGCTAGAGCGTTGGATTCCGCGTGGCGAGAGCACGCGGCCCGGTTACAACAGTCCGAGTTCGAAGCATGATGGCCGCTCGGTGTTTATGAGCACCCTGACGGGTACGCTCATAAACGGGTGTGGTTGCGGTTGGTGGCAGGTCAGTTGAAGGCAATGAGGTCAAGCAGTAGTTTTGAAAAAGTGCGCCGAAGGCGCGCCAAAATTTCGAAACTGAACAGGATTTGAGAGCAATCTTGGCATTGGCGACCACACGCGGGTCTTAGGGTTGGAGATTATGGCAAGTTAAGTAAATGGTAAATACCTACCTGATTTGCAATATTACGCCCATGGAAGTCAACATTCGAAGAGCGTGAGTTTTCTTTTCTCGTATGGAGACAGCTTTTAGGATTTACAAGAGTAGAAAAGTTACCCCGGCCGCGCCGGGGTAGGCTGAAAGTTACCCCGGCCACGGCCGGGGTGGCCGGGGCAGGTTCTCCACCCATGGGATTGAATGTTAGCATGCTCCGTTTCACAGCTCAGAATGGCAGGTATAAATCAATGATAGTCACAATACACATAGGTGCGGCACAATTCATACTCCTTGCAGAAATTTACCCAGGTGCCAGAAAATGGTTCTCGAGAAATGGATATGCGTTACATCGAATAATTTTGAATGGCTTTTGACACCTGTCCGATCATAATAGGAACTGGAGAAGCGGAAGACGGATACATTACTCGTCATTTACTGGCATTTGACTCCGTTAATTCCGTGTGTAAGGGATGCAGATTGCAGAGTCTGGTTAGTCATGTGCCCAACAGTATGCTCAATCGTTATCATATCTTCTTGTTGCACCGATAAGTGCACATATTGCACTTATCATAGAAGGATGCGTATGTAAACAGAACTGCTGGTCAATGTTCCCCGGTCTAACCAGCTCCGTCTGACTCGACTGCAGCCTGAACCGCTCCTGACCTCTTAATACGGTCATAACGGGATTTTTAATGAATGCCTATGAGGTCATTCCATGCTGGAAATAGAGAACCAGGAAGTGATCTGGCCGCGTGGGAAGAGAAAATGTGGTTTCGAGTACCGTAAGGTTCCCATTCAACCCGTGCAGCTGCGACTTTTTCCTATTTGATTGTATTTCGCAGTAGCAGGATTTGGGATGTAGCTGATAGCAATTCAAGATCTCAGAAAAGCCTTTGCACTCCCGAACTGTTTTGGTCTTCATATAGTTAACTCGCTCAAATAACTTGAAATAATGCATTCCCGAACTCTTAGTGGTACAATCTGCAGTGCTTACAAACCCACAATTTATCATAAATTGGCAGTTTTAGGCATGTCAAATAAAAGCCTGCTTGATGTGCATTAGACGGCCGATCATTCAGACCGCACAAAAGAAGTAGGTACCGTGCATACCACGCATATTCAGTTTGAATAAATTACTTGCATTGGTATCACACATGGCGATTGACAAAATGCGCAATTTCCATTAGCTTGTTAAATTATATAGCCGGAGTCGTTTATATTCATCGTGCACTGAGCCCAACATTGCCCATGACATTATCAAAATCAGTAAATCTGAAATGGGTTTATCGACGAAAAGCGGCATTTGTTTAGACGTAAGACATGAATATGAGGCACTTGGAAGCTCGGGACTTTCAATAAATCGTATTTACAAAGGAGCCCGATAACCGATTCTCATGTGTTCCCACCGCTATTCGAAAATATCACGACTTTGATAAAGCAGACCGTTGCTAGCTCCGTGCCGATTTCTTTTTTTATCAGACCGCTGCAACCGCGTGTCTCTAGCTTGAAGAACCGCATTAGGAAAATACAGCACTTGTAGCTGCCCACTTATAACATAACATCTCAATATACAAATAGCAGCAAATCGGACGCATTCTGACGAAGCGGCTCGATTCCTTGCGCTAGCGGACTGGCACGTGCTCCCCCCCCCCCCCCCGATGTCTGGCGGTCGTCCATCCTGGGTGTCTGGCGCTGACGGCTGCGATGACGGAGGGTCAACCTGACATCGTTACCTGACAGTATTAGACGACAGTAAACTCTAATGCTGCCCGGTAAGATGACAGGCGACCTGGTCCGGAGGTTCCAGCGAGCGCCACTAGGTGGCAGTAGCTCCGACAGAGGCGGCCCGCGGCGGAGAGCGCCTCCTCTCCGACGGGCCTCGCTGTATGTTGGGTGGACGAGGATGGCGGTGCAATGTGATGTCGGAGAGACGTCCCTGGGAAGTTTTACGGCACATACCTTTCGGTGAGTCACACGTTGACTGTGACGATGATGACGGCAGCGTAGAGACGGATGACGGCGACGATGACGGTATCGATGACGGTGCCGATGACGGTGCCGATGCCAATGCTAGTTAGTGACGGTGACGGTAGCACGTCGCTCGCCATCCAGGAGGCACCGAACACCCCACTCCACCCTAGTCGACTGCTAGGCTCCCACTGGTGCCGAGGCCAGTATAGGTCAGCGTTTTATGTCGAATGACACTTGCAAAAACCCGATGACAGTTCAGCAAGATTTTGAGATGGTCACGGCACCCCTTGCTGTGGATGTGTTCTATCGGTGGAGCATCGCAGATGGCTGCTGTCCCGTACGTGATGATACACCCTTCTGGAGCGTTGATTGCCATCCTTCACTAAAAATAACGTTCATGACCAATGTTACAAAAAAGGTAGGTAAAGCCATTTAAAACGCTTCCAATATTTATCCACCAATATTAGGTGCCTAATATCAAAATCCAAAATAATTGCAATGGCAGTGGCAATGGTAAAACAAGGCCCTTTTACGACGACCATCCGGTACACATTTGGTGCAGATTAGGTGCATATTTGGTGCAGGTTTGGTCAAATTAAGTTCAGTGTGTTCCTTAAAAGCTATCAGTTTTGGCTGCACAGGTGCCTATCTACCTCATTTTTCAAAACATCTGACGTTATCTTCAATCAAAAACATGAAATAAATTCATGATATGAATTATGAAGACATTCACTGTTAAAGAGATTTAGTGCAGATTTGGTCAAATTAGATGCCCGTGCATTCGCCAGATAGCCCGTCGTGAAAACGGCTAATGTCAATCTGTGACTTATCGACATCAGCATGATCACTGAGGTACCTACCTATTCTATGGAAATGACATGGACACATGGGGCAGATCTATAAACCAGGAGCGCCGACGGAGGGGCAATTAATTACGTCCGTTTTAAGACGTTATTTTGTTATTTCATTTTTTTAGCTAATCACATGCTTGCGAATTATGGCCTTGCGAGTCAAAACGAACTGGCAGTCTCAATCGGCGGTATTTGTTGTTCCCTCCAATAAATCATTCTGGTAATAAGTATGAATCGTTATATCTGTGGAAACATGTCATCCCTGGAGCTGGCACACTGGCTCTTCTACCCAAGAAGCATCTGACGCGTGCCTACATCTATGAAGCGTCGCTTTTTGCCAGACTGAATCAAGGAAAACATTTTGTTTGGGTGTCCGCTGGCCCGAACACCAATCGGTTTCTCCAGCTGCGGCATAACGCGCGTTACTTTGTCGCGTAAGGTCAAAGCCTTTTACACTGGTTTCTTTTACACATGCTGGTCGGCATGGTTATCGAAGCAAATATGCATTTGAAAGGCATGGCAACTGTGTCCGCACTCTGCACGTCCACTGAAAGATCATTGCATGCGTATTATTCGCAGATTCGCGGATAAGGCGTAATGACAACGGTCTTATTTTACCTTTATACTGAAAAATGTCACTGCTCGTTGCAATCAACCATACCTAATCAATAGCTATCATCCTTGCCCTTACCAACGAAGCCATTAAACACAATCACAACGAAAAGACGTAGCAAAGTTGTAGATTGGCGGATGATTAGCGCGAAAATTCCAAACCGATGCAATAACCACCGGCGCCGGTGGTCGCCCGCTTCTCAGGACCCCAGCCCGCCGGCCGACGGGGCGCGTGCCTCAGACATCACAATCTCACTCGCGAGCCATAGAGCCGTGTTTATTTGTGTTATTTAGCGACACCCCGCCCTGGATCTTCGCTCCGCCACTGGATGTGAGCGGCCTGCGCTGATTAACGAGCGGGTTCGGCGGTCGGTAGGGGCTGGACCGGTCACGTGCGGGGAGCGAAGCGGCGCCGATCTCTCGGCCAGCCCGTCACCATAGCCGGATAAACGCTGACAGGTCGGCGACTGGCGCCGGACTCGGTTTTTGCTCCGATCGGACATATACAGAGCACGACCGGACCGCTCGGCCAGGCGCCACGCCGCCGCAGACGTAAATAGTTGCCGCCATCCAGTTGAAGAGCTGACCAAAAACCGACGCTGTATTGCCGAAAAACCGTGTGCTTAAAGTGAGTCCTCCATAAAAGCATAAACCACCTTGCATACTCTGATTTGGCTACGTAATCTTCTGATCCCTGTTGAAAAAAAAAAAATTGTCTGATATCTTTGCGACTGATATTCGGTGGTCGGTCGCCTACCCATTCACAGCTGGGAGGTCGGTGGGTTGTCCCCTCAACAGTTCAGCCATTGGTCATCCAATGTTGTCAGACAGTCACACGGGCAGGCCCTTGAAAGTCAGACGGCCGGTCGGTGATCACGGCACCGCTGATCCCAGCAGAGGTCGACGCAGAACAAGGCCGAGACACTCCACCGATAGCGGCTTCATGTGTGCACAGCACAGATATCGCGAAACCCTGACGGAACTCAACACTGCAGCTCCGCTCCTGCAGTTCTATACCACAAGAGTTGAGAATGTTTGCCTTGAGATTGTGAGATTTTTTTTCACAGACATACTGGAGGTCTAGATATCCCAAGCCATTAGACAACACTTGTTTATAACAAAGACATTCTAACAAAAGTCAACTGAGTCAAAATAGGGATAGTACCGAATGACACAAGGGTGATTTAGCCCCAATACCAAAAGACGCTTGAATAGCACAGCAATACCATATTACCATAACAGCTCAGTTCACGGTCATTTTTACCATAAACGACACAAAGACGGCCGGACCGGTAAATATTCATAGTTTTATCGGAAATTGCGATCTACTTCTTCAGTGTTCATGCACTCGCGTTTCACTCCTTTTGGTTTGATCAAGAAGAGCAGCCACGACGGCTCGTGGAATGATGGAGTAATCGGAACAATGCAGTGAAAATAAATGGGCTGCTGTCAGAGGCCCAACTTATAACACTGAAGCATTAGTTATAAGCGGGTCGAGTGTTGATCGAGGGTTTGCTAGCTCTGTACGCGGATCGACGGCGACAGGGAAGCCGTCATGCCAGGACCTTGCAGGGGAGACGTGCCCTGCATATACACCAATGTTTTGGGTAAATTTCGTCCTCTTCTGTCGCATACAAATGCCACCAAAGAGAATCACCGATATGACCTGCATAATTTAGACTGCAGAAGCAACCGTTTTTCATTATGCATGTAAGCGTTGTATAAGAAAATAAAACTATAAGTGAAAGTGTTTTAATTTTATTCATACGTTAGTTACCTACCCATTCCTTGTCGCATTACCTCAGGATCACGTCAGGAGACTGTCTAAGAACTGAGCCCATACCCCTGTCGGTCATTGGCACTGACCTGCCACGTAACGCGTGCGGCATTCGACGGCGCGCTAAATATTGCAACGGCCTGTCCGTGTTACTGGGCAATCGACCGAAACAAAGCGCCGATGACGTCATAGTATGAGTACGTCCTCCGTGGTGCGACTGAACGTTACGCCACCAAAGTGGGTGGTGAAGACACAGACATAGACATTAGACAGGACATTCTAATGAAATAAATGATAAAACGTCATTGGCGAAGCGAGGTTCAATCGTGCACGGAAAGATCAGATTGGTACAGTCTCGCTTGAAAAAAAGTACTGCGCATCGGTGCGGTGGATCCATCAAGCCCGACCGAGGAATGGCTGCTAAATTTGAGATACACTGAGCCAATTGACCTAGGGGATGGGTGAGGATATCAATCGGTTCGGTGTCTTTCAAATTTAGCAACCCTTTCTCAGTCGGGCCTGATGGATCCACCGCACCGATTCGCGGTGCTTTCAAGAGTGACTGTACATTTAAAGTGAATCGTATGAAATACGCCAGAAATATTGAGAGTTGATACGCGTGTTTCGAAAGACGACCACTGCTGCTTGCTGGTCGCTGGCTTGCAGGCTGGTTGACCCAGGCCTCAGACAAGCACTTGCACCGTCCTCGCCATTGTCAAACAAGGTTGCTAGGCGACGGTGTTGCCAAGCATGTCTCGGTGGGTCACCAGCCCTGTCAGCGGCATCGAATACTTATGAGGTAGCGATGTCGTGACAGGCGACCCGTCGCCACGACGATGGCGGACGGCGCATACGGTCCTGGTAGACAATGTTATAACGGACGGATGTGTATATGTAGCAGCCGGGGGAAGAACAGGGGGTCACAATGGATGGTGAAGAGACCACGGTGAGTGACATAAATCGACAAGGCAAATGAATGCCGCTGCGGCAGACTGTCACGGCAGACAGTAAATTTGTCTGGAAGTCATAGCAGTCACAAAGGGAGCATCCATCCATCCACCAATCCTAAGGAATCAATAGGAATCTTATTAGACATAAGCACCGCTGAATTGTAGGTATCTCGCCTTGTTGTATGGTACCCGGCGAGTTCCCATCGTACATTGTCGTCTTTCTGACGTGCAGACGAATCTGACTCCTCCACTCAGTATCATCAGCTCTGCGCAGCTGACGGCCCAAATGTGCCGAACCCGTGGCCATCCAGCCACCCAGCCTTCCATCAGCAGCGAGTAGGGTGGTCGGTCACTTGTCACGTTCGACCTGTTCAAAACGTTCACGGTTCAAAACTCAGTCTCGGCCCTCTCCTTTATTGTTTTCCTTCTCCTGGTCGAAACTCTGTAAGCATAAGAGCAGGGCTCGGGTGTCTGATCAGCCGATGAATCGATTCATCAGCAAAGCGTCCTTAATTCAGAAGCGGTTGTTCTCTCGCGGCTATATTGCTCCAGGCCAGGTAGGCCAATTAGCTTGAGATACCAATCACAAAGGAGCTCTGTTTCCAGGAGAGCGAATCAGAGTTTCGTTACCTTTCTAATCTCCCCCTACTCAGTATCATTCCTGCCGCCGTGCTCTCGGCTCTCTGTCCTTCCTCCATCGCTCTCTCCCTCAGCCTCAGTTCTCTACCTCATCCCTTCTACCCCTCTCCCCCACGGGCGGCCCTTAGTGACAGGTGACAGCTGACCTGACAGGGCTGACTGGGCGAACGTCACCCCTCCTCCCTCCCCATCCCAGTGAAGCAGGGGTCTTATTCGACACGTGTGTGTCAGGTGGCGACGCGACGGTCGCGAGGGAGGCGGGGTCACGGACGGATAAAACAAAACGATTCACAGGATGCACACTGCACAGTGCATGCACTACTGGTTAGAGGTGTGAATGTAAGGCGGTGAGATAGATCATCGATTCCAGAGTAATGGAACTCTACTGAATCTCTGACGATTTCTCACTGGCGATTTCATGGAGCCGACCGTCAATCGTCTGGACCTCTCACAGCATTAGGAGCAATGGCCAGCGCATGTGATACATTCGGTCTACGTCCAATGGACTGAGTTATAAACCACAGACCCAGCGCTCCCGCTCACAATCGTGATGCAATATCTGAGGAATTAGCGGGATGGCTCGCCCATCAGTTGTTTGTTCCTTTGAACAGGACACGCGATGGAGCTCAGAGAGCGCCGAACTGAGGGCGTGCTGCTCCGAATCCGCCTCCGACCGCACGCCACCGCCGCTCTGGGCTGCCGCCAAAATACCTCTCCTTGGCACCGTCCGGCCCGTCCAGCAGACATGGCCGTCTGCAACACCGCCAGCAGCTGACAGGCAAAACACGAGCAACACCAAAGGTGAGCGTGATACGCAAATGATGGTGTACTCGAGCTCGTGGACCGGACCGGCGCGGCTTGTGTTTCCCGAAATCTGCGCCAAAACTGACATTCCCCAAATCTGACATTCTCTACGCCACTGTAAGCAGTCAAGCTGACAAACCGTTGTGCCATCTTGCCCAGCGGGGCCCCAACGACCTGTCAACAATCTCTCACGCGACTTACATTGATATTGACCCCTCCCCGAGCCCCGTCCACTGCTCGGATCAGGCGTCCGTGTGCTGTGGTGCTACCATTTGTGGCTGTAGGCTTGGAGAGCACGCGCCCGGCCGCGGGCCCAGCACCCAAAGCAGCGATGATGCACATGTGGAACACGACCTGCAGCCTCTTCGGACGGCGGCTGGCCGTCCCCTCAGCCTCATCGGCGCACCGCTCGGTGCATATTGAGCGGCGCGTCCCTGTCGTCGGCAGAGCGGCCGCTCGGAGGACGCGCGATGTGGCTCCGATAGCTGCCCGGAGCGGCCCGATGGCCGACGCCGCGCGAGAGCCATCTCCATAAGCCGCGGCCTCCCCGGCGCAGGCCTCATCGGCCTACGAACGGTCACGGGAGCATAGTGTGGATGGGCACCAGCCCCGATCTGGAGACATTCAAGGAAGTAGTGTGTACAGTGTAGGTAGGCGCGAGACGGCCCAGGCCTGGGAACGGTCATGGGAGCAGCGTCTGGACGAGGAAGGAGGCAGCCTCTGACTCGAGGTGCCGCAGGCGGCATGGGGAGGGGACAGGCACGGCGGCAGGGGACTACTGCTGACCTCTGCGCCAACCATCGCGGAAACAGACAAGAGCCAGAGTAGGCCAATGCTCATAATACGAGTATAGCCGCGTGAGAAGGAATGATATCTATCTCTAGAGTGTACCCAATGCAGGTGAGCCAGCCATCATGACAGTCGCTACCCGTGGGCAGGAGACAGCGACCACCCCGGCCCGGAGCCGTGACACTACAATCTTCAACCGTCAAGGGTCACGGATGTGTCGCACGTCACTCCTATGTAAGTAGGTACAGTGGCCGTCTCCGGCGTTTGAACAGAGAAACTACCTTTGGTTCACAAGATGGTCCACAAGATCTAAGCGCAGCGATTATCTGATATTATGTACAGCACTTTGAGCCGGCCAAAGGGTGCACTGAGCAGACCCACAGTGGGAAGTTGTCGGTCAGACAGGGGCCTATTGTCGGTCACGAGCCTCAAGGATGACTAAGAGCGATCGACTGTGAGCGGTCGAGGATTTATAAGACACTCGAGGTGACACTCCCGAAATTAGCCAACAATGAAAGGTCAATTTTCGATAGCTGTATCAGTGTGCAAAGCATGACCTCACCGCCATGGCACTTGCTCGATAGTGTTGTGAGGCCATAGGTAAAGCACCCACTTGACAACTCATCATGCATAGATAGCTATGTCAACGCCCACACACTGCCACTGACGCCGTCGGCAGCAGCTTATGTGACGGGCGATGGACAGAAACCCATTCCGGGCTTCAGAATGGCGTGGACAAATGTTCCACTTCCTACAGGGTCTGCCTTCTACAGTCGTCACTCGTCGACAACTTACCCTGGCCTGGCCAATGCGCCTGCTATGGCGCTAATTTGTTGATTTAGGCCACAATTCGGACTTATGGGTTATTGACGCGCTCGTTTCTTCACGCGACCATCTCGAGGCCGTGGAATGGGAGGATATGAAAAATCTTTTTGCGATACTCCGACCATGGTGCGCCGCCGCAGCTACGGCATCCCGCTAGGTTAGGCCGTTCAGCCGCTCAAAATCCAGTCCCCCCCCCCGCACGGGTTTATCACGTAGAAGGGATCCCTATCGTACTGAAGAAAAGACGTAAGTGTGTTCACTTAGAAAAACACACAGTCATAAAGGTTAAGGTCATAGGCCATAAAGGTCGAAAATAGAAAATCACTTCCAAATCATGCTATCCCCTACCGACATCTACGTTCGGGCCGCGGGCTGCTCCCTGTGCAATGTGCAATGTGTAGTGTGTACTGCGCACGCTGCAGTGTGCAGTTGCTCCCTCCTTACCTCTGCGGCTCTCCGGCTCCAGGTCAGTGGCGCAGTGTTGCAGTGTCCAGCGCGGCGCGCGTGGCTCGTCCACTCCGTCCGTCCCGCGTCACACACCACGCGTTCACCGACATTCCGTGACGACTAGAGGAGCGCCGGCCGGCGGGCACCGAGCGTCGAGCGGCAGCGGGCAGCGACTGGGGCGCTCACGCCACCACCGCGCCGCCGCCGCCGCCGCCGCGAGCGCGACCGGTTCGACGACGCGCGGCGCGACCGGTCCGCCGGAGCGGCCGGCCGGCCGGCTTATCACCAATCATCTCGGCCGCTGACGGATGGCCGGCGCTGAGACAATGCGACGAACGGCCCCGCCGTCGGCCGGCAGCGACGCACCCGGCCGCGCAGACGGTCAAACACACAGGCGGTGGGACTCACAGACGGCCGGGCAGGGGCGGTCAGGTACTCATAAGGTCAGGCAGAGACGGTTAGACTCACAGACGGCCAGCTGCGGAGACGGTCAGACACACGGGCGACCAGACACACAGGTGATCACTGGTAAGACACACAAGCGGTCAGACATACACATTATACACGTCACAGGCGGTCAGGTAGAGGCGGTTAGATCATAGGATCAGGCACAGACAGACGGCCGGGCATTGTGTGTTTCTCTGAGCAATGTATCTGCATCAAGTCATGTTTGCGCGTTGCAGTGAATAACGTTTAGTCCATTTTTTTAACGACCTGAGACTGTGGGTCCAACTTTACCATCCTCGCGCCTACTCCAGATTGTCAGCTGACAGCAGCTCTACCGGTCGGCGAACTACTCTTGTCCGCCATAGCTCAGCGAAACATCAACAGGTAACAGAGCAGCGTGAACGGGCCTTAAGCGTCGCCAAGTATTGGAGGATTGACACGAAAAGTTCGTGTCAGTCACACGCCACTATAGCGTGAGAGAGGCCCATCAGCAGAACTGTCTTGGTATAAGACAATCGCTTATGTCACAAGTAGGCAACAGGGATCAATCGCGAACAATGGGCCACGGTATGCTGGTGCGGTCCCATTTTCCAGTATTTTAACCAGTATACGCTACCCTTTGTAATGGTACGGTGTAGGAATGCTCCTTGAGTTGTGTGGCTGATAGGCAACTCACGCTAAAAAACCTGCAATCGGTACACAAAGTTGAAAGCAGCTCTACAGACCTGCACGAGTCTGCTATCGTCCACGTTCAAACAGCATATTTCAAATGGGTGTTCGACATGGCTCCACGGAGGTTTGCATAAAAGTCTCTCGAGGAGGTATGTCGGCAATCGAAAACAAACATTACTCGGCTTGACATAGCCCATCGCTCTGAACGGTAAACTGCGCGACGGCTCAAATCAATGTCTGCTCAACTGGGCCTACATCGGACTATGCTCGGAATGTGCTGTTTACGCGGCCGCTGCCCGGCGGTGGCCGAACGGCGGCCGACGCCGGCGCCAGCCGCCGTATTTGCATTGGCAGACGGCGTTTAGAGGCGTTTTTGGTTCGGTCTCAGTGCGGCGGGGTTCGGCGGGCCTGCTTACCTCCTCAGCGTGCATGGATGTGTCGAACAGCGAGCGACTCTGCGGCGGTGCCGATGCCCCGGCGCCGGTGGCCGGAGCTGACACTCCTGAAAAAGGCCAGAGCAGACGTCAGCCTCGTCCCACGGCGGCGCCAGGGCAGTGTCGGGGAGGGGGGGGGGACGGGGCTGGGGAGCTGGCAGCGACCACTGGTCAGCCAGCGAGGTATTCACGAAACGTCGGCCGACGGGCCGCGTCGGCAGTGGCCAGACGTTTGCCAGAGCCGACCGCCCGCCACCTGCTGCGTACTGCGCACGGGGAACAGCAGTGCACCGCACCGTCCCAAAGTACCGGGAAAATGAGTCGGCGTTAGCATTAATTGATATGTTGGCCAGCATTGTCACATTTTCCTTAAAAAACGTTTACATAATCCTTTCCTGAGACGGTCATTGACCTCACGTATGACGGATGGGCGCAATTCAGGAAGATCTGGTTCTCCATGGGGCCATACGAAGGAAATGACCTGCAGATTGACGAGTCGGGGGAAGGGAGATCAATTATCAAGAGCGGGATGTCATACAGGTTACAAGTTATCCTAATTTATAGCAAGCCATCTGGTAAGGATGAGAACGTGTCAAACCCAAATGGATCGTAACGCTATTAAAATAGTGCAACGCTCTGAGCTTCGGATCCAAGATCTTTCCATGTGTGGGCCAATAGTCGGCTGCAGTGAGGCTGGTGCAACATTAACAGCCTCCTCTTGGCAGGCGTCCAGAACAAAAGTCAGCCATTGGCCATTCAACCGCCCCGACAGAATAATTAAGCGTCACTAATGGTTCAAAAATATAACTGAATCGCTAGCCACGTTCATATACGTCCATCTTAGTTTAAAGTTTAATGTTCAGTGTTCACATAAGCGTAACCCACCACAAAACATCGTACCGTTTGCGCTTTCGAGGGGTAAAAAGGGATACTAACCAGTCCAGTGATACACATAAGGCACTGCTTTGTGTGGGAGTGGCCCGATTCGGCCATGCTGACGCCAGAGTTATTTTTAGCCCGTCTCGCCGTGTCAGTGACACGCTGTCACGGCGCGGGCCACACGGACACGACATGCGGACCGACTCCGGGGAACGGATTGCGTCAGGATCAGGAGTGGCCAGTGGGTCGTCTGGTCGGACCGGGCCGGGCGGAAATGCTGACCGTGGCAGGACGGGGACGGGGACGGGATCGGGGACGGGAATGAAGACCGACGGCGACTAGCCGAGACGTAAAAGACGGAGAGTTTAAGAAGAAATAGGGGAGCCGAGAGTAGAGACAAAGACGGGAATAGAGAAAGAACAGAGACAAAAAAGGGACGGACCAGAGCGGAGACAAACGCCAGAAACATAGACTCAACAGAATACTGTCAACTAAACCCGCACCCCGCTATGAGACTAAAAACATTAGTAGTACTCGTTACTCGGCTGGTGATAAATGGATCATTGGCGCCGAGGCGTTACTGATCTCCCACTCAGAGCAAACTACTAACCGGGCGGTTAGCTGTCCATTATTTGCAGTACACGCTGTCTGCATGGCGTGACTAGAGCTATCACTCACCGCCTAAGAGGCCATCGCACGTGTGCCACACGACTGGACGAGAGCAATGTAATGACTTCATTAGCGGCGCCACAGTAAAACGGCCAGTCACCGGCCGGCCGCTACTGGACCCGGGCTGCTACTGGTGGTATATGGCCCGTGCCGAGCGGACGGTTATAGCTCCACTCAGCCGGGCGGCTGTGAACCGGAGACTGACCGGGTCCATTCCGGTCCGGGCAGGGGTATAGGGGGTGGGGGGGGGGGGTGATCACGGTCACTTCCCGTCCGCCACCGCGTGGGTGAACTACTCACCGAATCAGGCCCGGGACCGGTGAGTCATTGGTCGTCCACGGGACTGCACGGGACTGTCCCCGAGTTCGAACAGCTCGTCCTATCAGACACTTGACACACATTTAGGTACAGAGGCAGCTACTGACGCACGCAGACACACATACAGACACAGCGAATGACACACCATACGTTCCGACGCAAGCAGACAGACGCCCCTGGCTGAACTACCTCCACCGTCTTCACAGAACTGGTTCACCAACCAGACGTTTGTGCTCCAACGATTATACCTGAACTTTGGCCAGTGTGATTGCACATATACACAACCCCACAAGTCATGGGCTGACAGCAAAGGGCATTTGTTGCTTGGCTAGAGTTTGAGAACATAAGGGCATGTGTAAGGCACACCCAGATTCAAGATCTGCTGTTTCAGGTCAAATGTTTTTCTTTGTCGAAAAGCGATCCCAGGCCGGGCCAAAAGTCACGTCGGAGAGCGACGAGTCACTAGTCTCCTTCTGTTGTTTGGTGCGACTGATTTTATGTAACTCCCAGCTTGAAAAAAAAACTTTTGTTTATTGACCGTCTCGAATTAAGTACCGGCACCGTGTAAGTATCGATTATGAATATTTTACGATTGAACTGTCCTATTTCATAAACGGGACAGACCGACATGGTCACGGTTAAAAAGGAATAATTCCGTCACCACCAACTCCGTCCTTCATAATAGGCGGCAGAACGGGGGGCATCGGGGCACCGTGCCCCCTTTTATTTTGGCATTTTAACATTAGCCCTTGTGGGCGTCGCATGGAAAGAATGGGACCAAAAGTCGGCAGTGCCCCCCCCCCCCCTAAAGCGAAGGTGTTCCCCCGCCACTATACCGTCCTCGATACCTGACTTCTTCATCAGCCCACCAGCAGTGTACTGCCATTCATCGACCCCGCAGCAGCGCTCATCCTTCGGCTCACCCCTGTCCCACCCGGCTGTTTGCACGCGTGGATCTGGAGCTAGCAGCTGGCTGAGACAAATTAATCGTCGACAACTCCGGCGCGTTGATGCGTTAATCGGTGACGCCTGTTCTGAGCAACAGGCTAACTGCTAACTGAACAGTCGAAGACAGCGACAACTCTGGTCGATTACGACTGGCGCTCATTTATTGCTGAAGGATACATGATGAAGTGGCATTGAGAAGTGTGCATATTTCCAATCACCGCTCACCGCTGCGTGAGCAATGCGCATTTATCGTCCAAACGGCTGGAGAGTGACGTGGAAAGAAGGCGTGTCACTGAGGAGGGCCCCCATATTTCACGTCAAGGGCTGTGTCCCCTTGGTCATGGTGGGTTTGACTCCGACCTCAGTGACCACCACCGTCGGCCGGGCGACGTCCCTGGCAGCGACGCTGGTGACCGGCAGCGATTCGGACCATAACAGACAGCAGGGACGCCTATGGACGCCAGTGACTACCTGCTAGCGATCAGTGCTGGACAGTCACATTGGCGACTGGTGGTGACATTGACCAGTGAGTACCGAGTTGTAACACTAGCAGTGACAGTGCAGCGACCCTGGCGTCTGACGGTCATCTGAGGCCTGTCACAGGTCGCAGCCGAGTGTCAAAGGTCGGTCGGTAAAAGGTCGCGACATTGACATTAGAAGGACGGAGCGAGGAGTGGGGATAGCAGCTGACAAATCTGCCCCGGCTGTCCCTCCCGTCCAACAACCCGTCCAGCTGAGCAGTCCTACTTCTTTTCCCTCAGCAGTTCTTATCCCTTCCTGCCCAGCAGTCCGTCCTACTCAGAGCGAACTTCTGGGCGCCCTGACGTTCGCCCCATTCAGAAGTCTCCCATCCAGTAGTCCGTCCCATTCACCACTCTCCCATCCAGCAGTCCATCCAGCGTTCCCTCCTACCCGGCGTCGCGGCGAGCTGGACCTGCCGACGGCCGGTGGCGGGCCCGCTCGACGGACGGGTTTTTGTCGGCTGGCTCGGCCCGTCAGACATGCACGGCGTCGTGGCCGTCGGCGGCCAGGTCGCCAGGTAAAAACGGCCGACACACGTGAGCCGAATGGAGCAGCGGCCGGCTCAGGTGAGCGCACAGACGGGGACACGGGAGGCCAGGGAGCCAGATGTGTCGGGTCACCCGGCCGTGGCCACGTGGGTTCCCGGTCCCGGGTTAACCAGGCGTGGCCACGTGGCTGCAGCTCCGGCGGAACCAAAGGCATATGGACTGCAGGTCCGCCTCAGCGGCAATGGCCACGTAATGTGTGTATTGGATTGGATGTTTGTCGGAAGGAACAACGGGGCCAATTTGGCGCGTTTCTGCTAATTATCAACGTGATAAGAACAATAAAGGGTTCGTGACAATATTTAATTGCAGCATTAAAATAATAAATGTTTCACTCCAATCTAACAAACAGTAACAGCACTAATCAATTAAAGGGACAGTATCACCATTTTGATGAAATTTGACATTGCATAGGCCCCACCTTTCTGGTCCGGGAACTGAAGACCGATCCTCGAAGCTCCACACCGTTATCCCGCTATCGCCGCTCAAAGTACGAAAGGTGTACTACACTTTGAATCGTGCTTCACTATCTTCACTGTTCAAATGTTTGCGCCGTTTTGAATTGATCGCCAGTAATAAAACTTTTACCCTGGTCATTTCATCAAATTTTATAAAGCCAAAACGTTTTTCGCACTTATTCATCACAGTTAAATTCATTAAATAGTCGTAGGCAATTTCCGCTGTTTCCTTCGGATTCTAGCGGCTCAACAAAGGAATTCCTCCAGCTTGAATCACAATCTCCCTCCAATGTATGACGTTTATCACGTGATTGTCACGTGATATTTTCTCCCATTGTCAATTGTCACGTCCAATTGTCACTCCCTCCAATTGTCACGTGATATTTTTATAGGCAATACCTAAGGCTACCTCTCCCTAAGGACAACTCAATCAGAAGAACGACCGCGTAAGCGTGGCGTCAATAATGTATTATCTGCGCCAGTTCTGTAGTAATTTGGCATGCTTCCAAACTGGCGGCCATGCTTGTATAGTGGTGGTTCGCTCATGAAAAAGAATCATGAAAATGAAATGTGGTTGCAATATTTTTCACCGAGTTCGGTCCTCAAACTATGTTTTTCTGATTCAGAAAAATAAGAAATGCTAGTAAAAAAAAAAATCAGCTCCATACATTGATTTTTTTTCGATGATACTGTCCCTTTAAGTTATTTATGTGCATTCAATGAGGCGGGCGGTTAATTGGCAGTGTAGCTAATCGCCGGTGTCCCACCGCGGCCTCTGATCGGCACCCTCTCTCCCGGACCGGAGTGCCCCGATCCTGGCTCCCGGGTCCGCCGATATCGCTCCGACCGGATCCAACGGCTCAGGTTCGCTGCCGCTGGCCGCGGCCGTTCGGGGGCACGGGCACGAACCGATCGGAAACTTCCACCCCAGACCAGACGGCCGCCGCTCGTGACGCGCTGACGTGACGCGACGCCACCGCGGCCGTGACGGCGCACGGAGGGCGTGACGCGCCGGGCACGGGACACGGATGGGAAACGGTGACGGGAGGGAGGAGCAAAGGAAACGTTGAAGGGGGCGAGGACATGTAAAAGGTAATGTTGGTGGGTAGGTTGGGTGTGTAAAAGAAACTATGTCATATCGGTCAGGTTCTTCATACGGATCACGGGAGCTTACCTAATCATATTTTGATAGGCGTGGAGGGCTGTCGCTGCATACCATTTGTCATGAGTACCCAGCCTTATCTGAGCAAACATTGCCGCGGGCTCCGAGTATCACATCAGTCGGGACAGGCACAGAAAGAACGATTATAATCGATCGCTTTCATCGGCAGCACTGCATGGGTGCGATATTGAAGCACCACCGAACCCAGAGGCACACGGCCCCCTTCAAGAGGTGACAAAGCTTGGTCAGAGTTTAATGGCGAGACTATCGGACACATTCCTTATGATAAAATCGGCATATTGGAATGGGGCTTGACAAACAGACAACGGGTCAGTTTAGAGAGCCAAACGTTGAAACACATTTTGGTAGCGCATGTCAATTCTGAAGTCAATAAACGAAAAGGCGACGCCTCATTTTCTGAATGTTGTTGATGTCAGAACATAACAATGGTCTTGTTATTCGGCTCGCCTCATGAGCTCAAAGTGAACCGATTGATAACTTTTTGGGAAAAACGTCTCGCCGGTACGTGGATCGCGCTGACTTTGACGTCCTTTGATTGACGTCCTCGGACGTCAGACGTCGGTCCGTGCTTATTGTTCGCAAATTAGCTTTTACCTACGACGGCTAGTGCAAGTTCGTATGACGCTCCGTCAAGAGTTTCATAACGCGGCCCCTCCGATTTCCATTGCCGGTGCGGCAGTCGGTACTTACCATGAGGGAAGTTTACCATTGCTCGATATGGAACCGTCCCCGTCACCAGTTGGTCCACTATTCCGCCACTATTCCACCGCTGCTGGTCCACACTCCACCGCTAGTCCACAGCCAATCAACTGTTTCCACCGTGTGTCACAACTGACGTCCGTCCAGCGTGTGGCGTCAGCCGCTGCTCGACTTTTCCACATCACCCGCGCTGCGCTGCCAGCGTGAAGTGTCAATCTCAGCGATTCACGCCGACCGGTCGGCTGTCTCTGACCGTATTGCATCAGAAGTCTGTGCATCATCTCATCAGAGCACCTGGCGACAGTCGACGCAGTGGTGCCATGACGGTCTGCCGAGGCCCGAAATCGTCCTGCGCCCTCCCAGAGCCATCTCTGGACACGCCACTGCTACTGACTGTCTCAAACACGCGCCCCTAACATCAAGCCATCTCTCAGTGAGAGCTCTCGTGTGAGCGCCGGTGAGTTACTGACGGCTGTGTCACTGCCTGGGTGCGCCTCTGCGTGAGACGGGCGACGGCGCTCGGAGCCGTCAGTGAGGCCGGCCTGTGCGCGCCTGTGTCGGCCGTCCGGCGCTCGGCCGGCCAGACGAGTTTACATGAGGCGGTGGCGGTGTGCCGACTGCCGGTGCAGGCTGGCCTCGGGACGATCCGGGGTACGGCAGGCTGTCTGAGCTTGTCTCACGACGACGACAAGCACCTGCATGTTCAGTGGACGGTAGGGAACGAACACTGGCCCGTTAAACTCAGAGAGCAGATATTGGGCCCGTCAGACTTAGATACCGGGCTCGTCAGACCAGAGAGTGGATATTGGGCCCGTCTGAACTAAATCGAACCAGCCAAGTATCTGACTGTACTTCCTCAGTGAATGCAAGGTCACACACATTCAGTTCAGCGTATGGTGTGTTCGTCCTGTGCACACTGCACAATGCACAGTGCACACACCTCCCACCCAGTCAACGTACCGGCTGCCTCGCCTCGGAGGAGCACGCAAGCCAGCCGTATAGAGCGCGTCCCATTTGCAACACAGTGTCTGGAGACACGTCATGACGCAGACGATGAGTCAGCCGCCGACGTCCCGACTATCCTGGTGATTTGGCCAGCTGCTGACGAAACACCGCCGGCTATCACAGTATCACACCCGACAGCCTTTGCCCACATCCTGTGCGGGCCACGCACGTCCCCGCCCCGCCACTGTTGGTGACGCTGCGGCACCCACCGCGCACCAGCCACGCCTCCGTGACGTCATCGCCGTGCTTTCCGCCCACGGCCGCGGCCGAATGTGGTGATCCGGCCCGAGCTGCGCGGCACGACCGGAGCGGCGCGGCGGTCGGCTCAGCGGCCACAACCGGTCGGCGCCGACCGGTCGGCCACGCCGCCTCACCTAAAAAGGTCGGCGGCGCCGGCACGCGGCCGCGCCGGTGACAGCGGCCCCGGACGGTGACAGCGGCGGCCCGGGCGCGCAGCAGTGGCCGCGGAGCCTGGTCGGCAGCACTGCAGCAGTGCAGTACAGCGGTACTGCAGCGGCCGCAGTCGGACCGCGGCTGTGACAGCGGCGGTCGGCCGACCGGCCCTAAGCCGGACGTGTTGTTTTAGTGGCTCATTTCCAGCGAGGGCGCCGACTCGACGGTGCGGGCGGCGAATTTAGCGGGGCTCAAGGCCCGGGCCGCGGTCGGTGCCGAGTGGCAGAGTCAGCTGATGGGCGTCGGAGCGGCGCGCAGCTGATGGAAGGGGTCAGCTGACCGGGCGCTCACCCCCCCCCCCCCCTCCGGCGGGCCTGCCATCGGGGGGGGGGGGCAGCGCACCACCGGGCGAGCAGTGACTGAGGGCCGCAGCTGGGCGCCACTGCCCCCTGCAGCGGGGCCCATGCAACTCCGGCTGAATGATAGAGCTAATAGCCCAATAGTCATAGCGAGCCGCCAGGTTGGAACCCTGATAAATTGGCCAAACATTCTTGGCATTTTCAAAATGATTTCAGTGACCAATATTGATATGAAATAACTAAGGAACCATAAAGCTGCTAAAAGCACGATGCGATGTAAAGTAAAATAAAAGAAATTTCTTCCATAAGTGTGCGGTATGTCCTGCTGCTCAAAATCAAACTGTGTATGTGCAGTGTGCACTGTGATGCAACATACCGTTGGTGGCATGTTGCATCAGACGACAGCAAAAGGCGTCGGACATTGCTGGTCGAGTGGCTAGTCTGTCACCGACCAAACAAACACCAAACGTCTCCTGGCGCCAAACGTGTTTTTAGTCGACCCGTTTCTTCCAGCATCGACGGGAATATTTCAAACAGGCGAGTGTGGTGCGCGGATTAGTATATCCGTCGTCCGATGTTTCGACGCCAGCTAGGGCAGATAGGCGGCTGGAGAGCCTGGGCAACTCAACGTGACGCTCAATCAGACGGGCAATGGGCAGCTAAACGTCAGTTGAGCCCGGCGGCCCACTGGACCATTTTTAGGACAGTTGAGTCAAGCAGCCCTTCTGGACAATGTTTAGGTCAGTTGGGCCGGCAGACCCCTGAATCGTGTTTAGGTCAGTTGAGCCAAGCAGCCTTTCTGGTCTCTTGGACCATGTTTAGGTCCGCTGGGCCAAGTAGCCCTTCTGGACCATGTTTAGGTCCGTTTGGTTCGAATCGGCCGCCATTTTACCAAGTTCTATTCGGCAAATATCGACTGCACCATGCATGCACCTGGCAGTTACCGGCGGCTAAGACACGGCCGAGTGAAGTTCGGCGGCCGGATCGCTGTACGATCCTCAACTCAAGGCGAGAGCTCACCATCGCGACATAAACTGAATAAACCCTTTAACGATCGATACATCAATCCGCTATTCATGGACAAGTGGGTCAAGGCTGTGTAATTGAAATAATTTTCATTGGCGATCTAATTTGTAATTGCCGTCACGTTTGGGGTCACGGGTTTTTCATAAACGACACAATTATAAAGTGAGGATGCAATATCGCTTCCATGAAGTGCCTATACCATGAGCTGAAGGTAAAGAGCATGCGCTGTCTTTCAGCCATGCAATCGATCGCCAAATGCTGAGGTTCCCGTCAGTGCTTCAATATAATGAATTCTTAAACGACGACAGGTATGTACAATTGTGCATATGTGTTGATTCTATCCAACAAACAATTATTGATAAACGATAAAAATAACTTTGATCCATACGCGTCCGCCAGCGTCCGTTAGCGTTTATTTTAAGAGGACAAACTCGGATACTTTTTATCGGGTTAGTGCCTTTAAGACTACCTATTTTAAATTTCATGGCTAATAGAGTAAAAATAGATTTAGGATCCACCTACACCCCTTATTTTATGCCCACTTCGAAGCAGAAGGAATAGTTCGAGCCGAACCAAAGGGTTCGAGGCTGCAAAATACCTAGGGGAGAGCGGGGTGAGTTGTATCATGTCCAAGTTGTATCAGGGCGAATTGTGCCAAACTTATCCAATAGATAGCGCTCGTGACACGACCAGTCGACGAGGTTTTCCGGGTGCCATCTTTCCCTGTTCTGTCGTGTGGCTGGGTGGACGCGTCTCGAGGTGAGAGCCGATTTTATGTTTTTTTAATGGCATTCAAAAAAAATAGGTAGCAGGAAAATGTGTGTTTTGGGCATTTAGATGTGCACGAATTTCAAAGATCTCCGTAGCGGTGGTGAGGGTAGGTTCTAAGGCTGCGTGAGTGAAAATGGATTTCTCCAGCTGTCCGCTGTTTTTGAGCACGAAGATGTTTTTTCCAAGATGGCGGCGAGGTACATGTTGTATCAGAGCCGGGTGGGGTATGTTGTAACATGTATGTATGTATGTATGTATGGGTATGTTGCTTTTGATCGCGAAAGCTAAGCCCTGGCTCGCGTTTGTAGGTAGCTAGTCAATACTCGTTCCTTTTCGGCACAATGTGTTGGCTGCTTTGCTCTTAACGGGTCACTTTTGCGTCTAGTCTGTTGATGTTTCGTTCGTTTCGATGTTTCGTTCGGATTGACCAAGTTTGGTCTAATAAAAGTGAAGCCTTTGAGCAAATACATTGTATTAACCCCATTTAATGTTGTTGTTATGTTCAAAACCAGTAGCAAACACACTCCCTGAAACGTGAAATAGTGATACAAATTACCCCACCATGTGATACAACTCACCCAAGCCATGGGGCAAGTTGTATCAAAAACATTGCTCTCTTCGGCAGACCGTAGAAGAAAAACTAGTAGAGGTAACGGAAAAGTTACCTTGCACAAAAAAGCAGAAGAATCAAGGAAGGAGATAGTATGGAAATAATGAGTTTATCACGGATAGTTACGAGGTTATGGGTCTCGGAGTAAAAACTGATACAACCCACCCCACTCTCCCCTATTTGATTTATAGATAAAACCAATTTCTATCCACATTAAAATCCCTTAGCAATATTGTGAATTGACAAGCATCAAACCAATAGGTAGGTATATAAAAAAGATGCAAGACACATAGGTACCTAAAACGGACAGTGCCTTTAGTGCACTGACGTTGGTCAGCTGGCCTAATGAATGAATGCAGCAACCAGTTTATTTCATTTAATGAAAAATACTATTATTAGGTAATGACTCATATGCTGCAGGTGCCTCAAAACGGCCGCTCCACAGTTCACATTCAATTCATTATTCACAGTAGGTGCTCCTCCGACGGTGCGCCATGGCCGTCTCGCAGCGGCCGGGTGGCACGCGACCCCTCCCTCCCCCCCCCCCCCCTCCAGCCCTCCGCCAGTGCCGTCTGCATTAGTGGTGTCAATTTCAGAAAACGTATGTCCAAAGTCCGTCCAATGTCCAAAGCTTACGTCGACTGTCCGTCCAAAAATGTCCAAGCCAGCCATTTGTCCAAAGATGTCCGACACATACGCAATAGTTTACGCTCAACACTGTTATTTAATTTGCTTTTCATGTACCGTTACCAGCTCAAAAGTGTTAATCATATTGAAAGCAGAGCTTTCTAATAGCCAATAAATGTTAACCCTCGCCGGCACAGGCCATTTTGAGTCCTTCGACGGCATAAGGGGGGGGGGGGTTGGTACGACCCCCCCCCCCTCGCGTTTGGCCCCTGATCGAGCTAGAGCTTCGCGGAAAAAACGAGCGTGTTGCCCGTCACGAGAGGAAGCCGATGATATCCAATTTTAAGGTCCTAGGTCATCGGGTGACCTTCCAGGTCAGGTCAATGACCCGAAAACCGGGAAAATCGGGACTTGTTAGAAAGTCGTAAATTGTGGCTGCTATGTAGTTTTCTGGGGTGCTGATCACGAATATCGTGTTAGTTTTGATCAGAGATGATGTCTTTAAGCATTTAGACCAGGTCGGGTCAGGTCAGGTCAGGTCAACCGGTAGGGGTTGTGACGGGTATTCGTAATACGTATCCACCGCCTCGGACAGCTTCGTAACATGTTACGAAGGCACCAAAACTACTTCGTAAATGTTCAAATGGTTGCTAAATTCGAATTCAGCTCCAAAACCTAGCCTAGAAACATGTAAAACTCGAAAAAGTGAACCGAGGTCACCCGAGGTCACCAAAGGTCAATGACCTGACCTGACCTTCAGGTGACCTTGACACCCACCCTAATGCATGGGAGCAACATCAAATCACATGTTTGAACGTTTGAAACCACGAAAAGCTTGCAAACGCGCGGCTAATGCGAGCCGACATGCGCCTAACCGCGATTTCGGCCAAACATGGTCACAGAAAAGAGGTCACAGGTCAAAGGTCATTGGGGTCAGGGTCATGAAATTTTCAGGGTAGGTGTAAAATTGATCAATGCGAGGGTACTGAAAGTTTCGTCGCGATCGGCCGCTTTTTACGCGAGTTATTTGCGAAAAACCTTAGGGGGGGGTTGCATCAACCCCCCCCCCCTGTGCCGGCGAGGGTTAAACACGATTACTTTTTAAAAATGTTGAGTTGTAGCAAGCGATTGTCCAAAGTTGTCCAAAGCCTGCTGCCATTGTCCAATCGAATTCCGAATTGGACATTGGACAAAATCGGAATTCCGTAGATTCAAGTTCCGATTGACACCACTAGTCTGCATTCCTTGGACGCCGCGCCACCCCACTTGACCGGCAGCCGGCCCATGACCGTAAAAGGCGGTCACCACAGCTCGGGGAGACCAGAAGACCCATATGGCGGCGGCGCGTCTGCCCGCGGCCCGGAACTCACCTCTGCCGGTGCGTGATGTCGCAGACCCGCCCGGACCCACGGCAGCTGACCGCTCACTGGCGCGCCCCGTCGCTAGCGCGTCCACCCGTCTGACGCATCGGCGCCCCGCCGGCCGGGGGCGCCAGCTGCGCGGTCAACGCGCGCGCAGCCGCCCGACGCGCGCTAGGCCCCGCCCACCGGCCAATCACAGGCGAGGACGGCGCTCGCCAGGCGCGCGTGCTCACTTCCTGGTAATATTGATTCCCATGGGTAAATATGCGGTCCAATCACCGGGGAGAGAGTGCGGCACGTCTCCCGGGTGAAAAAACAACATGGCGGTCCGAGATGACGAGGGTGCGGAAAGACAGGTGAACGACGCAGCAGGCGGGAAGCGGAGAAGACTGGAGAGGGCTGCGGGGGCTCGATTCTCCCTAGGCTTACTTTGATCTGATAAGGGATGAGGATGGTATATTTTTCTAAAGGCACATGTAAAAAGGCACATTGAATGCGGTCCTGCGCCTGCAGAGAAGCTCAGCAGTCAGCTAAAATACGGTTTCTCCAAATAAAAGAAAAAACTTCTCCGATTCCGATTCCTTACGCACTGCTGTGCAGTTTAGAACAAATTTGTTCTTACAAAAGTTGCTTAGCTTTCTTTTTTTATCTAAAGAAAACCTAAATAATCGTCTATTTGCCCAAATGCCCCTCCCCTTCCTTGATCCGACGACCGACTGTGCAATCATGGTATCTATTTGTGCGATGAAAACTCACAAAGCCTAACGACACAAAAATCGTTCCGAATTCTATAACTTCCATTCTCCATTATTTGCAAAAATGCTGCGATACATTTGGCCGCGTCAGTCGTCGTACTACTCACGAGTCACGAGTCACAAGACACTAGCCGTTTTCACGACGGCCATCTGGTACACATTTGGTGCACATCCGGTGCAGATTAGGTGCAGATTTGGTCAAGTTAGGTTCAGTGTTTGAATAGGTGTAGCAACGTATCTCTTTAGTGAAGGATACCTTTCACCAAAGTTTCAGATTGGTGAAGGATCCTTCACCAATCTTGGGCAATGCAAGGGAGGGTCTTCACCTACCTATGCTTAGAACTACTGGATTCGACGGTTGATCAAATGTCTGTTTTTTAACCCGCGCCCGGCTGGGGGTCCTGGATTTCCACGCCCTGCTGGGGGAGGGGTGTTTGAACACTCCCCCCTTCTAACTCGGCTCCTGGGCCACGTAGCGATACGCGGAAGGCGGCGTTCGAAAGAGCGCCAAAAATAATGACGAAATCACCTCGGTCACTTTTTTGGTCAGGTCAAAGGTCAGGTCACCAGAGGTCATTGAAGGCAAAATTTCGCCGATTCCAGGTCGAATGTCGACAATTTCCAAGAAGCCAACGCATAGCTCGGGAACCAATAGAGCTACAGCGCCACGGAAAAGCGCATTCGATAGCCCTATTGACGCCCTTTCTGAGTAATTCTCTCAGATTTGACCTAACCTGCAGGGGGCAAAAACTGCGAAAATAGACGATTTTTCGGGAACAGTTTTTCCGCAATAACTTTTGACTCAAGCCTTGCACGAGCTTTCTTTTACCGACATCGTGTTCCTCTTGTCAAGACGCATCGAATGAACTATAATTTGACATTGAAAGTTCAACTTAAAAATTTGACCTCTGGTCAAGGTCATGATTTGACCGGACATTGTCATGTTGCATATTAGTGGATCTGGGGCCGTATTCACGTCGATCATTTTTGTAAGAATTATCTTACGTTTGACCTACTTCTTAAGTATTTTTTTTTTATTCACGTGAACTCCGTCGATAAAAACTTAAGAAGTCTCGACGTGAATACCAAATTATACTTACGAAAGAAAATCGACTTACGAAGTCGACGTGAATACGGCCCCTGTATCGTCGAGCTGAACATATATAAGGCGTTTTCATCGCTCTAGCATGCCTCTTTCAAAAGTTAGTCGCAAAAAACTGTTAGATACCATTCGTGACCTGAGATGACCTTAGGGGCATAAACAGGGGTCACGTGCCGTTTTCATGTCCAGTGTGTCAAAGTTACTTGTAATTTAGTGTTTGAGAGTGTTTAGAATGACTTTCGTCCGAAAAAGACGGTTTTGAATTTTCTCCCATCGACTTATAATACCTAGAGAGGTCGCAAAATTGACCCGACCTTAGGTCACCGATATGAAAATTCCGAATTTTGTACATACTGTTGCACTTATCAATTGCTGAAAGCTTCAAAGCGATCCGTCACTTGGTGTAGCTATGGCATACATTGAAACATTTTATGATGTGTTTATGAGGTGAGGTCACTTGTAGCGACCTGGTGACCTGACCTTGGGCTTGAAGGACCCTGGTCTGAAATTTTCACAAAATGTATAAAATTGATAGATGATAAGGTGCCGCCGTTTTTTCAGATATCCGCGAAAAAACGCATGGGGGGGTGGGGGGGGGGGTGTTCAAAAACCTCCCCCCCCCCTCCCAGCAGGGCGCGGGTTAACACACTTTGACCATTTGCCCCAGTAGTCAAAATTCCTTAGCCGAGGCCCTGATTTACATCTTGCCGTCATGGCAAGATGCACAATTCAATTTTAGGCAGGCATTGAAAATTTGACGTTAATGGGATGATAAGGGCGTAAGATATCTACGAAAAACAAGGGGTTGGCGAAATTCGCCCCCCCCCCCCCGCTTGCACTGTGCGTGTTGGTTGGCACGGTCCTGTCCCTTTTCATAAGGTTCAGGTGGCATCCTTCACCAATATTTTTGGCGCTCCTACACCCGTGAGTGTTTCTCTTATTAGCTATCAGCTAGGGTTGCACTAATTGCTTATATGCCTGCTTTGTCATATTATCAGAGAGCATCATTGATTAAAACACTGAAATACATTCAAAAAATGAAGATATTTGCTGTAAAAGAGATTAGGTGCTGATTTAGTCAAATTAGGCGCAGTCGCCGGATAGCCCGTCGTGAAAACGGCTACCGTCGCTTTACGCCGGGGTGTGGGAGTCGAAACGATCACTCAGAACCGTCACTTTCGGTTCCGGTAGTTTCGTGCAACTTTGGCCCACTTATTTGGTTAAGCCTCAATAATTCAGCTATCTGTTTATGAACAATGTTAATTGTTGTAAACAATTCCGTAGTTTCGTGCAACTTTGGCCCACTTATTTGGTTAAGCCTCAATAATTCAGCTATCTGTTTATGAACAATGTTAATTGTAAGGAAAATCTGAGATATACAAGTTGTGAGACCTCAGGAGGATACTACATCCTGTAAGTTTCATCTCCCTGTGAAAGTTCACCTGGCACTGAGGGCCTTGCAAAGTTGTGACACCTGAGGACCGTGCAGAGGTTTATCTATCTATCTCATAGGTCAGTGACCTGACCGGACCTGAAAATGCGTTTGGTGTCACAATATACGGCTTGGATCAAAGGTCAGCTATGCCGAGCTTCAGCTCCATATCGCTGGCGTGCTTAGAGCTATCGTGAACAAAAATCCTAGGGGGAGGGCGGCAGATTTCAAACTGGGCCAAAGTTGCCCGATTTTGATCTAAAAGTGTGTGACAACATTGCCCACCTATATTTTCATTTTAAAGAAAAGAGCTACCATTCTGAATTTTTGTGTAGCCCGAGCTAACCTTAACCACTACAAGTTGGAAATCACAAGTTCACTACTGGCGCATCCGTTTACCGTCCTCACTGGATCCTAGCCAACCCTGATTTTCCCTTAATTTCTCATGGGCTGTTTTAAACCCCCATAGCCCTTCAACTTGGTCTTAGGAACAATTCAGGGCTGCTCCCAAAGGTAACCGATGAACAGTCGTACCAAACGACAACAACAGCATTTTTGTACTGGGTAAGAGTTAAAAGCTACAGCAAAACAAAGTCTTTTTCCAGGCGTGGGCCAAAGTTGCCCTTATGCCCTTGGTGGCCAAAGTTGCACGAAACTACGGTTTCGAAGACGCACGAGCATTAAGTGCAGGGTAGATACCCCCGACCTCTCAGGCCATATTTAGGCATGTGGATAGATATATTTCCATTATATATTTCATATGGAAATATGTATATGTGTACGTGTAAAACCGACATGTCCTGCGAGGGTACCTGTATGTCAATCGTATTGTATACTATACCATTTGTATTCACCATTTATTGTATGTTTGTGTGCGACACATCAGGACAGGAAGGACCGCCCTGACCCAGTGACCTCAACCTGACGAGTCACGGGAAGCTGGAGCTTCCTGTGAACGTCATCGTGCCGATATCACTACCCTGCGGACGTGGACGGGCCCCAGGGAACTCCGGGAGGGGTCGAACGCTGTGCATCACCCGCCTGAGGGCGGACGCGCAGCTGCAGCAGCCTGGATAAGGGCAGCATTGATAAGGAAGGCTGCCTCGGCCCTCGGTCCGTTCGAGGTCTGTGACACACACTCCTCGACAGCTAGACAGGAGCAAGACAGTACCTTGCTGGCCGGTCAGTCCCACTCGGCCTGTGAGCTCAGCACATCACTGAGCTATAGGTAAGATGCACTGATAGAGACCACTAGCCGCTGTCCCGACTGTAATGTTCGTCATTATGTGTCTTGTTAGGTATATGAAGAATAGAGATAATGAAGTGGTCAATAAAATGGCAGAAATGTAAAATCTTTGACTATAAAGTTGGCCAAGTACTAACTAACTTGGTACCATCTCAGATATTAAAAGTTACTTATTATAATATTTTTCGGTATTGTAAGACGATTTAGATATCGCGCGCTGTAGTGTAGGGGAGAGCGGGGCCAGTTGAACCACTTTTTATATATTGACATGCACAGCGAGATCTAGTTGTCATATCGAAAAATGCACAATGCCATGAAAAAATATGCTCTTTTGGCTTTATTTTAAGATATGTAAAATTATGTTTCAAACATATTTTGCTGCCAAACGCATGCTTATAAAACAGCTCTACGCCCGTTTCAAATGACCCCGATGCGAGGGTCAATTGAACCAGCCCATGGGGTTAATTGCACCTATACCTTAACAATGGGATGTTTTCCTCTTTAAGGCCACTTTCTTAAGGAGATATTTTGTCCGGTTTACTTTTCCAAATGCTACATTCAATAGGTCGTTGGAAAGCTAAAAGTGCAAAGTTCCTCATAATAGGTGACATAAAGTACATAGACTATGGGAAAATGGGCGGATGAGAAAAATGAGAAATATCTTAGGCTTTAGTGTGCTTTCAAGCAAAAGGCTGGAGAAAAAGGGTCAAAAATTGAGCTCTATTTAACCACTATTTCAGTTTAAAAGCTCATTTCAAAGGTGGACTATTTCCTTTAAAGGGACTATCCCACCTTTAACATGGGGTTTGAGTTGAGATAGCCAAGTTTGCGGCGAGGTTCAGAAACCACTATCTATCTAGGTTGCAACCCCCGCGGCCTCTTGGTGTTGAAGAAATTCGTTCCCTTCATTTGAAAATGGGCCTTGTACAAGGCCCTATCTTCAACATGGAGCGACCGTTAGTGTGACGTCACCTCGTTTAGTCATTCTGATTTAAATGGGTTTGTTCGTTGAAAAATCGCTTAAAACTTGGTCTGAACTTTGTTGTGGTACCTACAGAGTAAAAAGAATCAGCTTTATGACAGTAATGTGGCCTGGGGAAGGAGGTAATTTTGGGCTGTGACGTCACATATTTGAAAGTTTGTGTTTGGAATATGGGAAGCCTAAGATGTTTAGTGAAAAATAAATGCCAGAACCGTGTTCCTGGTCATCCAATCTATAAAGTCGGGCACAATTTAACTGGTTTTAACAACATTTTAGAAGGTGGGATAGTCCCTTTAATGATTACAGCCCCTGAACAATAACCATTGCTGTTTCAACTGACCCTCAGAGAAGCGTTTCAATTGACCCCATCCGCTCCCGCCATCTCGCACGCGCCGTAAAGCACATGTCAAACGAGCTGGAGGGACGGCATCATGCTGAATGAAGGGCCAAATAAGGTGTTATTCCGGAGCCAGGAGTTCTTCTTTCAGCAAACAAAGGTATATGAGATACCTATCACAAAATATTCATAAAGACGATTTCTCCCAAACGCCCCTCAAAAACACAAAAACAAGTGTCAAATCAAAATTACCGTCCGTTTGCCGCCCAAACGCCGTTGACAAAGGAAGTGGTCGAGCGCGGATGCGCAGTGGTGTCGGCAACGTCATATGTTGCATACTGTTGAAAATAAAGCCATGTTTCATCTGACCCCGTGTTTCAACTGGCCCCGCTCTCCCCTATAAGCAAGTGATGCGTTGATGCCAAGCTCAAACGTGCGGTGATGGGAAGCTTGACATGGCCTTCAATTACGTATGTACCTACATTTAAGCTTGCATATAAGTATAAATAAGTACGATTTAAGTAGATTGTTTTCACTGTTTGGGGAATAGGGGAGATCGGCGTTATCACGCTGCATGAGATAGGTGCCTCTAAAGTAGGCACACTTATTTATTTTAATCGGTTTAGGTCTGGTTTCTTTTTTCATGTCGTTATCTGTAGGTCTGGACGTCGAACGACGAAGCTGTTGTTAGCGATCCGCGATCTCTTTGATTTGTGGCAAAGCCAGATTGGTGGTGGACATGGCGACGAGCGGCCCCCAGTCAATGGCATTGGTAGCTTCACGCTCTGGTGACGTAAGCAGAGCGTGAAGGTTTTTTTATTTTCCCTTCACTAGTGCTTTACCTATGGGAGATACCGATTTCGAAGGCAAAACTAAAAGTCGATTTATTAAGTTATTAGTCGAGGTACGTATAAACCGAGTGTACCATACGACAGCCTGATCTTTCTTCTATCGATACCCGCATCCACTTTGGCGATGGTACATACATAAAACGCTGAAATTTGGCGATAGGCGGGAAGGTGCAATCCTAAACGGTATCATTCAATTACATCTTGATGGTTGCTTTTTCGAATGCTCGGAACATACCGAGTAGTGATGAACCTGACCTTTGATTCAAGCCGGATCTTGCAATACCAGCAGCTTTTTCAGGTCAGGTCAGGTCACTGACCTTTGACGTCATAAGTGAACCTCTGCACGGTCCTCAGATACCGCAAGTTCGCAACGCCCTCAGTGTCAGAGCAGATTTCACAAGGAGATGAAACTTGCAGGACCTAGTATCCTCCAGAAGTCTCACAACGTGTATATCTCGCTTTTTTATTCAAGGTCACATGAGGTCAGGCCGGTCATATGAAGTCACCATTATAAGCCAATGGGGGAAACTTATAAACAGCTATTTTGGAGCCCAGAACGATCTCAGACTAGCTGTAACACACGCAACCGTGATTATTTCATGCACTCTTTACAAGGTTCGATGCTTCATTTTTGCACCAAGAGCTTGCATGACGTCATTGATGACGTCACTAGTGTCATAAGTTTTTCGACAATAACTTCTGATCAAATTGAGCTAGCGAGTCGGGAAAGCCACCAATAGACTCGGGAAGACCTGCCAAATCGAATGATATGTGACATGACCTCCTTCGACCAAGTTCGTGCCCTTGGGATCTCTGACCTCATCGTGACCCGAGGTCAACACCCAAAGTTGGCCTCACCCAAATAAAAAAGAATACCATTCGACGCGTCTGAGCAGGGCGAATACGATGCTGTCAAAATCGCGGCCCTGCAATCATTTTTTGTGAAGTTATTCGCCAAAACCGAACCCGTACCTTGGGCCACTTAACCTGACCTCAGAGGTCACCGGTTGACCTGAGACCTTAAAATCGGGTACAAAACGCTGCATCTCGTAGCGACACACACGCTCGTCTTTTCTGCGACGTTCTAGCTCCATTAGGGGCGAAACGGCGAGATGGGGTCGTACCCCCCCCCCCCCCACCCCTGCCCCCGGCCGGCGCGTATGTAGAAAACCAATAAGTCCGGCGAGGGTTAAGCGGGTTCCACTGTGCACAAACAGCTAAGGGTTGTGCATTTAGTATGGTCATGAGAGAATCCTGTTTGGTTTAGGCTCATAATACAATGCATGATCACTTCCTGTTCATAAGTTTAATTGATTTTCTTCTTCCCAAAAACAAACAATAAATGCTCTTCTCCATATTCCCCTTCACTCAACAACTTTTGATCACTTTTCCCTAAAGGCCTAAGGTAATGCATTGGTAAAAACACAAATGGATGGCTCATCTCAATAGTCAATACTTCTGTCTCCTAATGCTCCTAATGCCTTTGATCATGGTGGCAATGCGATGTGATGATGACAGCATTCCATTTATCACCACTGAAACACAACTTAGCTCAAAAACACTCATATACATAAATTTATTTATCTCCATTTGTGCAAAATTACTTAACTTATCACATTCTTTGACTATTGCTTCAGAAAGACATATCAGACCATAAGATTGTGTGAAACAAGAAAAGATTATCAGGCAATAGAGTTGATATATGTGTAGATGAAGTCCAGATTGTAGACTTGAGTTTGGTAGGTTGTAGGAGTTAGGTTGTAGGTTTTAGGCTGGTGGGTTCGTAGGTAGTATATTGGTAGGTTGAAAGCTTTGAGTTAGAAGGTAAGGTTAGGTCAGGTTAGATGTTCAAAATCTTCACTGGACTTCATCTTCACATTTACCACAGAGTTGACACTTGACAAGCTGTGCCAGCCAATCTAGCAACTAAGTATTCCGCACTAGCACGCACATAGGCTGGAAATGTGCACAATCACACGAAAAAAGGCTGCAAGTTTGGGAACTCTGCACTTATATGGAAACTACACTAATATTCAATGATGTCTCATTTGCCTTCTGAAAATTTCTTAGATAGCATTGCATCAACAATCAACAGTGTCAGCTCATATCACAGCACAGCCATTCGGCATGGCATTTACCACATCATGGCACGCATTGTGCACTGATCCACACAAAATTCACACCACAATTAATCTGCACTGCATTGTGCATTGGCTAAGTGCCTCTGCCTGCACATACATCTTGCTGAACTGCCCTTCTTGGCAATATAATGTTGCAGCCGCAGGCATTGTAAGCATCAGAAGAGAGCCTGATGTTCTGGAGATTAACGGAGCAGTTTGAACATGCTTGCAAATCTGATGTTATTCATAGGTCTAAGCCTGACTTCGAGGAAATTTGAAGAATAATTTGAAACCAGTTGCAATACTGTTATTCTAGCCGTTTCAGTTTCACTTTTCAGCGAGGTCAAGGTTGTGCAGGGCCATAACAAGGCCTTCTTCACTTCAAATAATAATTGCAATTGCAAATCAGAGGCAGAACTGAATACCACAATTATTGAACAAAATTCTAAAATTGAAAATCACTGCGACGAAAAAGTACTGACGGCAGGAGACGCGATTTCAATAATAGAAATAGCATATCACCCAAAGCTACCTATACTGTAATTTGTTTACCTCGGCCGCCGAAAACACGTGTTTTTTTCCGACCGACTGCATTCGCCGACTCGCGGCCCCAGATGACGTAATCAACAAATAATTGGCCAATTAAGATAATAAAAATGATTGTTGGAACAATTTAAGAAAAAAACAGGTAACACTATCTAATTTTGTTATTTAATAATGTCAAAAATTCGTCTTAACGACCTTAGATGGGGACTTTTTACTTTATGACGTCATGTGTGCCAACAGTTTTCAAGAGGAAGTATAACAGTGGAATAAAACTACCTCTATTTGTAACTTGTTCGCCATTTCTGTCGACATTTGACTGCTACCATATCCCAAACTCTGACTGTACCCGGTGTTCTATATACTCTGGCGACGAGTTTCACCACGCCGCTAGACCAGCACGACTCGACGGTAACCATGGCGACAAACCTCACCACGCCGCTAGACCAGCAATTCGGCTTGTGAGTTTGTAGGTACCAAGTCCTTGGTACACTCGGGGGCAGATTGATGTTCCACCACTCCCTACCCATCGGGCTCCTATATATGGCTAAGCACTGGCTGCTGCCAGTGGCAGCACTGGCAGCACTGGCACTGGCAGGCAGTGCTGAGCAGTGCTGACGGCAGGCAACACTGGCAGCAGCCAGTGCTGAGCCATAGGAGCCCGATGGGTAGGGAGGGTTCTGCGACACCTGAGCGAGCGTCAGTTCAGCGAACGACATTTGAGCGAAGCCTTTTCAGCGATTATCAATTTAAGCGATTGACTTTTTCAGCGATTGTCAAGTCGGCGAATTCAATCACAGCGATTATCAACTTAAGCGAGGACCAGAATCAGCGAAACCATATTGAGCGAATATATGGAGGTCAATGGGGGACCAATTGAGCGAACACAGTTACAGCGAAACCGAACGCGACGGAAGTCAATCATTTGCTACTTTTCTGGAATTATTGCCCTTGGAATACCTGCTTGGTATGTGTCATGCTTCAAGCTGCGCGCGGCAAATTAAAAATTTGCTTTTAAGCTTGGAAACCACAAAAAAATATCTGGCCTCATTCTGCAACCTTGATCTGGAAATGTGGAACGTGAGAGATAGGACGATGGAAGGAATGCCAAGGACCGATAATAAGCTCGAGGGATGGCACAGGGGGATCTAGTCTATGTTTCAGGGACCTCACCCAAATATCTGGAAATTAGTACGTTGCTTGGGGCAAGAACAAATTTTTCAACATGGGGAACTGATCCAAATTCAAGGGGGGAATTTCGCGAAAAACAGCACAAGCAATATGAATCTCTGAACAAACGTTTGGTCATCATTATTGGCAAACAGCAGGGGGGGGGGGGGGGTGAAATCGAACCGCTGGAATTTTTGAGCAGTGTGGCATTAAATTTGGAGCTTAATGTCTGAACTTTGAACGTGACATCCGCCATCCAGTTCCGGATAACCATGGAAAGTTCCGGAAACATTTGTTGTACGTACGCTCGCAAAAGAAAAAAGAAAAAAGAAAAATACACCGTTACGGGACAATGAAGTGTTTCGCTGAAATGAGAGTCGCTCAAACTGTAGTCGGCGAAAAAGATGTCGCTGAAATATAGCTTTCGCTTAAATTGATAATCGCTATATTTGATAATCGATCAATTTGATATTCGCTAAGTTGCCAGTCGCTGAAAATGGTTCGCTCAAATGACGTTCGCTCAAATGACACTCGCTAAAGTCGCTCGCACCGGTAGGGAGTGGTGGAACATCAATCTGCCCCCGAGTGTACCAAGTAGGTACGGTCTTGCGAGATTAAGCGGTAGGTTTTGCACTTTTACATTTCCGGTTATATCTCAGAAACTAATCGATCTACGATGAAGCCATTTTACACGATCATGGCCGGCTTGTTACCCAACAAGTCGATCGCATCTTCAACACTTACAAGCTTAAGACGACGAAGATATAGCCTGAAGTATAATTTTCTAGGTGCAAAACCTACCGCTAAAACCCGCGAGACCTGTACATATGTACAGTGGCCACTGGCCATGGACTATGGTGACAAGACAGTGAGTCACAACTAGCAACTATTTGGTGATTGCATTGATATCAGTTTTGATTACTCAGTCCACACCGTGGCCAGCTTTGTTTTATGTGTTTTCGTGTTTCAGGTTTCCCGCTGAGCTGATAAGGGTGCGCTCAGGGACGCTCGCCTTCTTGATGGTTGTGGGTTTCGTAGGGAATTTCCTGACATTGGTAGCCATCAAACGCACTCCTAGTCTGCATAATGCCACCACCGCATTCATCGCCAGGTAATAAGTGTGAATAACGCTCGCTGGGGGGGGGGGAGGGGGGGAGTGCTCCGTGCCATAGGGCATACCTTCCCAGTAACCCCATATCTATTGAATGGCTACCGGATATAGCTGCAGAACGTAGTGTTGCATTTCGTGCGTTACCGATTTGATGTTATACATATACATTATCTATCTGTCGCAGATAGTTTCGCTATATCTGCAGAGTTGTGTCGGCCTAACTGCAGCCATCTATAGCAGTCTGCCGTTGTACCTATGGCATGGAGTGGTGCTGTTTCAGTCTGGGTGTAGCAGATCTGATGTTCTGTGCGCTGGTCTTGCCATTGGATATTGTCCCCTTCTCCGAGAGCAGCTGGCTGAACGGCAACAGCGTCCTCTGCGTCATGCAGACCTTTCTCAAATATCTATCGGTGATGGGTTCGCTATTCTCCATCAGCCTGGTAAGACTGCAGGGTCACAATTTACTGTACCTATATATGTGTAGGTAATGTCACAATAGCTTGCACAATTTTAAGACAAAAAAAGGACTTTGCGTGTAATTATTTCGGCTTGAATTACACGGATTTGACAGTTCCACGGTGATGGAAGCCCGGCGTATACGCTAGTTGGTCTGGTCGATTATGTGTTAGATATAAGTACCTACATACCTACCTAAAGAGACCCGAATCCACTCGCGTGGCCGTCCATTGCAGGGTTATCGGGCAAAACGCACCCGTGCATTAAAATGTCTGTTTACTATTTCATATTTGCATGCATTTTCAAGCAACCTTTAGTGTCATTTAGGGTCATTTTACCTTCAGTCAGGTAAAATGTAGCTTAATTTATCATTAGGGGTATAGGTTGGTGCACATTGTAGCACCTTTACCTATTAACTATCCCAGAGCATTTACACTGTCTTTCGTTCTTTTTCAGATATCGTTAAACAGGTACGCATTTCTTCGATATCACCTTTTAGCGCTATCTCTAACCAGAAAGACGTTATAGATGAAGTCTCACTTTTATCTCCAGATAGGCTATACAGTAAGGTAGCCCATTGCCCAACGGTAGTTTTTAGAAGAGTGATTGTTCAATACCAATTGCAACATTTTTGTTCTGAGCAGGTCGAACAAGAGACATGGGAGTCCCTCATGTAGTTAAGTACTAGAGTTATAGTAAGTTAGGCATGCAAGATTTAGAACCTTCGTCTCGCGGTACAGCGAGAACGCAAAATGTAAATTCTTAGCATGTAGGTATAGGTGCCCCAGCCTTGCCACTCCGGGGAGGTATCCAATGCGCTGACTGCCCAGCGTCCGTCAGGTTTGTGTTGATCATCTGTCCTCCTGGCGTCTATCACCGGCTGTACCAGAGACGGTGGGTAGCGGCGCAGATCGCCGGCATCTGGAGCTTCAGTCTCGTCATGCTGACCCCCACCCTGGCCGGCGCCTGGGGTAAGCGCTTATGAGAACGCATGTATATTTGTTGCATTGCACACTGAAAGTTATGTTGACCAGCACCCACGCCTATGATAGGCTACAAAACTACATATATCTGGGCCTCTGGCGAACTAGTCGATACGAGGCGAAAACGAATGGTAATGGATTATGAATGCGTGAATCAATATAGCAGTTTAGGATATGGGCGCTGACACAGGATCCCAATTTTGAGCACTACAGCAGTGAAGTAAAAAGCATTACCTGCGTATCCTACGAAATGTGTGCACTTAACTTCAATGAGCACACCAGCCTAGCCTGACGGGGGCCGCGTGCGGGACAGGCCGGTTCGGCTACCTGCCGCGGCTGCGGTGCTGCGCCATCCTGCCGGTCAACGGTCGCTCTCCCAACGTCGCCCTCTTCATGATCACCTTCCTGGCGCCGTGTGCCGTCATCTCTGTCTGCTACCTGGCCATCCTGATCGCCGTGATGAGGTAAGGACTAAGGCACAGCCCGCGGTTACTGCAGTGAGAATGTAATCAGACGCTTTTGTCAAACAATTTGTCTAAAAAAATCACCATTCATTTCATCATTATTCATTCATTTCTTTGTTGTTTTATTTCTTTAGAGCTCACATGATATCATGTGCAGCCTGTTAGTTCCAGCTGTCTCCCTCGGTACCCACCAGCCCCCCCCCCATGTGGATGTCAGAGCGCCGCGTTTCCTTCCAAAGGTCGAACAGGCGGCAGCGGCAGTACTTAGCGCCACAAAACGGCGAGGTCAGCAGCCAGCACGCCCTACGCCAGCGACGCCACGAGGTGCGCGTCACCAGAATGTCCCTGGCCGTCTTCATGGCCTTCATCGTGTGCTTCACGCCGCTCACGATCATTAACATCTGGGACGTCGGCTTCAACCACCCAGGTGACAGACAACCACCAGAGACGGCTAAACTTTATCTGTGACTTGACCGAACGGCGTACGGCTACAACCATACGGGTAACTTCCCCCGCATCCCGCAAGACCATTCAGCCGAGCGCACCCTGCCGGGTGGGGGGGGGGGGGTGGGGGGGATTCTGCACCTTGTCTAACTTCCGAATGTGACCTGTGACCTGCTAAGGCCGGTCATAAATTTGGCCTTAGCAGGTCACAGATCAGGTCAATGCCACGCCAAGAGTAAAAACTGCAGGTTCCTACATTACCAGCTTTGGATCTCAGTTGACGAATAATGGACTGAGCTGATTGATCATCTAAAAGCGTTTTTAGGCTACCATGACAACATGCATTCCAAATATTTTTTTTTGCGAATGTCAACGGTCCATGTTAAGTCACGTCACCAAAGACGAACTATTGAATAGGATGTGAACGACACACATTTTCTGGATAATTTTACTCAAAGAACTCAGGGGTATGCTGAAGTAGTGATATGGATGGACCATATTTGGATAAAGTTTACATCAAAGTCAGGATAAGGACAGGGTTAGGTTCAGTATTGAAGTTCGGTATTGGCTGAGACAAAAAAAAAAATGTCTAGTGCTGATGCAGTTTTTTCTCGGCGAATCGAATTGTGCTGTATTTATTCCTTTACAAGGTCTCAGCCTCCCAATTTTTTTTTTATTTGTACCTTTGTGTCGTCGCGTCCTTAAAATTTGAGAAATAGTGCCTACATTTTTAACCGACTCCCCTTAAAAAATGGGATGTAGTTAAGTGCAGAGACTGCACCTACCTCTCTAATATAATTTTGGTTTTTCGATAAACGGAACTTTTTTAATGCTACCAAAAAATCCATAATTAGAAAGTTTGAATAAAAGGCCAAAATTTTCTAAATAAGCTGTAGAGACATTTCAACTAAGAGGAAAATTTACGTGCATGCATTTCGTTACGTCTTGATTTATTAAAAACTGAATATGGTAGGTATAAAGGTGCGTTTGAAGTTTTGCAGTTTTGAAGCGGAAATGACATGACATGACGTTTTGATTTTCCTCAAACGTTTCGTCATTTTCCTCAAATTTCCCGACAGATTTCGTTGAAAGTTTCAGGCAGCATGTCGAATTGAGGTAGGTATATGATAAGGCACTAAAAGACTGTCGGTGCCGGCTTGACTCGCCTAGAAGCCATTGGCGAGAAAGCGTGAGGGGAAGATTCTGCCAAACACCCCTACGGAGCGTGGTTAAATACGAATCACGGTGTTGGAGGTGAGCCCTGAGACGACGACTTACGGCTACCACTATTTTAACTTCTGGTATACTCGGAAAGTGGCAGCCCTGTGACTCGGATGGCCGGCGGCTACAACCGGCAATGTGACTGGCAATAAACATTAAGCAGACTCGACAGCTCACTGGCAGACCCAGGAAGGCGGTCTTCAACGCTGCGGAGGGCATACTCCCAAAAAGTTTCTCCAAATAACAAATACTCATCGGATTTGAATTCCTCGCGCACTCTTGTGCAGTTTAAAACAAACTTTTCCTCATACAAGTTGTTTTGTTTTGGCTTTATTTTCGAAAAAAAACAAACAAACAAATTTTTGTCGATTTCGGGCGCTGCGATGGGGGGGGGGGGAGGGGCAAGAGACATTTTCCCCAAATGCCCTCGCACTATCGGGGATCCCCCCTGGATTCCCCAGTGCGACAGCTGCAGTGTTAGGACTTCGAGGGTAGGTAGTGACAGCTAGCACAGTAGCAGGGTTCTTATGTGCGCCCATGTAGTGACTCGTGCTCGCATTTCCAGTGTTGCACGTGGTCGGGTACGTGATAATGTGCGCCTCGAGCTCCATCAACCCCATCATCTACGTGGCGCTGAGCCAGCAGTACCGGCGTGCCTACTGGTCATTGTTCAGCTGTGGAAAGCCGCGACGCGGCCCAGAGACCTCGTCAAACGGTGAGACACCAGTGTCGGTAACGAAAGCAAAGGCAGCCCGGGACGCGACAGACTCGACTGCCAGCTTAGCTTGGGCGGTAACTCTATAAAAGATATGGTTAGTAAAGCCATTAAAAAGCCTTTTGGGACGACAACAAGGGAGCGAAACGGTGAGCCCTGCACGTGCAGAAGCGCAAGGGCCGATGGGTACTTCCAACTGACTTGTGCAGTGTGCACGGCACCCCTGGCCTCTAGCAGTGTGCCAATTTGGGCGCAATGGGCCCAGCCACTCTTGATATATGGGAGTGGCACCCTGCATGTGACCATGCGCAATCTGGGTCCCAACTAACTTTTGCACGGCACCCTATGCTAATTGCCGGTCCCTGGTCGTGTACCAATTTTGATTGCAATCGGCCCAGCCGTTCTTGAGATCTAGGAGCAGCCCCTGCATATGCGCACGTTGACGTACATTAATCGTCAGTGACCGTCACCCACATATGTCGGTACTATTTCAAACAAACTACGGTTAATAATGAAATGGTTCGAAGAAGGAATGGAATACGGCCCGGCCACTCATATTCAGGATTGTTTGCTATCCTACGAAGGACTTCGCTCTCTTGTAATAAACACTTGAACGGGTGGTTTGAAAATGTCATAGGTGAGAGTGGGGCAAAGCGGCCACCCGGGGCAAAGCGGCCACCCATCGTTTTAGCCCTTCATAGCTGACGTCAGTTCCAATTTATGGTTTCCAATTATACTTCTCTTCACGGTCGTTCGAATGAGCCAGACCGGGGTTTCAGGCCCATCACCATTGTTCTGTGAAACACGGAAAAGCATTTCTTGCCAGTTTACCAACTATGTTTACAATTTTTAAATGTTATGTTATTCCATAACCGTTTGAAATTTTTATAAGCGTTCTTGTCCATACATTGCATGATTATCGTACATGTATTCTACCAGTTTTAATGTTTTCTACCCCACTAATAGCTAAGCTGGAATATTTTTGTCTCGGACGGTATGCGCGGGGCAAAGTGGCCGGGGCAAAGTGGCCACCCCCCAATTGGCCATAAGTTGCTTCCATCTGGATAAAAAACATTATGTATATTCAAATGTGTCGTCATGCATTCATCTTGGGCACTTTTCAGTTGCATGAGTTACCAAATAATGCAATTAAATGTTTATTTTCATGAAAATCCTTTCTTTGTTTACCTACAGGTGGAAGATGATAAAGTAAACATCCATCCTCGCTTAACCTTGTCACCATCAAATACCCTATAGTCGTACACGAGGCAACTATTTTGTTTCTCATATCGGGACTTGAGAAGACGCCGGTGGCCACTTTGCCCCAGGGTATGGGGCAAAGTGGCCAATATGCATAGGTTTAAAGTTTTGTCAATATCTTTAATATGTGAACGCCTTTGTAAATAAAACGCAGTTGAAATAAAATGCAACTTAATAGGGATCACATTGGTATAGAAAGAATCTTTCCAAGTTTTAAAATCAAGCGTTGGCATCGTGAGAAGCGTTAGGGTGGCCGCTTTGCCCCACTCTCCCCTACATTCAAATAACGAAATTGATAACCGAATTGATAAAGGGCAAGTATATCGCTGCACCTAACCGAATCGCACATGTTTCTGATGTTTCTCAATGTTGCAGGCCCCGCACTCACCTACGTCACCGGCCTCAGTCACCAATAAAGTAAACAGCCACGCCGTGGGTCTGGGTGGAGGGTCCGCCAGCGCGGGACCGTGAACATGTTCCGCTCGGCACAACCGGTCAGAGAAGTAACAGCGAATCGTCGTCTGGCCGCGAGGAAATACGAGTGATATAGTGACAGTGTCCAGTTTGTGCGGTCAGGGCCGGCAACGGATAATCCAGAAGAACCACGGAGACTGTTGTTTCTCGATCCGCTGCAATAGACTCATTTCATGTACAGATGCGGCACGTTAGCCCAGCAACACATTGGCGGGACAGATTAGACATGCTTGGGTCTTCTTGCTTTGTGTTGCATGCGCGGCGCGCGCTGTCATGCTTATTGTTTACACCATTTATAACATGAATTATGATATCCATGATGTAGTAAATGTGTACGAAACAAACGTTGAAACGGATTAAGCGTGCACGAACTATAAGATGTCTGTCAGCCATGAAGACGCGATGTGATCATGCCATAATGCACGTTTCGTCCGGCAAATCACCGAACCAGAAAGATGGGCATCGAATTCATATGTTGCATTGAAATCGATTTGCACCACACGTATGAGTGCTGAGCATGCTTGTACCCAACGTAAGCACCGGCTCTTTCAATTCTGAAGTCCCGTAAGTCGCACTGATTATTGAATGCTTTGGAAAAAAACCGTGAACCGTGACGTTTCTAATTCGATCCCCGAGACATAGGTACTAACTGTTATTATTGTTTCTTTGAACGTTGTTGGTCAATCGAGTCATACAGTGACCTTCTCTTTGAAATGCTTATATGCTTCACGCCTGGAATACCTATTTCGCAGATGTTATTTCCTCATGGGCACAAGCAGACTGGTGTTTGATTCATCTGTGATTGAATCGATTGGATTGAATCAAACAAAATTTGTTGAATCAAAAAGGTTTGATAAGATTCACCGTCAGGATTGTTTGATTCACAAGCCATGATTGAATCAAACGCATTGGGAATCAGGGTTGATTGAATAAAAAAAAAAGATTCATGAACTTAAAAAAATTGAAGTGAACGAACATAGTTCATTATCAACAATATTAGCACTACTGCCATTACATGACAACAAAAAGAACACAACAAATACAATACTATCCCTGATATTTTGTATATTTTATTTTTTAATTGAATCAAAAAAGAATCATTAAGAAAAATGGCTGAATCAAACGTGAATCATTCCTTTTATTGTTTTTTGATTCTCTGTATCAAAAGGAATCGATTCACCAAATTTTTTGAAGGAATCAAACGGTGATTGAATCAAACAAAAATCAAATGAATCAACGATTGAATCGATCCAAAAAAGGTGAATCAAAAACCAGTCTGAGCACAAGTTGGTTAAAATTTTGTCATTCACTCCGCATCAAAGCTCTGATAAAATAAGAGTCCTATACCTATTTCAGCATGAAAACGCGAAAAGCAGACACCCCAGGGCATTATAGATCCCATTATTCTGCGTAATTAAATGCAAAACAAAGTCATTCAATGAGTAACTACTCCGCTGTTTACTGCGTAATTACTCCGCCGTTCAGCTGTTCATTTGGAATGCGTTTCCCGCTCAGCACTTTCAATTTAGATAAAGTACCGATTTTTTCCGCTATTATGCCTACGATAGCTATAACTCGCCAATCGCCATACTGTCTGCATTAGCCTTCCATTCAATTGATAAAAAATGTTTTTGTTTCCTCGTATCTTTTATTTGTTTTGTATAAATAATAAAATCTGGCCGGCCAGCGCCGTCGGCAATCGAGTGGGATAGTCGTTCACTGTCGGCGCGGAGGTTGTCAGATTTGACCACGCTGTTGGCTGAAGGTCACGGGAAGCTGGTGCCACTATCACTGTCCTGCGGACGTGGACGGACAGACTGCACCGGCACTCAGGGAACCCCGGGAAGTGGCGGTCCCGCTCCTTTGCAGCGCGCTGTACCCGGCTGAGGGCGGACGCTGAGCTGGCAGCGCTGATAAGGAAGGGTGTCGGAGCCTCCGCTCCGTCTATGGTCTGTGACACACACTCGGCAGCCAGTCGGGATGCCGAGGCAGTAGCGGCCGCTCAGACCCACTCGGTCTGTGAGCTCATCACATCACTGAGGTGAGAGATACACTAAATGCGTCTTGTTCTTTACCTAAATAGCGGTACTTTTCACTGTAATTGTCAATTGTCATGGTAGGGTATACCGGGGCAACGCGCGCCCCTGAGGTAATGCGCCCCACGTCAACATCTTAGGTATATTTTTTAAGTTCCTGCCGACCAATGAACAGGCTCTCTGCAGAAAGGTCGCCTATTATCAATATTTTGGCAGGATTGATCGGAAGGTGGCGCTGCTCTGAGGTCAGTTTTGTTTTATGCGATTTTCATAATATTCAAGACATTTTTAACCAGTGTGTACCTATTCGTGACTTATATTATATGTTAAAGGACGCACGCAAGCGTACCTACTGCCATAGTTTTCATGGGAGATATGATTTTTGCCAAACATAGTTTGCGTCACTTACGCCGTCGGTGCGTCAGGTGACAAAGTATGATTTAGTTGACGCGGGAGTAATGCGGCACAGCATAGCAATTAGCAGGGGCAAGAAGCGCAGCATCAGGGGGGCGCTTTGCCCCAGTTATGCTGTACAAAGCATATCATAAAGGCACCTATATGTAACCGTCGCGTAGGAGGAAAGGGGGAGGGACATGGGCCGGACCATTTTACTGCAGTCACTCAGCCAGAGACAGATATCAATGATGCTTCGTCTGCGTTGAACGTCGTCCATCGTCCATAGGTTTGCGTGACGCTGCTGTATCTGAGTGGCACGCTCTTAGATGATGATGACGAATATGACTACGAACCTCGACACGCCGCTAGACCAGCAGGACTGGACAGTAGCCATGGCGACGAACTTCACCATGCCACTGGATGAGCAGATAGGCTGGTGAGTACTGAGTAGTTCTGGGCCGCTGAGTAGCCATTATATGTCAAGCCAGTGAGCCACTACGAGCAAATAGGGGAGAGCGGGGCCAGTTGAAACACGGGGTCAGATGAAACATGGCTTTATTTTCAACAGTATGCAACATATTGCATTGCCGACACCACTGCGCATCTGCGCTCGACCACTTCCTTTGTCAACGGCGTTTGGGCGGCAAACGGACGGTAATTTTGATTTGACACTTGTTTTTGTGTTTTTGAGGGGCGTTTGGGAGAAATCGTTCTTATAAATATTTTGTGATATCTCATATACCTTTGTTGGCTGAAAGAAAAATTCCTGGCTCCGGAATAACACCTTATTTGGCCCTTCATTCAGCATGATGCCGTCCCTCCAGCTCGTTTGACATGTGCTTTACGGCGCGTGCGAGATGGCGGGAGCGGATGGGGTCAATTGAAACGCTTCTCTGAGGGTCAGTTGAAACAGGGCCACAGGCCGTTTCAATGGACCCCGGTGACCTTTGCAATGGTTATTGTTCAGGGGCTGTAAACATTAAAGGAAATAGTCCACCTTTGAAATGAGCTTTTAAACTGAAATAGTAGTTTAATAGAGCTCAATTTTTGACCCCTTTTTCTCCAGCTTTTGCTTGAAAGCCCACTATAGCCTGAGATATTTCTCATTTTTCTCATCCGCCCATTTTACCATAGTCTATGTACTTTATGTCACCTATTATGAGGAACTTAGCACTTTTAGCTCTCCAACGACCTACCCAGCCAGCCTTCCCAAATGGGGCCCATATGGGCTGAAAGTGGGGCATCTGGGCTTAAGTGGGCATGGGCTACATGTGGGCTATTATCTGGGCTAAATCTGGGTCCCATATGGGCTGAGCCCCAGCAAACATGCCCACATGGGTCCCATATGGGGTGAACATGGGCCAGATGGGCCCACGTGGGACATGGGCTACAGATGGGCTACCCACATGGGCCCCATATGGGATAAAAATGGGCCAAGTGGGCAAAACGCATGTGGGCTGGAGATGGGCATCCCATGTGGGTCCCATATAGGGCGAACATGGGCCAGATGGGCCCACGTGGGACATGGGCTACAGATGGGCTACCCATATGGGCCCCATAGGGGATAAAAATGGGCCAAGTGGGCCAAAGGCATGTGGGCTGGAGATGGGCATCCCATGTGGGTCCCATATGGGGTGAACATGGGCCAGATGGGCTCACGTGGGACATGGGCTACAGATGGGCAACCCATATGGGCCCCATATGGGATAAAAATGGGCCAGGTGGGCCAAACGCATGTGGGCTGGAGATGGGCATCCCATGTGGGTCCCATATGGGGTAAACATGGGCCAGATGGGCCCAGTGGGACATGGGCTATAGATGGGCTACCCATATGGGCCCCATGTGAGATAAAAATGGGCCAGGTGGGCCAAACGCATGTGGGCTGGAGATGGGCATCCCATGTGGGTCCCAGATGGGCCCACGTGGGACATGGGCTATAGATGGGCTACCCATATGGGCCCCATAAGGGATAAAAATGAGCCAGGTGGGCCAAACGCATGTGGGCTGGAGATGGGCGTCCCATGTGGGTCCCATATGCGGTGAACCGGGCCAGATGGGCCCACGTGGGACATGGGCTACAGATGGGCTACCCATATGGGCCCCATATGGAATAAAAATGGGCCAGGTGGGCCAAACGCATGTGGGCTGGAGATGGGCATCCCATGTGGGTCCCATATGGGGTGAACATGGGCCAGATGGGTTCACGTGGGACATGGGCTACAGATGGGCTACCCATATGGGCCCCATATGGGATAAAAATGGGCCAGGTGGGCCAAACGCATGTGGGCTGGAGATGGGCATCCCATGTGGGTCCCATATGGGGTGAACATGGGCCAGATGGGCCCACGTGGGACATGGGCTACAGATGGGCTACCCATATGGGCCCCATATGGGAAAAATGGGCCAGGTGGGCCAAACGCATGTGGGCTGGAGATGGGCATCCCATGTGGGTCCCATATGGATCACCCATGTAGGCCCCATTTAAGTTACTCCAAGAGCATAAAAGCAAAAAAGGTGACTGTTGTTCATGTGAATTTTGGACTCCAAGTACATCAAGTTCATACATGATGCCATATGGGGTCAATGTAGGCTGGCCCATATGGGTCCCTGATGTGGGGGCCGCGGGGGTCTCATATGGGGCCTACGTGGGCTTGCCCATATGGGTCCCATGTGTCACCCACTGCTATTCCCATGTGGGGCCCATATGGAAGAGGTGGGGGGCCATGTGGGCCCCATATGGGAACCATGTGGGCATGTTTGCTGGGATATGGACATTTCCTTTACTACAAAATGTTGGTATCTGACCCGACACCTATCTGGGCTGGATCCCAGCAAACATGCCCACATGGGTCTCATATGGGGTGAACATGGGCCAGATGGGCCCACGTGGGACATGGGCTACAGATGGGCTACCCATATGGGCCCCATATGGGATAAAAATGAGACAGATGGGCCAAACGCATGTGGGCTGGAGATGGGCATCCCATGTGGGTCCCATATGGGGTGAACATGGGCCAGATGGGCCCACGTGGGACATGGGCTACAGATGGGCTACCCATATGGGTCCTATGTGGGCGCCGCGTGGGTCCCATATGGGGCCTACGTGGGCTGGCCCATATGGGTCCCACGTGTCACCCACTGCCATTCCCATGTGGGGCCCATATGGAAGAGGTGGGGGGCCCATGTGGGCCCCATATGGGAACCATGTGGGCATGTTTGCTGGGATGCGGGCGCCATGTGGGCAAACTGGACATCAACAAGCTGGGCACACCCAGCCGGGGCCCACATGGGGCCCGGCCGCCCACATGGACAAAATTTACTACAAAACTTTGTTAACTGACCCGACACCTAGGTATCTGGGCTGGATGCGGGCAGCATGTGGGCAAACTGGACACCAACACGCTGGGCACACCCAGCCGGGGCCCACATGGGGCCCAGCCGCCCACATGGGCAAAATTTACTACAAAACTTTGTTAACTGACCCGACACCTATCTGGCCTGGATGCGGGCAGCATGTGGGCAGACTGGGCACCAACAAGCTGGGCACACCCATCCGGGGCCCACATGGGCAAAAGTTACTACAAAACTAATTGTTAACTGACCCGACACCTACCAATCTGCAATAAACATTTCCTTTATTACAAAATTTTGTTAACTGACCCGGCACTTATCTGGGCTGGATGCGGGCAGCATGTGGGCAAACTGGGCACCAACAAGCTGGGCACACCCATCCGGGGCCCACATGGGGCCCAAATGGGCAAACTTTACTACACTTTGTTAACTGACCCGACACCTATCTGGGCTGGATGCGGGCAGCATGTGGGCAGACTGGGCACCAACAAGCTGGGCACACCCATCCGGGGCCCACATGGGGCCCAAATGGGCAAACCTTACTACAAAACTTTGTTAACTGACCCGACACCTATCTGGGCTGGATGCGGGCAGCATGTGGGCAGACTGGGCACCAACAAACTGGGCACACCCATCCGGGGCCCACGTGGGGCCCAAATGGGCAAACCCCAGCCAGCATGCCCATGTGGGCCCCACATGGGCAGTTGATGGGCATGGTGGGCTAGGTGGGCCATGGGCTAGAGATGGGCAAATATGTGGGCTGCATGTGGGCCCCACATGGGCTGCCCACATATTTTTTGGCAGGTATAATGCTTGATAATGAGATTGCTTGCACATGTACGAGGGCATATCCAGGAATTTTGGTGAACACAGGCATTCACGCGGTGTTCCTGTATGGTGGGCTTAACATGGGCACTGCGTGGGCAGCCCATGTAGTGGGGTGTAGGTGGGCTGGATGTGGGCAGCCCATTATTTATTTTTTCACTGTCCAATGTGTATGATATTACAAGAAAAAAGAACTCGCTGTTTAGTCTCATGCCTCCAAAATACACTTCGACGTCGTGAGGAAGTCGCATAGTTGATGGTTGTGAGACCAGCTACGGCTGATATTGGACAGTCAATGTTGTGATTGTGTCGTATGATTGTGTCGCCTGAGCCCGCCCCTGCGCGGGCGACCCGCCGGCGGAGCTCGGCCCACCGGACGGGGCCTGGGGCCGCCTCTGCACCGCCCGGGGCGGTGACCGGCCGACCGGCTGGCGGGGCTGCGGCGTCTGGGCGGGCCAGTTGGCGTTGAGACTCTGAGTGGTGTGCGTGTCCAATAAAGCCTTAATTCGGGCAGAACCGACACATGGCGCGGTCGGTATTAGCTCGAACCCGCCCATAGTGAGTACAAAGTGCGATTAACGAAAGTGAAAGGAAGCAGGAATGCGTAGCCGTGGCGGCCGCGCCGCAACCACGACCGCGTTCGAGTCTCTTCGGAGAGGCGCGCCCGCAGCGACGCCAGCTGTATCGCTAGTTGGTCGAGTCGCAGCTGTGACATCAGGACGCTGGACGTAGTCGTCCCATCTCTCCTTCCAGAGGTAGAAGGCGTCACTGCGGTCGGTGGAGATGTCCAGTCGGTCAGGCCGGATCGGCTGCAGGCTCGTCATACCACAGCGATTACGAAGGACTGTTCTAGAAGCCCTCCACGCCAGCCACCTGGGGAAGGAGAAAACGAAGGCCCGCGCAAGACAGATCGTCTACTGGCCCGGGATCTACCGGGATGTGGAAAATGTCACCCGCTGCTGTACCAGCTGCCAGAGAGATCTACTCGCTCAGCAGCAAGAGACCATGATGAGGAGACCGCCAGCGGAAAGGCCGTTCGAACTACACATCGACTTTGCCGATCACGCCGGCAGGAAGTACCTCGTGGCAGTGGACAGATACTCCGGGTGGCTGTTTGTCGCCGACCTCGGTGTAAGCGCCCCCGCTTACACCGGTCCGAAGGACGATAGCAGGCGTCATGACGAGCGCACTCGCTACGCGACTTAGCGTAAATGGACGGCACGGGAAAAGGGCTTTCGGCGGTACCCGGCTTTTTGATGTCGTGTTCAGTAAGTAATGGTTTTATCTCTTTATTTAATTGCCCAACTCCCTTGGACACCTGATAGCGGATGTCAGAATAACAGCAGCACTCCCATTCATATGTTTTTTTTTCAGGTGTCGTCAATTACTGTCCGATTAGCGAATTCCAAGCAGCCGACTTATAAAGCACTAATGTCTTTTGTGTCCATCATAATCGGACCTTGTATGTTTATTCTGCATCAGATTATTTCCTGCAAAAAAAATATCTTAAGTTCATTTCTCAATTAATTCAAGTCAAATCAGATGATGTTACTTTTAATGCAGGTAATACAGAATCATGGTAGAACACAGCACGGGCAATACACAATTCGCTTATGTGTCTGCACCTTTTACATTGCTGGTGCTTATTTTACAGGAGCCGTGCGGCGGAACGGGCTTACCCAGGACACCAACAACGGCCAGCTGGAGGTGGCGCCACGAAAGTGGTTTACGGGTGCCAGGAACCGCGACGGAGGCCGCCAGGAGAGGACACCAGCTGGAGTTTAAGCGGAGGAGCATGGATGAGAGAAGAAGTCTAGAGATAAACAGAAGAGAGGAGAGAGTTTAAACCAAGATTCTTGGTTTAAACAGCATTTTTGTGTTTATCGATAATATAAATATTGATCACTGACAGTTTGTTTTGTTGCGGTGGCGAACGTTCAGCAATGATCAGGGGGAGTGATTGAAATAGCAGACATCGATTATATTATAATCATATTGAAATTAATTGTAGGTTCTGGTGGGAACTAAGATGGGCTTTGGTGAATATTTATTGATTAATACAAACGATGCTAGGGAGGTGACGTGAGCCAGCATGGGGCCCACCTAGGGCCCACATCTGCTGGCCCACGTGGACCCCATATGGTACCCACCTTGAGCCCATGTGGGCCACATATGGTGCCCATCTTGAGCCCATGTGGGCCCCATATGGTACCCACCTTGAGCCCACGTGGGCCAGCCCAGGTGGGCCCCACCATTTACCCAGGGACAAATTTATGTGGGCCCCACATGGGCTGCCCACATGGGTCCCACCAAGTGGCCCACCTGGGCCCCATGTGGGGCCAAGGTAATAATGTTGGCTGGGTATGGGTCCCAGCTGGGTCCCATTTCGAACCCACATGGGCTCCAGGTGGGATTTTTCGCTTATACCCATTTGGGTCCCGGCTGGGAAAGCCCATATGGGACCCGGCTGGGCCCCATATGGGTCCAATGTCGAACGCACATGGCCCCATGTGGGATTTTTCGCTTATACCCATGTGGGTCCCGGCTGGGAAAGCCCATGTGGGACCCATATGTGCCCCGGCTGGACCCCATTTGGGTCCCATTTCGAACCCACATGGGCCCCATGTGGGATTTTTCGCTTATATCCATGTGGGTCCCGGCTGGGAAAGCCCATGTGGGACCCATATGTGCCCCGGCTGGGCCCCATATGGGTCCCATTTCGAACCCACATGAGCCCCATGTGGGATTTTTCGCTTATACCCATGTGGGTCCCGGCTGGGAAAGCCCATGTGGGACCCATATGTGCCCCGGCTGGGCCCCATATGGGGCCATCTGGGCTGCCCATATGGGACCCAGTTGGACGCCCATGACAAACACATCTGGGCCCCAAGTGGGCAGCCCAGATGGGCCCCAGTTTGCTGCCCACTTGGGGCCCATATGGGCCCCATTTGGGAAGGCTGGCTGGGTATTGAATGTAGCATTTGGAAAAGTAAACCGGACAAAATATCTCCTTAAGAAAGTGGCCTTAAAGAGGAAAACATCCCATTGTTAAGGATAGGTGCAATTGACCCCATGGGCTGGTTCAATTGACCCTCGCATCGGGGTCATTTGAAACGGGCGTAGAGCTGTTTTCTAAGCATGCGTTTGGCAGCAAAATATGTTTGAAACATAATTTTACATATCTTAAAATAAAGCCAAAAGAGCATATTTTTTCATGGCATTGTGCATTTTTCGATATGACAACTAGATCTCGCTGTGCATGTCAATATATAAAAAGTGGTTCAACTGGCCCCGCTCTCCCCTACCTATTTAACTCGCAGTGATAGTAGAGCGATGCAAATACCTTACGTTTAGCCTCTGGGGGTTAAATCGTTGACCCTAAGTCAAATCTGAGGACAGTCTACACAGAAAGCTAGCGTTAAAAAGGCTATCGATTGCGCTTTTCCGTGACGCTAGCTATAGCCTATAGGTTGTATGAGTTATGTTATATTCGACGTTTATCTGAAGGTTATGTTCATGTTGCTTTATGTTTATGGTGTATATCTGATTATGTTATAAGAGATGGTGCCTAGTAGTGATGTCAATCGGATACCAACATTTTGGTATACCGATACCAAACCGATACCAACTTGGTATTTGGTATTTCAATCCTAATATGTTTGGTATTTTGTTGGTATTATAAACCCTCACTAACCCGCGCCCTGGTGGGGTCTGTTTATAACGCGACCTGGTGGGGGGGGCTATTTTTTGCCCCCCTCGTATCTCCGAAACTACTGGACGGATCCGCAAAATTCAAACGGCGTTCGAAAGGCCTGTCAAATTTGTCGAGGGAAACCAAATTTCATTGACCTCGGGGTCACCGATGACGTCACAGGTCAGGTCAAAGATGAAATGTTTCACCGTTCACGGGGCTTCTAGGGAATGCGCTATAACACCGAGGAAAACGCATTTTGTCAAGAATCAGCGATAGGGCGTCAGTTGCCTAGTAGATATGTTGCTATTAGAGGTCACTGACAATACCAGGTCACGTCACAGGTCAGGTCACCAAGGGTCACAGGTCAGGTCACTGAGCCCAACTTCACTAAGGTTGTGTAATGCATGTTTTATGGCCAATTTTTCATTTCCAACTCAATGGTGTTGGTTATAAGACTATCAGGTACGGCTTAGGTCACTTTCTGGTGAAGTTCAGGTCAAGGTCAGGTCAAGGTCAGGCCAAAAAAGGTCAAATTTTAAAGTTGATAGTTTTGCATAAAATGGGTATTGATTCGATGCGGCTCGTCACGGGGAGTCTAATGGTGGTCTTTGTTTTGCGCTACGTGGTCTAGAATTGCTAAAAATTGAGTTTGAAAATTTGATGTCATCAATTTTTAACAGTTTTTTCGCTATAACTTCGCCAAAAAAAGAGGTATCAATCTCAAATTTGGTATGTGGATGTAAGGTGGTATGGACTATCACATATATTCCGGTTTTTGCGAAATTCAAAAAACTTTTTGGATTTTTAGATCATTATATCCAAAAAAATTGATTTTTTGATTTTTGGGGGTCAAAATCCAAAAATTTCAAAAATCCGAGATAGCAGTTTTGTAGCCCTGTTAATTCTACAGCTTTTATGTCCGTATCATTTTTCTGTATTTGCAAAGCTATAGGCCTGAGGACAGCTCTTCCCGTGAAACCCTTTTTTGGGTCGAAAACGGCAGAACATGACGTCACTCTGACGTCATTTCCGGCCAACCTATCATAGCCTTTGGAATTTTTTTTTGTCACCATATGTAAAATTGATGTCCGGGAGGGTACTGAAAGTTTGGTGACGATCGGCGCAGCGGTTCTGGAGATATATCGAAAAGTCTGGAGGGGGGGCAAAAAATAGCCCCCCCCACGGTTCGTCGGAAGGTCATCTCAGGCTCAAAAGAAACGATATATACCATTCGAAAGCTGAATCCAAAAATGTAATTTTTATCAAAATCGATCGATGGCCTTTTTTGAAAATTGCGTTTTTGTAAAAACTTAATAATCTTTTATTCAACGGGCTGTCCCGGACATTCTTGAAAACATAAAAAATATATTTTTGAGTTCCAGTGAAAGCTGAACGCCAAAAGAACAATATTTAGCGAAACAATATTTCCAAACATTAATATGCGTCTCCCACAGCCGACAATAAGGCGCAATCACACAGTTCAGTGTCACGATGGACCAAAGTCAGCCACAAAAAAGCGCGAAATGACCCTTATCGATTCACAGACCCGGCGCTCTCGGCCCGCCTGACCGGCCACGGAAAGAACGTTCGGCTCTCGTTCTAATAAACAAATGTCATATTTGTCAGTTTAACTGTCCACATCGCTATAAAAGTTATTCAGGATACCTGTGAAGAAAATTCATTGTTCTGTCATCTTCACATCATGCATTAATTTGCATTTGTTCATGTCTGCTTTGCTCAATTGAGCTTGGTATCATGCCCATATAAGGAAAATTGGCCGCGCTGAAATGTCAGAGGTTGCACCGGCCTCAGCTCGGGTGGAGTGGGGGTAGCGCCCGGCGGGGCAGGGTAACCTTTGACCGGTCGCACGGCCGAGCAGCTGTCACCAGTACAGCCTCTGACAGTGAAACCCCGCTCACTTCCCCTGCGCGGGCACTGATCGCAGCTGGATGGAACAAAACATGTATAAGAAAAATGTAAATTAAAGAACGTTGTAAATGAAGCAGAACAATGAATTTTCTTCACAGGTATCCTGAATAACTTTAATAGCGATGTGGACAGTTAAACTGACAAATTCAACACTTGTTTAACAGGACGAGACTCGAACGTTTCTTCCGTGGCCGGTCAGGCGGGCCGAGAGCGCCGGGTCTGCGAGTCGATAAGGGTCATTTCACGCTTCTTTGTGGCTGACTTTGGTCCATCGTGACACTGAGCTGTGTGATTGCGCCTTATTGTCGGCTGTGGGAGACGCATATTAATGTTTGGAAATATTGCTTCGCTAAATATTGTTCTTTTGGCGTTCAGCTTTCACTGGAACTCAAAAATTACATGTTTATGTTTTCAAGAATGTCCGGGACAGCCCGTTGAATAAAATATTATTAAGTTTTTACAAAAACGCAATTTTCAAAAAAGGCCATCGATCGATTTTGATAAAAAATACATATTTGGATTCAGCTCACCGTCAGCTTTCGAATGGTATATACCGTTTCTTTTGAGCCTGAGATGACCTTCCGACGAACCGTGCCCCCCACCAGGTCGCGGGCTAATGTACAAGAGGCTGAGAAATTGGCAGTGGTTTCCGCATGCGATAGGATGAGAGATAAACGATAAACGATAATTATCGCTGTTAATAAAGGGACTATCCCACCTTCGAAAAAATCCCGTTTAGGATTCGGAAATGTTACTTAGGGCGTTGTGACGAATTCTGCAAGTTTTTACGCGTTTTCATTGTATACTTTTTGAAATATTGCGACTTTTATATTTCATCGTGACGTCATTTAGATCGGATCTGTGACGTAATGAAGGATTTACTTCATGCCAATGAAGGGGGAAATTTGGCAGCAAATATATATGCTTTCAAATACGACGCGGCTCATACAATAACAAAAGTGTCTCTGATTGGGCATTTTGTGGTTGGTGGTATGATAGTCAAATGTAAGTATGTTTGACTTCCTGCATGTAAAATTCAAATACTAACATCACAATTCACATAGGAAAAGAACATATTTTCACCATAACTTAAAAAATTTGTGTCAATTTGGAATGCAATTGAAGTGAACAAGTGTGAAATTTGAATGAAAATAACCAACATTCCTGACCTAACCTTACCTACTTTCCTAAAAAGTTTGTAATACCCTTAATACCAACTTAAAACCCCCATGCCAGATGTCTACAACATACAAACCTTTCAACCAGACTACTACAGTAACACCTCACAACCTATTCCATTCTGAACCTATTGATTGGGATTTTTGTATACCTACTTTTACTCATTGCATCCTAGCTTGCTATTATAGCAAACATGCAGGTATTTAAAGAAATGTTTTGTTTTTCCTTCTTAGCTGTTGAAATTTCTTGAATGCCAACACAACACAACACACCATGCGCACATGACAGAGGTCTCCGTCACTGCGGAAGGAAGATCGCAATGCTGCTTGCAGGCTGTTGACAGAAAGTGATCAGTAAGTTATGACCCTATGCATAATGCTACAATTATTTTTTTTTGTATGCAGGTAGTTGGTCAGAGATTGAACATGTCTCAGCATCATATATTTGAATGCTGATAATTATGTATACGAGCATTGACCAATCAATTGAAACTAGAAAAGTAGATAAAAGCTTAACAAAATGGATTGGTGAAGATTAGATTGCCTATATAAAGCATGCAATGTTGACTACATAACATACTGCATAAAATGTAGTCTGTTCCAATGTTTGCGCCTATGGTCAAAGCTGCTTCTTCAATTTGCTTCTTCGTTCAATGTAGGGATGTAGCCAAGGGGGTGGCCACGGGTGTCATGGTCTCCCCCAAAGGCGAGAAATTAAATAAAATAAAATAAAGATAAATAAAAACAGCTGTACCATACCCCTAAAAATAGTGGGCCAAATCTGAGTTTTCCTTTTTTGGAGGGGGTACGACACTAGGCCGCGACCCGTGGCCCCTCCCTCAGTAAAATCTTGGCTATGGCTCAATAATTTGAGTCTATGCTTTATGTCTATGACTATTCTATACAGGAGCTATGCAATCCTGTTTTCTTTCTAGGTTCATGCTGTTCTGAGGTGAAACATTTTCCTGGCATGGTGGCACTTTGTCAGTGTGGGGCGAGGTAGGCATCCACTGTGATGTGGCTGACCCTGTCGGCTCCCACTCCCCCTCTGACCCGGCCATGCGTCCCGCCAGGTTGTCGTGTTCCGCCAGCTGCTGCGCCGGGGTTGGCAGCGCACAGCCGCTACCAGCTGACACGCCGACCGGTGCGCGGCGCGCGTGCGCCGGGCGCCGACGGCCGTCGTCTGGCAGCAACAGCGCTGCCAGTGACTCGCGCTGCTGCTGCAGAAACTGGGCAAGGATCGTAGAATCCTGGCGTGTTTTTGTAACGTCCATTAGAGTGATTTAGACGCAGCGTGTAGAAAGGACTCGTTTATTGACGTGTGACTTTCTGACAGCTCAGTCACCTGTTGACGGCGGCGCACAGCGTCACCTACCCGCCCTACAGCCGCCCAGCAGGGTGAGTAGTGAGTACCAATACCCGCCCTGCAGCCGGCCCCAGCAGGGTGAGTAGTGTGTACTGAGTAGCGCTCAGTGTTAGCTTGAAGTTGTTTAACATGATGCACTGTTTTTCATGAGTCGTCCCCATCGCTGCTTGTGACTTGCAAGTTCCTTCTTTTTCGGCAGTGCGTCCCAATTATATCAGCGATTTTCACCTCTGAGAAGTGTAGTTGCCGTACTAGTGAAAAAGCGTGTATCTTTGAAATAAACATTCCGTTTCATCTGCCCACTACCACTAACGCCCCTCTGCCCTCTCCTGCAGCGGACGGGGAGACCCACCTGACCGCCCCTTCCCCTTGTTTTGCTGCAGGCGGGGAGGCCCGCCCTGACCTTCTCCTCTACCCTCTGCCCTCTCCCGCAGCGGACGGAGAGGCCCGCCCAGGCCCAGTGCCGCACGGAGAGGCGGCGGCGCTGGAGGCCAACACCCCATCTCGCGGCCTGTAGCTGACGGTGCTGGAGCCGCGAGTCACCGTGGTGGCTGGCCATGGAGACTTGGGGAAAAGGTGGGTCTCCGCACAGCGGAGGAAGGGGCGGCGGCTGACAGTGGTGGCCGCCAACGGGGAGCTGGGCGGCGTGGGTCCGTGCATAGCGGGGATGTTCGAAAGGGCAGCATCAGCTGCATTGTTTGAAGAGCTGCTGCAGTTAGGCGTTGAGATATGATCGCAGACTTGCAAGGAGATGGGCTCCTGAGATGCGTGCTTTTTTTGCTCCGATGATCCGGCTGATCGCTGTTGATCTATGGGGTCGCATCACCCGCCCACGGTCACCAGGCCGGGGAGGTATATACGTCTACAGCAGCTGTGTTATTTGTCTGTCCCGGTTGTATCACCCAGTCCTCCCCCGTCCCCAGGCCGGTGAGGTGCGTCTCCCAGCATTGCTGGTGTATTGTTTATCTGTCCCGGATCCCCCGTCCTCAGGCCGGTGAGGTGCGTCTCCAGCTGCGCTGTCAGACGATCCAGTGGAACGAGCAGCAGCCCATGTACCCGTCCCGGCTGTGCCGGTGTGTCTCCCAGCTTGAGCGTCGCCGGCCGACCGCTGCGCTGCTCTACAACTGCCACGTCCACACACGATGCACGGTCAGTCATTATACCGAGTAATGCTAATTATAACCGCGGGTGTTTTGTTAGAATGGCCCTGAGAGTGTGCCTTTGTTGTGTGATTATTGTTGAGTGCGTTTTCTAGTTGTGAAGTACACTGTGGTTAGGTAGGCTCGACATAACTACTCATTAGAAGTGGCGGGAACACTGCTCCAATGCCCTATTGTCGATTGAAAATGAATAACTACGGCCGCGGCTCCTGACTGTATCCCTTTTCCCCGTGCGCCCTACAGGTGACGGCTGACCAGGCGGTGCTGGTCTCGGCCGCGGCCGACGGCCAGCCCGCCCAGGAGCACCAGGTCGCCTCGCTCTCCTCAGCCTGGGTCTACTGGAAGGCCCTGCTGGCGCCGGCCCTGTGGGCCGGCTCCCAGCACCCGCTCACAGCAGGTGTGCCACTACTGCGAGCTGAGCGTGCGCCAGGGCGGCCGCCTGCTTCGGCTGCGCCGGCGCCGAGCCAGCCGGCTCGCAGCTGGACCTGCCACTAGAGACGGACCTGTGGGACCTGGACGTGCGGCTGTGTCAGACCGGCTGGTGCTGGGCCGGCGCCGCCCGGTGCGCTGTCAGCTGGACGGCCGGCCGTGCTGGCCGCGCCCCAGGCGGCCGACGCGCCGGCTCCCGGCGGCGAGCGGGCGGTACGGGCGCTGCTGCAGCTGCCGACAGCTGCCGCCGCGGCGGACAGCTGCCCGCTGCTGGTGGTCGTCTCCGAGCCGGCCCTGCTCTGCTGGCAGCCGGCACTGCTGCTCTGGCTGTCCCTGGCCACTCAGCTGGCCAGCAGCTGAGTGGCCCGGCGCCGCCGCCACTGCCCCAGCCGCCCGAGCCGCCGCCGCCGCCGCCGCCAGCGGAGGACCTGTCTGTCTGTTCCAGCCGGCTCCCAGCTGCGCTCGCCGAGCCAGACGCAGCAGGTGATGTCGCCGTCGGTCGTGGTGCGCGACTGTGCGCCCATCCCGCGTCGAACGCCTCCCCCCCCCCTCCACAACGCGCGCTGTAGCGCCTGCCGAGCGCCGGCTGCTGCCGGGCCCGCCGTCGTACTTTTATGGCCTTGCGCCGTCAGTCGCCAGCTGGTGGTGGCGACCCGTGATCGCTCGCGTACGTTCGCCGGCGCGCCCATTGCAGAGAAGGGGTTCGCGCATGCCCATTATAGAGGGGCGCCCTTGCGGAGGCGGTACGCGCTACGCTGTAGACACTACTGCTTGTACCTGGTTGGGTAGCTCCTTTGCACATTGTTTGTTCATGGATGTAAATACAAGTTACATGACTGATGAGTGTAATGCTTACATTTTGGAACTAAGAAATGCCACAGGGCAGGTTACCTCGGTGAGTTTCTGATATCAACATACTGAACATAAGAGCAGAATAATTATCCATAGAGCGTTAAGGATTTTAGTCACCGAATTCACCTGTCAGTAATTGCATATGGTGGCACCATGAGCATGAGCACCTTGCCTTGTCCGATCCTTTTCACAACAAGCAAGTAGAATCTGGGAAAAGGCAGGGAACTTACAAAGCATGCACATATGTAGATAACTGATGATTGTCTCTGTTCAAGCATGATCTGAGTCTGCAGCCTGTTCTGTTCCACATGAGTTACCGGGACAGCATCACACATGAATTTCTGCGTGCTTTAAACAGAAATGCCTTCATTTCCTTAAAATATATTCATTTTTCACACAAAGACAACAAAAATGTACATGTAGGTGGGTGCTGTGGCAAGAAATTACATACAAATGTATTTTGCCATGTAGGTACCCTTCTTTCACAGCATAATCATCAATCATAATTAAGAGCACCAAGGCGTTCTTTGCAACTTGCGAGCCCAGCCGTGTCAGACCAGCTGATGCAGGGGCTCTGTCACAGGGGGCACAAGGCCCAGTGGTTATGTCACAGCACAATGTTGTATAACCTGCTATTCAAGAACACTTAAATCTTGAAAAACCTGTAGCTCTCTTTTGTCGCCTCACTTTTCGCACTCTTGACAAATCAGTCGGATCAAGACTGAAACTTGAAGAGGATAAGGTCTTTTGTGGGATGTACTTGCAGTTTCAATTCAATGACATAAATTACTCGAAATTACCATTGAAATTGTACTGTACCATGACGAATCTACCATTGAAAGAAAATTGTATCATATTCATGACCCTGCTATAAAAACTGAAACTGAAACAAGCTCCAATTGCATATGATAAATTTGGCGATGTTTATAAATCTTGCTGCCTTAGACAAGCAAATCTTCAATTTGTTTCCATTTCAGGAAATGGAAACAAATTGAAAAAAAATAAAACAAACGGTAAATTTATCCAAACCCAAGTCCAAACCCAAGATAATCAATCAATTACTCTGGGTGCCGCCGGGGCGCCGAGTCAGCCAACGCCAGCTTATTCGTAAATCAAGTGATACTCTACTCGAATGCGTAAGAGGCGTTCAAAGGGCAAATGACGTCATCAGAATGCCGTTAATGGTTAAGAGATTGGGCCTTGTACAAGGCCCATTTTCAAATGAAGGGAACGAATTTCTTCAACACCACGAGGCCGCGGGGGTTGCAACCTAGATAGATAGTGGTTTCTGAACCTCGCCGCAAACTTGGCTATCTCAACTCAAATTTAATGTAAAGGTGGGATAGTCCCTTTAAGTAAATCAGTTATCGTTATCGTTTATCGCTAATTTTTCAAAATTATCGCTCATCCACTTATCGCAAGTTACAAAAATTATGAACGATAAACGATAAAATGTAAAACGGGATGATGGAAAAATGGAAGACGATCGACAGTGTCGTCGTCTGTCTGTACTGTCGATAGACTGTATAAAGATAGACTGACGATAAAGCACTGTCGATCGACTGTCGGCGATGTCGATCGTTGCATATATGCCGCGCGACAGTATGTGTGCGCATTGCGCAACCTGTTGCCATCTGCTAAGTGTACAGATCTGTCAGACGGCTGACGGGTGGTATAAAATTTGCGCACCGGGCAGAGGTCAGTCACAAGGGGGGGGGTCCACTACCGCATATCTGGGGGATTGAACAAGTACATATATAAATGAACTTGCTCGAGAAAGTCAAACTCAGCATAAAAAACTACGCCACCTTGGCTCAGGTTTCCGTCTTTGTACACTTTAAGTACACTTATTTAAGCTGTATTTATCGCTTTTGTTATCGCATTTAAAAACAATTATCGTTATCGTTTTATCGTTTATCGTTTCGTTATCGCTGTTAAAAAACACTTATCGTTATCGTTTTATCGCTTTATCGCTATCGCTGTTAATTTTTTGAATATTTTTATCGTTTATCGTTTATCGTTATCGCAAACCTTTCTTATCGTTTTATCGTTATCGCAGGTCCGAAAATTAGTTATTGCGTAAAGCACGGGAAATTGGTAAAAATTTGGTAGTTGCCTCATGTTCCTAGGTTGGTCCGGTTCCTCATTTCCTCACGGTTGTGGTCGGTATTTGGTTTGGTATCGGTATTCCGATTTTCTGTAATTGACATCACTAGTGCCTAGAGTCAAGCACACTGTGCTTTTGCACCACTCTTATATCATTTTGCTTTATCTTTCTTATTCATGCTCATTTTCCGATCGTTTTACTAGGTTGTCGATGCGCAATAAACATTAACTGGAATGAAAAAAAGGTATATTGGTTCCGCAGTTACATATACACCGGTTTGTTGAAAAAAATATTGAAAAAAACAATTTTGACCTTTGATGACCTCTAGTGACCTCACCTAAAATGTGGCCGACGTATTCTCGTCATGAGTTTTTTTTTACACTTTTTCGATTGCCGCTTACCGCGTGTCGCTACGTGATCCAGGAGCCAAGTTAGAGCTTTGCCTGCGGTGCGCCCAGGTGCGCCGTTTTTAGCTATAGTGCGGCAAAAAGTGGGGGCGTTTAACGCCTCTCCCGAGCAGCTCGCCGGTTACTGGGTGACACCAATTGACATTTTTATTCCTCACCGTGATCAACTTTGTTTTATGATTAAGTATCGTGTTGATTTATCATTTATCTAATTTGTTTATCGTGTTCCAGGTTTCCTACTGAAATGATATGGGTGCGCTCAGTCCTAATCGCCTTCTTCATGGCTGTGGGTCTGGCAGGAAATTTCCTGACATTGGTAGCCATCAAACGCACTCCCAGTCTGCATAATGCCACCACCGCATTCATCGCCAGGTAAGAGGTGTGAAAAACGCTCACTGAGGGACACCAGAATTCCGAGGAACACCGCACCACTCCGTCATCTTTGACTGCCGGTTATATTTATAGGTATATTGCAATTTACAGTGCTGCATTTCGTGTATGGCCGATTTGATGTTCTACATTATCTGTGGAGATAAAGTTTCGTGTATCATATGTGGCACTGGGTCGGTCTGATTGCAGCCGATCTGTAAGCAGCCCATGCCGTTGTATAGCATGCTGTGATGCTGTTTCAGCCTGGGTGTAGCAGATCTGATGTTCTGTGCGCTGGTCATGCCACCGGAGATTGTCCTGTTCTCCGAGAACACGTGGCTGAATGGCAACAGCATTCTCTGCGTCCTGCAGACTTTTCTTGAATATCTGTCGGTGGCGGGTTCGCTGTTCTCCATCAGCCTGGTGAGACCATGGGGTCAGGGGAGTGTAATCATGCAAACTGGCACAATTTCAAAACAAAATGATAAATATTTAATGTGTAAAATTACTTCGGTTTGCATTGTCGCTTCATACACGCTCGACGGTCACCAGCTCGAGAGGTGTGTTAGCGTGCGTGACCTTGGCATCATCTTAGATAGCAAGCTTAACTTCGCAGACCATGTTGACGCTATAGTCTCGAAGTCGAACCGCATGCTGGGCTTGCTGATGAGGAGCATGCAGGTCTCGACACGGGTGCATCGAGCGCAGTTCGACTGTGTCGCAGCCCTCACCGCCTACAAGGCGCACGTGCGTTCCGTAATGGAATACGGCTGTGTTATCTGGTCGGGTGCCGTGTCACCCACCTGCGCCGATTAGAGCGACTACAGCACCGTTTTCTCATGTGGCTGGGCGCCCGGACACAGGCGAGGTGCCCTTCACTCGACTATGCATCGCTGCTTAAACTGTTCGGCTGCGAATCAGTGAGGTCACGATTCACACAGTGTGACATCAACTACATGCGCTCCGTGTTCAGTGGTCGATTGGACTGTCCCGACATCTTGGCCATGTTTTCTCTGTCGGCACCCGGCCGTCGCACGCGCCGTCCCGAGCTCTTTCATGTGCCACGCGGAAGAGTGGACACTGTGAAGCGAGGATTTCTGATTCGTCTTCCCCAGCATGTGAACTCGCTTGTCCACAGCAGCCCCGAGGCCGATTTCTTTATGCCTAGCTGCAGGCTACGGTCGGAGATAGCCAAGTTTGCTGACGACCAGGGAACATACTTAGCCTAAGGTCACTGATATTGCTCCTCATGTAGCAACTAGCCGTTACCGGTTTTATTCTCATTGTCATTGTCTACGCTCATTTTTCGTCTTTTTGTCTTTTTATTTCATCCACTGTCATTCTTGCTTAGGTATACCTATACACTCTTTTAGGATTTCAGGCTATTGCCTGTGCTGTTTACTTTTAGGGGATTTCTCATGTCAGTATACTTTTAGCCTCGCTCATTCGCCAGGTGCCTATACTTGTATATTCTCTTAGGCTTTTGCTCATGTCTTCTATATTCTTAGGCTGTTGCCTGTCGGTTTACTTTTAGGCTCTTGCCATCTTGTTAATTTATTTGGATTTTGATCAGTGTTATCACTCATATTTATTTCCATCCAGTGTGTGTGAGTGGTTGTTATTGTCAGTGTGCGACTGCATCCGTAAGTGGGGCTTTGCCTGTGGACGCTATGCCAATAAATAAACAAATAAACAAATTAGTCATATTCAACGCTTCCTATGTGATGGGCTCCTTATACACGCCTACCTGGTCTGGTTTATGATGTGGTGACTGGTAGTTACCTTTACCTAAACAGAAAGCCCGTTCGTGGCAAGTTGTACCATGAGGGATTCTCGGGTAAAACGCTCCGTTATTATTATTTTTTTAACTCCTTATGTACCTATGTCTGTTATGTATTTGCAATTTGCATGCATTTTCAAGCATCCTAGTGACATGCTGCTGTCTTGCGACATATAAATGCTAGTTTCATGTGGTACCTATGCATGTATCAAGTATGTACCTATCAACTAGTTATCAGAACGTTTACATTTTTCTTTCTTCTTTTTTCAGATATCGTTGAACAGGTATGTATGTACTTCTTCAGCAAAACATTTAAATGCTATCTCCAAACAGAAACACGGGGATAACTAGATGGCTCCCATTTTCTACTCAAGATTAGCTACAATTCTACTCTAGCTACAATTAGGTTATAGGTAGCCTGATTCTAGCTTTTAACACGCGCAGTGGAACACTGGAAGGGGGGGGGGGCGGATTTCGCCCACCCCTCCTGTTTTTCGCCAATAACTTGCGCCGCAAACACAATATTAATGTGAAATATCGGCTACCTGTCCATAATTGAATTGCAGATCTTCTCGTGCAAGAAATAAGAAAAGCGGCGGGACGGTACCGTCTTTACATCGCGCTCCTTACCGCTGCTTATATTCGATACGCGTCAAATTTTGTGAGAAGACTAAAGAAATGTACAGGCAATCTTATGGTGAAAGAATTTTGCAAATCGGCCGGTAAAAACGTGAGTTATGAGTGTGTACACACAAAATTGTGATTGCCGCTTTCCCGCGTCGGCCGAATCTGCTTCAGCCGGCGACATCTTACTCTGCAGGCTTCTAACTGCCATATTTATTGTTGGATTAACTAGAAATTCACCGTACATACTCAGAAATGTATGTTCTTTCGTATAGTGAAAGAAAAAAGTAAATCAACCGGCAACTTTTTGAGTTATCGGCGTGTAAACGCAAAAACGTCGCTCATATGGCAGATTTGACCACATTTGACCTCATTTGACCTTGAAGATATTGACCTAGGGTCATAAAATTCACACACAATAGAGTTCCCCAGAAATTTCGTCTTTCTAGCTCCAGTGGGAGCTGAGATCTTAGGAGATCTTAGAGGGGGGGGGGGGGGCGACATCCGCCCCCACCCCCTTCCACTGGACGTCAAGTACTCACAACCCTTCCACTCATAGGCGGCGGAACGGGGGTGGCACCGGGACACCGTGCCCCCTTTGATTATGGCATTTTAACATTAGCCCTATAGGCGTTGCATTGAAAGAATGGGAGTTAAAGTCGGCAGTGCCCCCCCCCCCCCTTAATTGAAAGTGTTCTTCCGCCACTGCTTCCACTGCGCATGTTAAACATAGGTGATTGCTTGAATCTCATACAATAATTTTCTTACGAAGAAGATTGAAGAATGAGGGGTACCAAACCCAAACAGTAGGTACCCATCTTGCTTGTCAGTGACTACTATGGACGTCAAACCCCTTGAGACCCCACTTTTTTGCGATAATTTTTAAATGCGTCAACTCTCGTTGACAATATTCTGGCAATGTGTGTTTTAGAACCTGCCGAAACTTTTATTACTAAGGTATTTTGACGCCAAACGATTATGAAAGGTACTTCTCATTCTCTCGTAATGTTAATTTTCACGGAACGAATCTGCTGTTTGGGTAGAGGCTACGCGCTCATGGGGCGGAGCCACGCAATGACGTCAGCGCTAAGCTCCGCCCTACCCCTCCGGCGCTCCTTGCCCGGCGACCGGTCACTGGCGTCTCTCGCTCCATTCAGGCTTGATGGTGGGCGGTAGCTGGTAGCGGTAGCGGGCGCTGGTAGATGGCATTTAGAGCAGATGGCGCTGGTGGCGGGGCTCAAGGGTGGCCGAGCGCAAGCCTCTGCCCGGGCCTGAATTGACCTTAGCATTACGAGTGAATGAGAAGTACCTTCCATAATCGTTTGGCGTCAAAATACCTTAGTAATAAAAGTTTCGGCAGGTTCTGAAACATACATTGCCAGAATATTGTCATCGAAAGTTGACGCATTTACAAATTATCGCAAAAAAGTGGGGTCTCAAGGGGTTTGACGTTCATAGTAGGTGGGCATAAACGAAACATTCAGAACCTTTGTTTTCAACACAGCGAGAACGCCCAATTCAAGTCTTAAAACCCTCGCCCGTAGGTATAGGGGGGGGGGGGGGAGACGATCGGACCCCACCCCTCGGTTTTTTCGCGAATACGGAATAACTCGCGTAAAAAGCGGCCGATCGCGGCGAAACTTTCAGTATCCTCGAGTTGATCAATTGTACAGACTGTATATTTATACATACATACGCAGCGACGCTCGTTGTTATTGCGATTGGCAAATACGCCCCTGCAGTTAGTGCAGTACCTAGGTACAGTCGGGTACAGGTTGATATTATGGTCCACTACTCTTTATCCACCGGGTTCCTATGGCTCAGCATTAGCAGCAGCCGCCTGGTACCGGTAGGCTGTGCCGCATGACCCGAGAGTGAAACGGCACAGCCTACCCACACTGTATCAATGACACCGGCTCGGGTCGCCTGGTAGAGCGATTTGACCGGACGCTGCGTCACACCGGCTAGGGGGGGGGGGGTACCCTAGTCTACCGAGTACCCTAGTCTTGTCCGAGTATAGGTATATTCTATACGCGCTGACTGCCCAGCGTCCGCCAGGTTTGTGTTGATCATCTGTCCTCCTGGCGTCTACCAACGGCTGTACCAGAGACGGTGGGTAGCGGCGCAGATCGCTGGCGTCTGGAGCTTCAGTCTCGGCATGCTGACCCCCACCCTGGCCGGCGCCTGGGGTAAGCGCTTATGAGAAAGAATACCGATCACATACAGCACCGAAAATATGTCTACCACCCTTCATGCAAGGTTGCTTTTACATTGATTACAGCACCCAATAGGCCTGCGAGTATCTATTGGAGGATAGCATAACAATGAAAAACGTTCAGTCCGATTTTTCCGTTTGCCAGCCAGAAAAGCTACAAATAATTTACCTTAGGACCTCACGTGCTGTAGTGCTCCTAGTCGTTCGCCGCCTGGACCGGTCGCGGCGGCCGACTGACCGTGCCCGCGTGCGGGACAGGCCGGTTCGGCTACCAGCCGCGGCTGAGGTCGTGCGCCATCCTGCCGGTGAATGGACGCTCTCCCAACGTCGCGCTCTTCATCATCGCCTTTCTGGTGACGTGCGCCGTCATCTCGGTCTGCTACCTGGCCATCCTGATCGCCGTGTTGAGGTAAGGCGCAGTCCGTTTACTGCAGTGACAGTGTAAACGAGCGTTTTTGTCAAATCATTTGTCTAGAAATCTTTACAATTCATTTATTTATCATCAATTCCCTTCTTCGTTATTTTCTTCAAGCCCGAGTCCTCCATGTATGCAGTGTTTGCCAGAGCGCCGCGTTTCCTTCCAAAGGTCGAACAGGCGGCAGCGGCAGCACTTAGCACCGCAAAAGGGCGAGGTCAGGAGCCAACGCACCCTGCGCCAGCGGCGCCACGAGGTGCGCGTCACCAGAATGTCCCTGGCCGTCTTCATGGCCTTCATCGTGTGCTTCGCGCCGCTCACGGTTGCCAACATCTGGGACGTCGGCTACGATCACCCAGGTGACTACCCAAACACAAATACCTTACGAACGAAAAACGGTCATACAAATTACTGCAGCCTCAAGTCCAAACGGCTACATCTACTCAGGAAACGTAACTTCATATTGTCGGTGTTCGGAAGGCAGCATCCCTGTGACTCGGATGACCGGCGGCTACAACCGGCAATTTAATTGGCAATAAACAGACTCGTCACTGAATGGCAGCTATAACAGCCAGTGCACTCGTTATTGGATTAGAAGTTGTCAGTGTTCGCGTGTGCGCAGAGTGGCTCAGCTGAGCACCGCTGGCATTTGACGCCGTGCTCGTATTTCCAGTGTTGCACGTGATCGGCTACGTGGCAGTGTGCGTCTCGTGCTCCATTAACCCCATCATCTACGTGACGCTGAGCAAGCAGTACCGGCGTGCCTACTGGTCATTGTTCAGCTGTGGAAAGCCGCGACGCAGCTCAGAAACCTCGTCAAACGGTGAGGCGCCAGTGTCGGTAACGAAAGCAACGGCAGCTCGGGACGCGACAGACTCGACTGCCTGTTCAGCATGGGCGTTACAACAAACTCTAATGATATCAACAATAAATCAATAAACAAAATGATAGAAAAAACGAAGGTACTTAAAATGTTGGAAACTACGATGGATGCACGCACGACCTGTCTAGAATCTAATGAATCGTATCCGTTTCTCAGTGTTGCAGGCCCCGCAGGCACCCTGGTCACCGGCTTAAGTCACTAATAAAGAAAGTAAACGGCCACGCCGTGGACTGAGGATCCGCCAGCGCGGGACCGTGAGTCAGTGAACAGCTTCCACTCGGCACGACTGGCAAACGAAATGACAGCGTATTGTCGTCCCAGGGAGTGTCCGCAGATAGTCCAGAACAAGGCCCAGAAGTACCATGCAGAAGACTGTTGCTCCCCGAACCTCTGCGTAGACTCATTTGGACAGATGAAACGAAATGACAGCGTATTGTCGTCCCAGGGAGTGTCCGCAGATAGTCCAGAACAAGGCCCAGAAGTACCATGCAGAAGACTGTTGCTCCCCGAACCGCTGCGTAGACTCATTTGGACAGATACTGCCCCTTAGCCCAGCAATACATTGATGGGACTTACAATATGAGACATACTTTGATTATCCTGTTTATTTTGAGGTCAATACGTGATGACATGTATATTGTATACTGTATATTGCAAATGTGTATGGAATAAACTTTGAAATGTGGAAAGCTTTAACCCGGCAGGCGGTGGGCCTCCCGGCCACCTTCCGCGCGGTGGGGGTGGGGATGGGGGACATTTTTTTGCCCCCCTCTGTATCTCCGAAACTACTGGACGGATCTGTAAAATTCAAACGGCGTTCGATAGCCCTGTCAAATTTGTCGAAGGAAACCAAATTTCATGGCGTCACCGATGACGCCACAGGTCAGGTCAAAGATAAAATGTTTACCGTTCACGGGTCTTCTAGGGAATGCGCTATAACATCGAGTAAAACGCATTTTGTTGAAAATCAGCGATAGGGCGTCAGTTGCCTAGTACATATGTTGCTATTAGAGGTCACTGATAATACCAGGTCAGGTCACCAAGGGTCAGCACATGAACCCAACTTTACTGGCGTTGTGCGATGCATGTTTTATGGCCAATTTTTCATTTCCAACTCAATGGTGTTGGTTATAAGACCATCAGGTATGGTTTAGGTCACTTTCTGGTGGAGGTCAGGTCAAGGTCAGGTCAAAAAGGTCAATTTTCGAAGTTGACATTTTTGCATAAAATGGGTATTGATTTGATGCAGCTCGTCACGGGGAGTCTAATGGTGGTCTTTGTTTTGCGCTACGTGGTCTAGAATTGCTAAAAATTGAGTTTGAAAATTTGACGTCATCAATTTTGAACAGTTTTTTTTTCGCTATAACTTAGCCAAAAAAGAGGTATTGATCTCAAATTTGGTGTGTGGATAGAAGGCGGTAGGGAATATCACATATACCTATTCCTTTTTTCGAAATTATTTTTTTTTTGAAATTTCGACTATTATATTCAAATTCTTTTTATTTTATTTTGGGGGGTCAAAATTCAAAAATTTCTAAAATCCTAGATAGCAGTGTTATAGCCCTGTTAATTCTAACCTTTTATGTCTAAAACATTTTTCTATATCTCTAAAGCTGAAGGCCTGACAGCTCTTCCCGCGAAGCCTTTTTTGGGGTCGAAAATGACAGAAATGACGTCACTCCGACGTCATTAGCGGCCAACCTTTCAGAGCCTTTGGATTTTTTTTCGTCACAATGTGTAAAAGCTATTCACGGGGGTGCTTAAAGTGTTCTGAAGAAAAAACTAAGGGGGGGGGGGAAACCCCCACCTGGAAGGGGACGTCTGCCAATCGTAAAGACGCGATTTCATCAATGATCATGCCTATCATGCACGTTTCATCCGGTAATTCACTGAACAAATCCGGTACCGATGGCCATGCACTTATGCTGCATTCAAATCGATATGCAGTATGCACATGTGGATTGTGAAATGAGCATACTTGTACCCAACTCGTACACCGGCCCTTCCAATTCTTAGGTCCCGTAGGTTGCAATGATTATTGGGTGTTGACTAAATGTTCAATGTGCCATCATGCGCTTTATCGTGACGCTTGAAACTCGATCCCAGAGTCCAATTTGTTTGGCAAATCGAGTCAACCAGTGGATTGCTCTTCCAAATATGTTTTAAGCATGCTTGGGACATATCGTAGGTGCGTCCGTTTCGTAGGCAAACGTTGGTGAAAATTTTGTCATACGCTACGCCGCAAAGCTTTGCTAAAATAAGAGCCATCATATATTTCAGCATCTAAACGCGAAAAAGCACAACACTTCCCAAATGGCGTATAGATCTCATTATCTTGCTTAGTTAACTTCAACACCCCGCAATGAGTTAACTTCAACACCCCGCAATGAGCACTCCGCCGCGGTTCACTGCGCATTCGACTATTCACTTGGAATGCGTTCCCTGCTCAGCACAAGTTAGATACCAAAGTTCATTTTTTCCCTGTTGTGCGAAAGCTTTAAGATTGCCAATACTGGCTGCGTTAGTTCACCATTCGATCGAAAAAAAGTGTGTTTCCCCGGATCTTTTATTTTATTTTGTATAAATAATAAAATCTGTCCGGCCAGCGCCGTCGGCAATCGAGTGGGATAGTCGTTCACTGTCGGCGCGGAGGTTGTCGATTTCGGACCGGGGCTCGGACCCCGGCGCGTCACTGACTGTCTGTCGGACGGACGACAGCAGCAGAGACGGCGGCGGCGGCGGCGAGCGGCCGGGACCGGCGGCCGCGGCAGCGGGGGAGCGCCGCGCCGCGCGGCCACGCCCGGCCCGGCTGAGAGGGGCACAGCAGCTGGCCTGTCGGAGGAGCGGGCAGCCGTCACACGACAGGACATCGTTACAACGCAGCTCAGGTCGACGGCAAGCACACCGTGCAAGTGCATTGCAGCAGCAACAAAACCACTGATAATTATATGTATCTCCTCAAGCAATATCGTGACAACTGACAATTCCATTAAATTGAGTAAATTCTTCTTTACGTCGACAGAAAGAAAATTGCATAGGATTCTGAGATTCGCTGAGCCTTTAATTTAAAAGCATGATAGAAACGTTTTCCCCAAGCACCTTGTTTGTTATGTACAAATATTTTTTGTTTATTTGTTTGTTATGCACCTATCACCGCTATTGATTAGTGACTTGCTGCAATTATTTGGTGTTGCATGTTTGGAGAATAGGCGTCGACAATGACATTATGTTTGTTGCCAAATTGTATAGAAATCATACTGATTGTGCAGCCCTCTTAGCCCATTTCCCTCTATTCATCGCCCAAGGGCAACGAGAAACACCGAACAAGCACGTGGTGTCTTTCATGTTCCATTTGCGAGAGTAAACGCGGTGCAGATGTCACTTTTTGTTAGCGCACCATCGTTTGTTAATAAGTTTTTGTTTCAGTGTACTGACCAGAGTTGGCCTACGTTACGTTATTTTGAAGTTTTCGGTAACCCGTAGCTGTCAGTACCGTTTCGTAGCGTAATTGGGATGTTTCGGTAGCGTAGTACGGAAAATAATAGAATAACGTAGGAACTACGAAATGGATTCCGTAGCAATTACAGGTCAGCTGTATTTGTATAAGGTACATAATTTTTTCAGTTTACTCATATCGTCACCAGACCTCCGGCCGTTTACACGGATGTGAGACGCCTGCTATATGAATACCACTGAGTCTTTCTTCGGGCCGGACCGACACCGGGGATTTCCCACTGGGGAGTCCCAGGGAATTCCCTGTCGGAAGTCCAGCGCATCTAGCGAGTAGCGCGTAGGCACCGCCGCACCGACGATGCTGCAAAGCCGGCGATCATTGTGCGCAGCATTTGGCCTACTAGAGACTAACCGTTTCCACTGGGTAGTGGATGATGACATATTGCATAACGTAGTACGATAAAATAATTTGCTGCGTTAATTAACAAATACCGTAATTCAGTAACGTAGCAATATATAACGTATCGTAATTCGGTATCGTAGTTTTGGCCAAAAAAGCAAACGTAGCGTAACGTAGTGCGTAACGTAGCGTAGCGCAGGGCAACTCTGGTACTGACTACTGATGCTGATGTATTCCATGACTTAGGGCTTAGGGTCAATGTGTCAACACATAAAAGAATTGTAAAATTATATCGTAGTTGCATTGTCCTGTCAGAGTGCTTGTATTTAACATTTGGCTGATTTTGAGTGCTTGGGCATTAAAGTGACCATCCCACCTCAACATTAGTTTTGAGTTGAGATAGCCAAATTGGTGGCCATGGCCTGCAAATACTGGTTTGGGCGCTCACAACATCGAAAAATGCTTTAATTCGGAGATATGGAATTTCAAACTTGCAGTTTTCGGATTCTAAGGGGCTAATGCATTGGAATGCCCCTTAGAATTTGTGACGTCAGCGATGATCTAACGATTTTAAAACCTTATACTAACATCTTTGTGAAGCAGCGGTAGTATATGCTATTTGCGCACAACAACTGCCGCAAACGCCGCACTTCCAAAATGAAGTCGCTAGGAACAGCGGAGATCCCAAAAAGTACAGAAAAAGTCTAATATCTTGAAAACCGGTGAATATTTTTCGGTGACGTTTTTGCTCTTTCTGAACCGATCGACATCACTTTCATGCCAATTCATTAACTTTTTTGAAGGTCGGACGGTCCCTATAAATGGGCCCATGTATGCCTGTTGTCCTTGACCCCAAATAAATAAATAAATAAATAAATAAATGAAATGTCTGTTGTGTAGACAAGACATACGCAATGTGCATTACATACGTTCTATCTTTACTACTGGTGGTCGCAGAACGGAACTTGCGCCGCAGATACTCACATTGAAAAGCATCTAGACCTTCTCCTCCTCTAGTCCGTGCTTGAAGAAGTAGATGAAGGGCTTCTCGGTTCCGTTGTCCTCCTCGTACAGCATGATGGCCGTCATGCCCTCGGGGTTCATGCTCTCGCCTAAATGAAAACAAAAAGATCAGTTAAATTGACCAACAATATCAAAGGTGGTGAGACTGTACTATTACGCAAAAAATACATGTTTCCTTTTATCTCCTAGCAGCTATACTCACCCTGGAAGAACTGCATGTCCTTGAACTTGGTCAGCTTCTCCTTGACGAAGGCATTGGCGCCCTGCTTGAAGGCATCCACCTGGTCGGGGTTGGACTCAGCCAGCTTCTTGGCGATGGTGCCCATGTACTCCTTCAGATAGCTGACGTAGTTCTTCTTGTCGGAGAAGCCGGTCTCGGTGAGGCGCATGTTGAGCACGACGTCGACGCCGGACTCGTTGTCGTCGTCGGCGGCCTCCTCGGCCTCCTCTGCCGACGGGTTGGCGCCGTCCAGCACTAGCTCGCCCACCTTGCTGCGGGTGATGTACTGCCGGCAGACACCGCACGGCGCGCGCGTCAGTGACATGACGGGCGGCGCACATCATCCGAGGGACACTGAACATTAACAATAGCACGAATGTTACTTCATGATCGTTCAATTATTATCATGGTGTCATGCTAGTCTGTTTAGAATTGATTATCACAACATGAGATGCAAATAAGGTTAGTACATATTTTGATGAAGAACTGTATGATTCAAAGGAGGCCCTCACTCATTTGAGCATGATATGACAAACAAGTTGTAACATTTTTGTGCCATTTAACTGCTGAGTAAAACATTGAAAGGCATATGCCATTGCCATGTGACAAACATATCAGGACACATCACTGTCCAATTTATCTCTGTTCATCTAGAGGCTGCTGAAACAAATTAGCAAAATCATTTTGAAAATGACAAATGATATCCAAAGATAACTATTGAAACTGAATTAACTCACCCTTCCTTCTACCCGGTAGACGGCTCCATGAACCAGCTCAAATTTGTAGGTGTCCATGAACATTTCATCACCTGAAATGACAGCTAGAGTTAGAATACAAAATTTGATAGAAAATCAAACACCAGCACAAAACACAGCTTTATCCATTTAGCAGGCAAAAGAAGTCCTATGACTGCCAATAACTCAGTTTGACCAATAAGCTGGCAATGTCCCAATAACAGCTTACGCATTACAGCCCACCTCTTGTGGCCCCTCTTCCCTCTTGCATTCCCCTCTTGGTACTAACTCCCCTCTTGTGTTCCTCATTCAAACCCCCTCAGCTGTGGATATTTCACTTCTATGTTAAAACAAAGGGCATCAATAATGAGCTTGTGATCAGAGTTCTGTCCATATAATCAGAAATACTTATATAATCAACTTATTGATTGATTTCATTTGGTAAATCCCATAGGCCTGATTTGTTCAAATACATTAACACAAAATGTTGTAGGCTTGAAAACTAAGGCTTTAGATAAATATACACAAAATGTTGTAGCTCTGAACCTGAAGACATACTAGCTTCTAGTCACAAAATCAAGAGGATCATATTGGTCTCATAAATGACAAAAAGCAAATGTTATCCACTGTCATGTATATCATGTAATATGTATGTACTATCCACTGTCATGTCATTGTCTGCCATGTATGGGACTTGCCTAAATTGATGAACTTAACATATGTTTTCAGGTGAGGTACCTAAATCATGGTTCCTGTTTCAGGATAACTTGTTTCAGCAGACATAATGCTTTAATTGGAAATACATCAGTTGAAAGACTGAAGTGCTTGAATTCTATCAGGCTGATTCAATTGCATGTGTCTTTTGTGACATTAACACAGATTCAACAGCTTTGAAACATTTATTAGAGCTTTGGACAAAAGTATGAACAACAAAGCTATACACACTAGAGCTTCCCACAACATACATTGCTCCAAAGCTAAGTACCTAAATGAAAGCTGATATTTCTTCATTGGATAACACAAAACCAAATGAACAAAAATCAAATATCTCACACTGGCAAATAGTTTCCAGTGAAATTTGCTAGATAATTGGGGGGAGGGGGCGCCCAGATTGCTACATAATTGTGCATACCTGATTTCAACCAATGTACAAGACTTCAAGACCTACTCATCAACTTTTTTCCCAAGGTGGGAAACCTAGTAATTTTGTTTAGTTAAACAGGCGCCCCACTTCTTTTTTACAACCAATGACAGGCTACAGGTTAGGACATAGACTGTAGGTTTTAGGCTTTGGGTGGTAGGTTTCAGGTCATAGGTTGTAGGCATGATTTGGTTAGAAAGCATCTGTGTATAGCACCTCTATGTGGTTGCATGTGACGCCTGCTTTACAACTACCATAACTTTCAGGCATTAGTAGAGCAGACGTCACACAAAGGTTTTCCAACCGAGGAGAGGCGCTGTAGGTTTGTAGGTTGTAGGGTAGGTTTGTAGGTTGTAGGTTAGGTTAGGTCAGGTTAGGTTTGTTGGTATATGTCAAGTTTAGGTCCTAACTACAATTGTGACGCTGTTGATACAAATATGTAACAGCAAAAAGCTTAGGTTTTAGGTTAGGTTAGGTTAGGTTAGGTTGTAGGTTTGCAGGTTTTGGGTTGTAGGTAGGTAGGTTTGTAGGTTTTAGGTTGTAGGTTGGTGGGTTATAGGTAAGTAGGTAAGGTTAAGTCAGGTTTGATTATATTTCTTTCTTTTATTTGCGAGACATATGAGTATCATTTTTGGATTCAGGATGTCAAATAATGTAAAAATATGAAAAAATTGTCAATGAAGTCTGCTTAGGACTTTATCTTGACATTTCCCAGGTTTGTTTAGGTTTTCCTAGAAAGAAACACTTCTGGGTATGGCACCTCTCCTTGGCTGGAAAACCTTTGTGTGACGTCTGCTCTACTATTACCAACTCTCATACCAAACAGACCAACACCTGCACTGTGAAAAACACGAATCATTGGGCAATCATTACCTCAAATATCAAAAACTAGTTGTTTAGGTCTGATTTTACATTATAAATTGCACTCTTGGTTAATACAAGTTTTCTTTCGCAATTAATGATAAATTTATACAATGCAACGCGAAATGAACTTTTATACAATAGCGGCGCGGAACAGACAGTAGGTTATTCATCCCTTTCTACTCAGTCTGACGCAGTCCAACGATCTATCACAGTGAGTGCTACAAATAAGTGCACTGCCAAAGCGAGCTTACCAGAGATGATATCTTTGTAAATCAGCATCGTGAAATAAATTCAAGCAACCACTCCCCGGGCAGAGCAGAAGCACCACAGCCGCCGACGACAACCTAAAGGAAGTTTGGACGTTAGAGCTGATATATTTGAGAAAGCTGCCTATCAAGGTTCAATTGTAATCAACTAGCTTTCCCGAATGCAAATTCAATTTTTCAATGCAGACTGTACTGAAAGTGAGAATACCATACAAAAATAAAAATATTTTAAAAATTCACCTCTATTATTGTGTCTTGAGTCAAAAACTGCGAGGGAAGGACTATTGCTGCGCAGATATTTCTTTGAGCTATTGTGTTCTTTTGGCCACCAGCAATCAGCTAGATACATAACTTGTATTGCTGAATTTGCAATCTATAGCTAAATTAGAAGTGATCTTGTCAATATAAGATTTGGGGAAATTACTTTGTGCATCCATGAAAATTTTTCATTCCGAACAAAAGAGTAATATTATTCTTACAAGGGTCTTTCTTGATGCCATACGTTGATGCGCGTGCATATCCATCTGCTTTTGAACACGCAGCATGAGCAGATAAAAACTTCTGTTTCTGTAGTTGTGCAGTGATTTGGGTCGGGTGTTGAAGAGTGTTTGCACATTTCATATTTCATTGCTATTTCTTGCCGTTAATCGATCATCAATAGTGAAAATTCCTTGCATAATTGTCTCGGTGCCTCATAAGAACATTATTGTTGCCCTAAAACGCAGGTTTTGCGGACCAGTTCTGCAAGCCATAAGCGGGGTACTTTTTGGTCTACCTATTGTGATAGTTTTCGTGTGCCACCTAGCTGCTGAGCTTGTTGTTATGCACAACATTTGTGGCAAAGAAAGAAGTACACATATTGGTTTCCAGTGAAAGCTTGCCCTTGTTTGTTGCTCATTCCGTGGAGAAGGAATAAGGATGGCTTCTGACGAAAATGTTAAATCAAGATTGCAAAATTTTAAGAACAAAGGAAAGGATCAAGATGTAAGTATAAATGGAAGCTTGTCTGGCTGTTTTTTTTTTGGTAGTGGTTGAGGGGAGTGCTTTCTACTTGCTATAGCTATTTGCTCTTGTTGGATTTGTGTTCTGGGTCCTGCTTAAAGTGAATAGTTCACTTTCCATATTTTTTTGCAATGGATTTAGGATTTTTTATAAGCAAAATGATCAGCAAAGAATTTTTTTTTTATTATAATTTATAAACAAAAACAGAAATATTTTTTTCCCACCTGATACCTTATACCTGATACCATAAACCGGGGTGATAATGATACCTGGTGTGACTTAGTTTGATCATGACCAGTTTTGGGTCTAAAATGAGCATTTTGCTGCTGTGAAGTGTGAACTGTATTTTCTGTGCCAATGGTAAAATAAAGCAACAAAGCATTATAGCAGACACAGTTTGATCCTAGTTAAAATAATCATGTTGATGTCACATCTTGTTTTTTTTTTTGTCATTGGCATGAAGTATAAGTTCGGAACATGCATCCACAATGTGCCTATGAGTTCCTTGAGAGAACTGTATCAATGCTAGTTGAGCGACATGTGCCCAAGAATCGAACAGGCAAAACAAAAAACCTGTACATGAACAGAGAAGCCTTACAGCTACGCAATAAGAAGAGGACCCTGTGGGCTACGTACTCCAGGACTCTAGACAATGAAGATCTCTCTAGATTCAACACATGTTGCAACAAACTGAGAAAAATGACTAGGAACTTGAGAAGAGATTTCAAAACACAGATCGTTAATGAGGTCAAGTATAACCCAAAATATTTTTGGAGATATGTAAATTCCCGCCTCAAAACCAAACCAGGGATTGACGTTATTGAAGACGAGCTAGGTCAACCAAGAAGCTCACCCAACGATAAGGCAGCTCTGCTCAACCGGTATTTCTGCAGCGTCTTCACCACTGAGGACCAGACCTCTCTGCCAGAACCTGAGCACCATTCTCTTCCTGGGGGCACCCTGTCTGAAGTGACTATAACACCAGAAGAGGTTTACCTGAAACTCCTAAAGGTTAATGTTTCAGGAGCCCCTGGCCCTGATGGGCTGCATCGCCGTGCGCTCAAGGAGCTAGCTCCACAGCTGGCCTGCCCACTTGCAGTCATCTTCAATGCTTGTATCCAGACCTCTTGCATACCAGTCGAATGGCGCCACGCTATTGTCATACCGATTTTCAAGAAGGGACCAAGGCAATCGGCGAGCAACTACCGACCAATTAGTCTCACATCCATCGTATGTAAAGTCATGGAAGCTATCATGAGAGACAAGATAATGAGCCATCTCGCAATGAGCAACTTGCTTAGTCCCCACCAGCATGGTTTTCGCCCTCGCCGATCTTGTAGTACCCAGATGCTGGAAACTATGGACATCTGGACCCAGACAATTGAGGCCAAGCAGCCACTGGACGCTGTGTATCTAGACTTCAAGAAGGCTTTCGACTCTGTGCCTCATGGTAGACTCCTGTTGAAGCTGGAGACCTACAGCATAGTTGGCAAGACTGGACTGGGTAAGAGCCTTCCTTGCTGACAGAACCCAGCAGGTCGTAGTCGAAGGGGTCAAGTCCACAAGATCAACTGTAACCAGTGGAGTGTCACAGGGCTCTGTCTTGGGACCTCTTCTGTTTCTGCTCTATATCAACGACTTACCTGGCCACATCTCGTCCTCCATCAAGCTGTTTGCTGATGATTGCAAAGTGTTTCGCCCTGTGCACTCCCCAGAGGCTAGAGACGTGCTCCAAACCGATTTAAATGGACTTGGAAACTGGTCGCAGCTGTGGCAGCTTCCGTTCAACTTGGATAAGTGTCACGTTCTACACCTTGGCCCTGGAAACCAGAACGCGACATACACAATGCTGGGGAGACCATTGGAGGCCACGGAGAGTGAGAAGGACCTGGGAATAGTTGTCGACGGGTCGCTCGACTTTCACCAGCAGACCGCAGCAGCTGTCGCTAGGGCAAACAGGGTTCTAGGCCTGGTTAAGAAATCGTTCGTGAACCTCGACGCGAAGTCTCTGCCCTTGCTTTTCAAGTCCCTGATTCGGCCTCACTTGGAGTTTAGCAACTGCATCTGGGGGCTGGGGCCCCTACTCGATAGGCGACCAAAAGCTGGTTGAGAGGGTGCAGCGCAGAGCAACGAAGCTGGTGCCAGAGCTGCGTACGAAGCCTTACTCTACGAGACTGCGTCTGCTTGGTTTACCGTCGCTGACGTACCGCCGACGACGGGGCGACATGATCGTCATCTACCAGATCCTCCACGACGCGATGGACGTTGACGATGGACTTCTTCGCCTGTCCGAGACTGGGATCACGCGGAGTCACGTGGCGGAGTGGAGTCCTGTGGCTTAGGACATCTGCACCCTGTTGGGCTATTCAGTCATACGCGCCCTGCTGGGGGGGGGGGGGGGCAGATTCTGCCCCCCTGTCTAACTTCCAAACTGATGGTCCTAGAAAGACAGGGAAACGGCAATCAAAAGTTCTCATCAAGGCGGATCTTAACCCTCGCCGGCACAGAGGGGGGGGGGGTTGATGCAACCCCCCCTAAGGTTTTTCGCGAATAACTCGCGTAAAAAGCGGCCGATCGCGACGAAACTTTCAGTACCCTCGCATTGATCAATTTTACACCTACCCTGAAAATTTCATGACCCTGACCCAAATGACCTTTGATCTGTGACCTCTTTTCCGAGACCATGTTTGGCCGGAATCGCAATTCGGCGTATGTTGGCTCGCATTAGCCGCGCGTTTGCAAGCTTTTCGTGGTTTCAAACATTCAAACATGTGATTTGATGTTGCTCCCATACATTAGGGTGGGTTTCAGGGTCACCTGAAGGTCAAGTCAGGTCATTGACCTTTGGTGACCTCGGGTGACCTCGGTTCACTTTTTCGAGTTTTACATGTTTCTAGGCTAGTTTTTGGAGCTGAATTCGAATTTAGCAACCATTTGAACATTTACGAAGTAGTTTTGGTGCCTCCGTAACATGTTACGAAGCTGTCAGAGGCGGTTGACACGTATTATGAATACCCGTCACAACCCCTACCGGTTGACCTGATCTGACCTGACCCGACCTGGTCTAAATGCTTAAAGACATAATCTCTGATCAAAACTAACACGATATTCGTGATCAGCACCCCGGAAAACTACACAGCAGCCACACTTTACGACTTTCTAACAGGTCCCGATTTTCCCGGTTCTCGGGTCATTGACCTGACCTGGAAGGTCAGGTCAATGACCCGAGAACCTATCCTGTTTCCTTGATCACTGCTGGTCCTCGATTGCGAGAGGAAAGCAGACTGACGCAGTCTATACTGACTACTCTTCAGCTTTCACAAGCGTGAACCACACCCTACTCCTGCACAAGCTGCATCACTCCTTTGGCATATCTGGTGTCGCCTATGACTGGCTCTGCTCCTATCTCAGGAACCGAACACAGCGAGTAGTCCTCAATGGGAAACGCTCACAGTGGATTCCTGTCCAGTCGGGCGTCCCAGAGGGCAGCATCCTGGGCCCCTTACTGTTTGCGTGCTATGTGGCCGATATACCTCACCACATTGAGACCAACTGCATTGCTTATGCTGATGATCTCAAGCTTTACCACCGCATCAGCAGTCCCGCCGATGTCCTTTCCCTGCAGGCTGACCTTGACCGCCTCCACCTCTGGTCGAACACGTGGAGACTTCGTCTTAACCCATCTAAGTGTAAATTCATTTCTTTTACCCTTCGTACGTCACCTGTTGACGCTGTGTACAACTTGGATGGCCATTCGCTTGAAAGGTGTAGTCAGATCCGTGATCTAGGCGTAATATTAGACTCCAAGCTCACGTTTTGTCATCATGTCGATTACACCATGTCAAAGGCTAATCGGATGCTTGGGCTTCTCATGAGGAGCATGCAGATGCCGGACTGTCCTCGTGCGGCACGCTTCGAGTACAAAGCGATGTTGAGCGTTTTTAACGCGCATGTCAGGTCCGTCCTCCAGTACGGTAGCGTGGTTTGGAGTGGGGCCGCCGTAACCCATCTTGCACGATTGGAACGGCTACAGCACCGCTTCCTTATGTGGCTAGCGGTGAAGACCCAGAGACGCTGTCCCTCTCTAGACTATCGTGCCTTACTGCAGCATTTTAACACTGATTCCATTAAAGCTCGCCTCGTTCATGCCGATATCATGTTATTGTACAGTGTGCTTCACCATCGTATTGACAGTGCTCACCTGGTCTCCATGTTTGGTTTGAGTGTACCGGGGAGGCGCAACCGTCGCACCGGCCTTTTTCACATTCCATTCGGGAGAGTGAGCACTGTTAAGAACAGCTTGACCGCGCGCATCCCTCTTGTGTGCAACGAATTCCTGACGCATAGTCCCTCCGTAGACTTTTACCACCCGTCTGCATCATTTCGGAGTGAGGCTTTGAAGTACGCCCGTACTCTGGGCAGCTACATTGGCTGATTGATTACCTACACTACAGCCTCTGTTTTCAGTTTTATGCATGTGTTCGTGCATTTTGTCGATTGCCTTTTTAGTTATGTGACTGCATCCGTAAGTGGGCTCTTTGTGCCTGTGGGTGTCTTGGTGATAATAAACAAATAAACAAGAAGGTCACCCGATGACCTAGGACCTTAAAATTGGGTATCATCGGCTTCCTCTCGTGACGGGCAACACGCTCGTTTTTTTCCGCCAAGCTCTAGCTCGATCAGGGGCCAAAGGCGAGGGGGGGGGTCGTACCAATCCCCCCCCCCCTTGTGCCGTCGAAGGACGCAAAATGGCCTGTGCCGGCGAGGGTTAAGAGCCTTTTTTTTTTTTGCTTAAGTAAGTCAGAGGTCAGGTTAAGGGTACAAAATGCAAGTTTCTACAGTATCGGTCTTGCACCATAGTTGCCGAAGAATGGACTGAGACTGATTGCCCAAAACGTGTTCTTAGGCTGTCAAGACAATATTCGTTGCAAACAATATCATGCAAAGGTCAAGGTCAAGATCAGGTCAGGTCAGCTAAAACGAAATATAGAAAAGGGCATGTGCAACACATGTTTTATGAGTCATTTCATTCATAGAATTCAATAGGCACACTCAATAAGTGATATGGACCACATCTGGATGAATTTCAGGTCGAGGTCAGGTTAAAGTCAAGGTCAGGTCAAGTGAGGTCAAATTTTGAAGTTGGTTGTTAAGACCTAAAAAGGTGTCTATCTGATGCAGTTTTTCACGGGGAATCGAATGGTGCTATTTTCGTTTCCGTATGAGGTCTAGAACTCCCAAAAACTCATTTTTCAAAAATTGTGTGTGTTGTGACATCATAATATTTTTTTAAACTCCCACATTTTTGAACCGATTCTTCCAAAAATTGGTATGTAGGTGCACATAGACCACTTCTCTGACATATAATCCGTTTTTTCGATACACTGAAAAAATGATTTTATAAATTATAATTATTTTCCCCAAAAGTCCGTTTTTTAAGAAAAAAAAATAGGACCAAATCCAAAATTTTTCAAAAACCGAGATAGCCATTTGAGAGACAAAGTAGAATCACGTATAACCTTTTTGTTATGTCTTGATTCCTTTAAAAATGAAGATGTTCGCGGCGTTTGAAATTTTGCCGTTTTTGAGGCGAAATGGCGGACATGACGTCACTTAAACGTCATTTTCTCAAAAAAATTTCGACGGATTTCGCTCAGATTTTCAGGAAACGTGTTAAATTGATGTGTGATAAGGTTCTGAAAGTTTGACGTCGCTGGCATAACGCGTTTAGAAGTTATTGGCGGAAAACGGGAGGGGGCAGATTCTGCCCCCCCCCCCCAGCGGGGTGCGGGTTAATCTTGAAGTCAGAGGTTTAAGTAGCTAATTTTGCTGCTTATACCTCTGTAATGTTATTTTAGCCCCGGAGCATGCAATTTCATTTTAATACCTCAATGATTCATAGTTTTGCTGTAAAATGTGTGAGTTTTTGTCAAGCAAAGCCTTTGATTTTATTTAAAACATGTAAGTTCATCACACAAGCCCCTTCTGAGGGCTCCTGTGGCACAAAGAAGGTGATTTTAATGTAGTGATCAATGATCATAGTTACCCCGACCTCTGGGTGAGAATGATCATGTTTTTTTGTAGAAAAATAAAATATTTATGGTAAATTTCTAAATAATAAAATTAAATAAATTGAGTAAAGATCCGGACCAACAGATCTACACAGGCCTCTAAATTCCGTGTACTCCTAAGGTAAGGTAAGGTACCTACTACCTAAGCCGTAAGGTAAATTTCAAGACATTTACTGTACTCAGTTAGATGGTTAGTGACCTAACCTTGAATAACCTTGGTCTGAAATTTTCACAACCTGTGTAAACTTGATGTGTGATAAGGTGTGCCAAAACGGCGGCGCTTTCCGCCGCTGTTTATGAGATATTTGTGAAAAAAACTATAGGGGGTGTTTACCCCCCCCCCCCTCTTCCCAGCAGGGCGCAGGTTAAACACTGTGTTACAAATGAACGTGACACACTTAACCGAAAAATGGCACTGATGACACATCCTCATTTCCCTGAGATCATCTCAGGTTACAAAAAGTATGCAACAGTTTTTCGCTAGTAACTTTTGATAGAGGCATACTAGAGCCATGAAAACACCTTAGATGTGTTCAAAACAGATTGAGTGATATACAACAAAACCTCTTCCAGTCAGTTGGTGACCCTGACCTGAGGTCAAATTTTCAGGCTGATCTTCCAAGGTCAAATTTTAATATATTTGATGCATCTTTACAAGAGGAACGACGTGATGCTGGTAAAAATAAGCTCTTGCAAGTTTTGAGTCAAAGGTTATTGCAAAAAAGTGTCTGTAAAAAAACGTCTATTTTGGCACTATTTGCTCCCTACAGGCTAAACCATTGGCCTAAATCAAATTTGTGGATATGCTATCAAAAGAACGTTTAAAGAGCTATCGAGTGCGCCTTTCCGTGGCGCTCTAGCTCTATCTGTTCCTGAGCTATATGCGCCCGGCGCCGGTTTGTGGAAAATTGTCGAAGTTTAACCTGGAAAGGGGCGAAATTTTACCTTCGATGACATCTGGTAACCCGACCTTTGACCTGACCTAAAAAATGATTTAATAAATTTCTATTTTACCTATTTTTGATGCTCTTTCGAACGCCGCCTACAGCGTGTCGTCACGTGGCCCAGGAGCCGAGCTAGAAGGGGGAGTGTGTGTTCAAACACACGTCTCGTCTTAGTCTGTGATAAAGGAAAGATTGCTCCAGAATTTCAGTGCACAGATGAAGGAACGAATTTCAGCACAATCAGATGATTTCAGATTTTTTTGCGCAAGACGTAGAGACTTAACCCTCGCCCCGTTGGGGGGGGGGCCATTTTGGCCCCCCTCCTGTGGTTTTTCCTGAATAGCAAGAAAACGGCGGCGCGCAGCGCCGCCAAATTTTCAGTACCTTCCCGGGCATCAATTTGTCACCTTCACACCAAATTTCAAGTCTTAGGTCACCTTAGGTCAGGAGTTATTGAGGTCAAACTGAGGTCATGTTCGAGCAAAAATGAGCAAAAAACATGCAATCTTGAAACGCTCACCAAATCTACAGTTATCAAGCAATTTCAAAGTTCTTTATATGGTCTAGTAGACAAAAAGCGGCGCTACAAAACTGCTATCTCGGATTTTCAAAATTTTGGGTTTTTGACCCCAAAAAATAAAAAAAATGATTTTTTTTTTAGAAAAACTAAAAAAAAATCCAAAATTTTTCCGAATTTCGAAAAAACCGGAATATATGTGATAGTCCCTGCGCTCTTCTATATACATACCAAATTTCAGATCGATAGGTATCTCGTTTTTTGGCCGTTATAGCGAAAAAACTGTTCAAAAATGATGACGTCAAATTTTTGAACTCAATTTTTAGCGATTCTAGACCACGTACGGCAAAACAAAGACCACCATTGAACTCCCCGTGACGAGCTGCATCGATTCGATACCCATTTTATGCAAAAATATTAACTTTGAAATTTGACCTAATTTTACCTGACCTTGACCTGACCTTGACCAAAACGTGACTTAAGCTGGCCCCAAAGGCTGCCTGACCCACATAATCGCATTCGTCATGTAAAATGGACCATAAAACGTATCACACCACACTTTCATATTGTGACCCCCCGTGACCTGACCTCTGTGACCTGACCTGGTATCAGTGACCTCAAATAGCAAAATATGTGTTTGAAGAACATTTCTCCATCGATGATTTTCATTGAAATGCATTTTATCCGATTTTACAACGCATTTCTTGAAATGCCTGTAAACGGTGAAAATTGGACCTTTGACCTGACCTGTGACGTCATCGGTTTGACCTAGGTCAATAAAATTGGGTCACAAGGTAGTTCCCTGATAGGGCTATCCAACACCGTTTGCCGCTTGTCGCTAGGTTGCGTGGTTCTCGAGATCTTGGGGGGGGGGGCAAAATGGCTCCCCCCCCCCCAACGGGGCGCGTTGCTCGGCAGAGCCCAGCGGGGCGCGGGTTAAACCTCACACATAACTACATGGGGTGGGGTCGAACGGAGCTGCTTGTTTTTCGCGAATAGTTAAGTTGCGTTAAAAGCGGCCAATCGCGACGAAACTTTCAGTACTTTCGAGCTGATCGATTTTACATCTACCCTGAAAATTTCGTGCCCCTGACCTAAATGACCTTTTACCTGTGACCTGTTTCTCGAGACCATATAAGGCCGGAATCGCGATTTCGCGGACGTAAGTGCACGTTATTTGCGTGTTTCCAGCCTTTATGCAGCTGTTAACGCTGCAACCTGACGTAAAATGATGTTTGGCTCGTTATTATTGTGGGTGTCCACTATTAATGTCACATGAAGGTCAGGTGAAGGGTCATTGACATTGAGTGATCTTGTTTCATTTTATTCAGTTTACATTTTTCAAGGGTAGTAGTCTAGGAGTTTTTTTTCGAATTTAGCACCCATTGCAACACTTACGAAGTAGTTTTGGTGCCTACATAACATGTTACGAAGCTGTCAGGTGGTGGTTGACGCTTATTATGGATAGCTGGCACGCCTGGCAGAATGCCTACTGGACTGGCTGATCTGACCTGACCTACATAACCTAGACTAGCCCAAATGCATGAATAAATTTCTAAAATGAAATTTGTGATCAGTACCACCCCCCACCCCCACCCCCAAAAATACCAACCTAACTTTACGAAGTTATAGCAAGTCCCGATTTTCCAGACTTTTGGGTCATTCAATTGACCTGGAAGATCAACCAATGACCTAGGACCTTAAACTTGGGTACTATCAGCTTCCTCTCGTTACGGGGAGCACGTTTTTTTCTGCCAAGTTCTAGCTCGATCAGGCGCCAAACGTTAGGGGAGGGTCCAACGGACCCCCACTCTCCCCCTCCCTATTCGTTAGACGCTGTAAAAAGGCAAAACACAGGCGAGGGTTAATCAACTGGATTGCTGTGAACGAATCTGAACTTGCGTTTGGTGTCACAAACAAAGGCATGTCCTTTTTCTTGCAGGAGATGCGGCGGAGGAGGAACGAAGTCACAGTTGAGCTGAGAAAGCACAAGCGCGAAGAGACTCTTCAGAAGCGGAGAAATGTACCGCTGCAGCCAGACGGGACAGGTGAGGACAGGAGGGAGACCTTCAGGTAGGTGTGTGCCGTGTGTGGGTGGGGGGGGGGGCGAGGGTGGAGTGCGCTGTATTTTACAAAGAGGTGGGCTTTGCGATGACAAAAAGACCTTCAATGCATAGTACATACCTTCTGACGTGAGAACTGCGATGGGGATGAAATTAGTGATTGGTGATATTTTTTTTTTGCGTGGGTGGCGGCAATTAGGGCTCTAAGAACGTGGGTGGCGTTGCATAGGGTTATACAATTGCGTTATATTAGTCATCACACATATTTTGCTGATGTTTCCAACTAGAAATTATGTTGAATGTTATTTACCCTCGCCGGCGCGGGGGGGGGGGAAGCTGATGCAACCCCCTAATGTTTTTCGCAAATAACTCGCGTAAAAAGCGGCTGATCGCGACGAAATTTTCAGTACTCGCGTTGATCAATTTTACAGTCCTACCCTGAAACTTTCACAACCCTGACCCAAATGACCTTTGACCTGTGACCTACTTTTCGAGACCATGTTTGGCCGGAATTGCGTTTCGGCGTATGTCATCTCGCGTTAGCCGCGCGTTTGCAGTCTTTTCGTGGTTTCAAGCGTTCAAACATGTGATTTGATGTTGCTCCCATGCATTAGGGTGGATGTCACAGTCACCTGAAGATCAGGTCAGGTCATTGACCTCTAATGACCTTGGTCTACTTTTACGAGTTTTACTTGTTGTTAGGCTATTTTTGGAGCTGAATTCGAATTTAGCAACCATTTGAACATTTGCGAAGTAGTTTTGGTGCCTTTTTAACATGTTACGAAGCTGTCAGAGGCGGTTGATTCGTACTATGAATACCCGGCAGGACCCCTATTGGTTGACCTGACCTGACCCGACCTGGCCTAAATGCATTAAGCCATCATATTCTGTGATCAAAACTAACATGATATTCGTGATCAGCACCCCGAAAACCCCCATAGCAGCCACACTTTACGACGTTCGAACAGGTCCCGATTTTCCCGACTTTTGGGTGATTGACTTGACCTGGAACCGATGACCTAGGACCTCAAAAGTTGGTATCAGCGGCTTCCTCTCGTCACGAGCAACACGCTCGTTTTTTCCGCGAAGCTCTAGCTTGATCTGGGGCCAAACGCGAGGGGGGTCGTATCAACCTCCACCCTTGTGCTGTCGAAAGACTCAAAATAGCCTGTGCCGGAGAGGGTTAATGCCACTTGCACGATGCTCTTTTATTTCCTTCAATTTACAGCTCGGGTACCTATCTCTAAACGGTTTAATTCTGAAAAAACATCGTATTAATTGGGTACTTCCTACCTTCACCCGAAAACTAATGTTGTCCAAGTGTTTGCCTATTTGATTCATTAATCTAATTCGTTTTTCTTATAGATAAAACTGGTGCGATATCGCTCTAATCACAGCCTAAATATGATGTCATTAGGGAACGGTCAGTCCAAGGCCATATGGTCAGTCCCATCGTTTTCTCCTGTCATTTTCTTCCATCATAAGTTAGGCTGAAAGTGATGTCGCGTGTTTTTTAGGCCCATTTGCTGTGTTTTATTTTGCGTCACCGGCGTCACCTGACTGAGTTGCTGCAATATTTTTTATCCTTATGTGCCACGGATGCTATTTTCGCCGATATAATGCTCTAAAACAAGTATTGCTCCTCTAATCGCTATTTTTATGCTTCTTTTTCCAATTCTTTTTCATTCCTCTAATCGAACATCTAAACGTCGAAAACGCTTTAGTGATGGAACTGTACCGCTCATTGTTAACATCAATGATGTATTGTGAAAAAGTTCGTGTTGTCTCAACAAATTCGTGAGTGACTGATTGTACGACTGCGATTGCGATCCGAACCATTCAAACGCTCCTGTCATGAGACTCCGCTCGGGTCGGCCTACTCAGTCTCCGGACGAGGCCCCTTCTGACGGTGATCCTTCCACCGAGTCGGGTGAGCCGACCTCCGCCGGCGCCACCGCCGACCGGTGCCGCCCGAGCGCCGCCGAGCGTCCGGCCGTGCCGTCCGCCCCCTCACCCCCGCCCGGGCCGGCCGCAGACGATGACGACATGGAGCGGCAGCACTCGGTGGACAGCCTCCAGAAGCTGGTGGAGGCGGCGGACGGCAGCGACCCTCAGGCGCGCCTGGCCGCCGTCCAGGCCATCCGCAAGCTGCTCAGCTCGGACAAGAACCCGCCGATCGACGAGCTGGTGCGCGGCGGCGTACTGCCAGTTCTGGTGCGCTGCCTGCAGGCCGAGGACGAGTGAGTAGATGATAATAAACGAACTGATTAAATAACCCACGTGACTGTGATCAATGACGGTACTCGGGCCTCTGCAGCTCGTCCCCAGATCTGGACAGAATATTTACACTTTCGCCGAATGCCATCTTTGCCTTGCAATGCGTGACCACCATTGCAGTTTCGGTTCTGCCCATTTTTACACGGAGAATCTGGACTGTTTCTGTTGTAACGTACCACGAGTGAGTTACGGTGCAGGGGCACTTGTCCTGCAGGATGTCATTGCATATTGTGTTTTTGATCAGTAGCTGTCACTGTGTCTTGACCACTGCGGCCACTCCGACTGGGTAACAGTGACAGGCTATCTTGATCAGTGGCTAGTCACCATACACCGTCCAGTGTGCGCCAGTTGTGACACCCCGCCTCTGACCGTGCTCGCCGTGCCTCCCGCAGACCGGCCCTCGAGTTCGAGTCGTGCTGGGCGCTGACCAACATCGCCTCGGGCACCACGCAGCAGACTGAGGCCGTGGTGAAGGCGGGCGCCACGCCGCACTTTCTGCGGCTGCTGCGCTCGCCACACCCGCAGGTGTGCGAACAGGCCGTCTGGGCGCTCGGTGAGTCGCGGACGGACGGAGTGCCTCGGAGGTCAATGGGTGAAATATTAAAATTGTCTGGGAGTTGGGTTGATAGTACGCAGTGCTCTTGCAATGCCTGACTGATTTGGCAACCATCGCAACTTGATAACTGCGCGGCGTATTGTGCACTGACTTGGTGGTCGCTGAATGTTGATGCGTGCACTGGTTCAGTTACTACTGGGGAGTTGATATTGCACACTGCTCTTCTGTCGGCACTGACACTGAGTGGATCTGACCGCCACCGCCCGGGTGGCAGTTTCCCGCCAACATTACTTTTACTAATAGTTGCCCGCCTCTCCTACGCTGACCGCTGCGCGCCTCCGCAGGAAACATCATCGGCGACGGTCCTCAGCTGCGTGACTTCGTCATTAGTCTGGGCATCGTGCAGCCGCTGATCGCCTTCATCAACGACAAGATTCCGCTCAACTTCCTCCGCAACGTCACCTGGGTGGGTTCGGCTCAGACTCGGCGGGCGGACAGCCCTGCGCACTGCTCAGTTTGTTTTTATTTCTCGTCCAGCTCTTGGCTCGTATTTTGGTCGTTTTTTTTTTTCTCGTGGCCCGGACTGAAACGTCCCAAGTCTGTGGTGCTACAAGCTGCCAGCTACTATCTAGATTCAGGGGAATGTGAAGGTTATTTTAGAGATTCGTCACCGCTCTTGAGCTGGTGACCGCTGCCCTTGGCTGTTATTCGTATTTACACTTGTCCAGTGTACTAGAAGAGAGCGCTATATACGAACGATTAGCATACGGAAGCTAGAAAGTTGTTGAGTTTGTATTCAGCCGAAGTTTGGTTCAGCTAGCTAAATTTGCAGTGCGGTGTAGCGTTTGAATTAAAAACTCATTGAGCCACGATAGCGCTCAAGTCAACAAGCTATTTTTGAGGAAAGCTTACAAGTGTGCTGTATGCAGATTTGAACTTTAATTTATTTTTTATTTATTTATTTATTTATTTATTTATTTATTTTAGGTCGCTCAAGTACGACTGGAATATTTCATTTCAAGCCGGCCCACATGTGTACTGTTGGGGTATAAATTTGTCCATCTTCTCTCCGCGTTGTGATGCTACTTCCTTAGCTGGGTTTCGCCCTGCACTGTTTGTGTGTTTGCTGAGTGCCGTCTTCCTGTGCGTTTGTTCGTGCGCAGGTGCTGGTGAACCTGTGCCGCAACAAGCCGCCGCCGCCGTCCCCGGACACGATCCGCGAGCTGCTGCCCTCGCTGAACCTGCTGATCCAGCACACGGACGTCTCGATCCTGGTGGACACCGTGTGGGCCGTCAGCTACCTCACCGACGGCGGCAATGACCAGATCCAGATGGTGCTCGACTCGGGCGTCGTGCCGCGCCTGGTGCCGCTCCTCTCGCACGGAGAAACCAAGGTATCGGGTTGGAGTTGGGCTAGTGTTTCACCCCTCTTCCCTCTCCTCTCTCCATTTCCCGCCCTAGCTGAAGGCAGAAACCTTCCAGGCACGCATGGTGACGGTGAGGCCATAGACTTTTGAATACCGAAGCATACAGGGGTATGTGGTGAGGCATATCCATCAACCCCAGTTGCAACGTTTTACCGGCGTTATTTAGTGGAATCGACGTGGTAAATTTAGCCAGGGGCCTCTAAACAGTCCTGTGCTAGCTGGTTTTATGCTGCATTTTCCCAATCTCCAGCGGGACTGATAGTGTTTCAAGCCACAGGTCCAAACGGCGGCGCTGCGGGCGGTGGGTAACATTGTGATGTCACACGGTATGACGTATGTCTGACGTCACAGGTCCAAACGGCGGCGCTGCGGGCGGTGGGTAACATTGTGACAGGCACCGACGACCAGACGCAGCAGGTGCTCAACTGTGGCGCGCTGGCCCACTTCCCTGCCCTGCTGCAACACCCACGGGAGAAAATCAACAAGGTGAGAGCGACAAAGCCGATCACGACGATCATTTACCCTAGCGTGAGCCCCATTTTAGGGAATGTTTATGGTTCAAGAGAGAATGGTCTGTTACACTGTCGGACATCGTCGAGTAAATCGATGTGCTATAGTTTTGCGAAGGATTTGGTGTTCCGCAGTGTTTGCCAGAGTTACACCGGCCGTGCCGTATGCTACCCGTCGCCATTTTCAGCAGTTACCACCGTCTGACTATTGTGACCGTAGTGTTAAGTTGACCGTAGTGTTAGCACTCCCGATTTCCAGAAGTGAACAACATGACGCCAATCATAGTGGAAGAAGAGAATGTGACAAGGGCTGTCCAGAAAATGAAGAATAAAACAGCACCAGGTCCAGACGGACTGAAACCGGAATTTTATAAGGCAATAACAAAAACAGCGGTGGGCGTAACTGCACTCACTCGATGTCTCAATAATGTAATAGCAACAAACAAGCAGCCATCCTCGTGGAAAACCTCAAAAACCAAAATGGTTCCGAAAAAGACGAAGCCGACAGCAAAAGACTTACGTCCCATAGCATTAACCGATATTTCTTATAAGATTTGCATGAGCGTCATCAAGGAAAAAATCGAAAATCATCTAGAAGAAAACAACGAGATACTAGAGACTCAAGCCGGCTTCACGAGAGGAGGGCGGGTGGAGGACAACCTATTCCTTCTAAACTACTGCGTAGATGAGAGCTACAGAAAGAAGAAACCTCTTTTCGTAGTAGCGGTGGACTACAGCAAAGCGTTTGACTCTGTAGCAAGAGGGAAGATATCCAAGCATTGAAATACTACAAGATCGATCCAAAGGTGATTGACTCAGTTGCCTCAATCTATACCGGAGACGTCACACAAATCAAGCTCAATGAGGACATTACAGAAGAAATAGAAGTAACTAGTGGGATAAAACAAGGTTGTACCGGAAGCACGAGCTATTTCAAGATTGTGACATACCTAATTATGAAGAGTGTTTCAGCGACAGAAAAAGGGTTCCGAAACGAACACGTACACATACCGTTATTATTTTTCGCAGATGATGGTTTGATAATTAGTCAATCTATGGAAGACACGAAGGTCATGTTGAAGGCACTAGCGAAGTCCAGCGAAAGTTTTGGCTTGGCGATTAACAAAGAGAAAAGTGCCGTAGTCATCTACAACAGCAAAGAACAACCTAACGAGATCGAAGGAATACCGGTCGTCAACGACATAAAATACTTAGGAGTAACCATTAACAACAAGAAAAACATGTTTAAAGAGCATAAAAAGGCAATGATCCGAAAAGCTCAGAAAATGTCTAATATGACGATGGGCATGATCGGCAAAAGCTGCAACAAGCTAATGATTGGAAAATGTTTTTGGAAAAGTCTAGCGCTCCCGTCAATACTCTATGGCTCCAACATCATATCACTAAGCGACAAAGAAACAAGGCAACTACAAATCTATGAAAACTCCGTTTATAGACAAATACTGGGAGCTCCGAGGTATGCACCAAGTTGTACTCTACGCGGAGACGTGGGGGCATCTCAGATGAAAACGAGGATCATGGAGGGCCACCTGCAATACATAAGAAGCACAATGCAAGGGACAAATGAACTCTTAAAAGAAGTCATCCGGATCCAGCTGGAAGAAAAAAGGACAAAATGGGCAAAGACTACAGCTGAATACCTGGCAATGGTGCAACTCCGAATTCCCGAGCTAAGAAACATGAAGAAATGTGCAGTAAAGAACAAGCTAAGAGCTTGGGACAGTCAGCAGTGGCTCTCTGAAATGAACGATAAAACGAGTATATCAATGTACAAACGCCGAAAGAAAGAAATTAAGGAAGAAACAATATACGACAATACACCAGCATCAAGCATACTATTCAGGGCTCGCACGAATACGTTACCATTGCATGATAGAAAAAGGCACAGTCAGGAAAGCACCGCTTGTGAGCTGTGCGGGGCGGAAACAGAAAATATCCAACACTTCGTGCTCTTCTGTCCCGCACTGAAAGATGCTAGGAACTCCATCATGGCACTCCAACAACCATATATCGAGGACTATGATAAAGTACTAGAAGACTTCCTTTTTGAAAATGACTGCCACCAGTCAATGGAGGAAAAGAAGAACAACTTATACCAATTATGGAGATGTAGAAATAACAAATGAACGCCAAAGAGGAAGATCACAAGAATCGATAAAATATCAGACGAAGATAATACGGATGGGGTGGCGTTGCAAAGCCAACACCCCGAGAAAAATCTGATCTGATCTGATCTGATCTGAAGTTCTGGATACACTATGCGTTTTCTGCGTGCGTGTTTTGCGAGTTTGCGTGTTTTGCGTAATATCGTTCTAGAAAAAGTTATAATTAATGAAACTTTTTATTATTTATATATAAAAGTTAATACAACTTATATGAACTAAAAGCTAATATAAAAATATCACAAAAGCGTTATATTGTTTGTTTTTTTTTCTACAATATTACGGAAACACGTAAACTCGCAAAAAAAAAAAAAAAAAACGCACGCAGAAAACGAATAGTGTAGCCAGGGCTTTACGGTATCAGAGCGCTGTGCTGCCTTGTCTGACGGCCGTGTCTCCGCCGGCAGGAGGCGGCCTGGTTCCTGTCCAACATCACGGCCGGTAACCAGGAGCAGGTGCAGCTGGTGATCGAGCACGGCCTGGTGCCGCTGGTGGTGCAGCACCTGGCCCGGGGCGAGTTCCAGACCCAGAAGGAGTGCGCCTGGTGCATCAGCAACCTGACCATCAGCGGCAGCCCGGAGCAGATCCGACACCTGGTGCAGGCCGGCGGCATCCCGCCCATGTGCCAGCTGCTCGACTGCAAGGACCCGCAGGTGAGAACACCCACCGGGCTGGCCAGACCGGGGTGGCTCACGCGGCCGTACGGCCAGGGATGTTTCTGTCATGAATCCATCCTATGGAGTTTGATTATTCCGGCATTAATAATCGCTTGTTCGCCGTTCAGACGCAGATTATGATTTGAATAATAGTTGGTCCCATAGATGGACGGTGGATTGTAGTCCATGACACCTGTCCTTTGTCTCGATTTATTTGATTTCCCCCTCGATCCTGAGCCATCCCTCGGTAGCTGACGATCCCGCCGCCGCCGCCTCCGCAGGTCGTCCACGTGGTGCTGGACGGCCTCAACAACATCCTCAAGTCAAGCGAAGACGTGGACGCGGTGGCGCAGATAATCGAGGAGTGCGGCGGCCTGGACAAGATCGAGGCGCTGCAGAGCCACGAGAACCCCGACATCTACCAGCTGACGTTCGACATCATCGAGCGGTACTTCTCAGAGGATATAGAGGTGGGTCGGCGAACTGCCGTACGTGCGTCGGAGGTCTGACGGGGAATAGAGTAGATCGGTCGCCCTCAGCTGCACTCCGACTCACCAGTGTCTGACTGTGCCTGCTAATTTTGAAACGCTGGAGTGATAACGAAAAAGTAAGGGTTTCTGAATAATAATCCATGAAATCTTTTACCACATCGTGCTCTTCACTCATTTTGGTATTTTGGTTTTATACACCTTTTTGCTCGAACTTTTTTGCTGCTGTCCGCCAATACTTGCATGCATTTTCCAATCTGGGATGGCACCACGCTATTTTTCATTGCCAATTGCCCCGCCTCGCAGCACCCTGCGTCAGGTGTCGGTCCCGCCGTCCCCTGCCCCCTCTCTGACCCGTGCCCTCCTCCCTCAGACCGGCGACGAGACGGCCCCGGGCGCGCCCATCGACCAGGACCAGCCGCCGCGGTTCGAGTTCTAGCCCGCGCCCAGCGGCGTCCGACGCCGACTCATGTGACAGCGCCGTCGGTCATGTGACCGACGCGCCCGCGCCACACGGCGGGCGCGGGGACAGAGTCGGACATCACGTGACGTGTGCGCCCCGGCGCCGGTCGGGCCACAGCAGGGCTGGCCCCGCCACACAGCAAGCTCAGGGTCTTTCACGAGCTGACGACCCCTCGCAAATACACGACGGGAGTCGCTTCAAGTTTCGCGTGCGCACGCCGCCGAAAAGTGTGATGGGCGCGCGCATGCTGTCGCGCCCGGTGCTACTTTCATTGGTGAGCGGCTGCAAAGTGTTTTGTATTTTCTAGATTTCCGGCAAATGTCAACTTCGTGAAGGGCCCTAAGAAGGTTGCGTTGTTAGTGAGTGAGTCGCACCAATGTGTGAAGCAGCAGGAGTGAATCTGGCGTGGAAACCAGTGAGGATACTAAACTCTGCAGCGCCCGGCCGCCCGTGCAGTGCCCGTCTTCTCATGGCCTTGGTGCTTTTATCGTGAGATGTTTGGCAATTACTTTATTTACGCACGTAAATCTTATCTTAGCTCTCGGGGTTTGCCGGGGTGCGTGTGGGTGTGCCGTGTGCGGCGGCGCGGGGCTCCCCGCCGTACGGTGGGCGCACGAGTCGGCCCAGACCCACTGCGGTCGGTGCGGCGTGCCACGACACGAAGCCGCCGCACAGCCGCAGCCAGCCGCATTTAGCTTAGTAACAAAGATACTGTTGCTTATATTCTTATTTTTGCTGGTTACTTTGTTTTGCCGTGCGCGACCCAGGCTGTCGCGGGGGCGAGCGTGAGACCGATGGTCGGGCTGCAGGGTCCGCGATGAGCCAGTTCGTCAGACTAGCCGCGGAGGCGGCTCTGACCCGCTCGCGGCAGGTCAGGTTAGCGGCGGCACCTGCTGCTGCAGCAGACGGCGGCCCGCCGCCCACATACCGACTCTGACCGTCCCTATGGACCGGGACAAGCCTTGCACTGGGTCTGACGCAGTACCGTTATACCGTACTGAGGCACGCTCGGCTGTCCTCGGTTCCCCGGCCGGCCCCGTGGCCTGTCGGCTGCATGCCCGCACCCCTGTCGTGCCACCGCACCGCCAGTGCCCGGTTACGCGGCGTCAGAGAAGCCTGAGCCAACCAGTGCCGCCCGCCCGTGGGTAGACCGTGTGAGTGGCAGCGAGCGGCGAGCGCGCGCACCACAGCTCCGTGCGGGCCATGGAGAGATCAACGGCGGCGTTAGCAATTTCAATAAATCCGCAGACACCGGAGTCGTGTTTGTCGTTGGCGTGCAACGGGTTCTTAACTGGAGATGTTTTCACAAGGTAGTTATTTTCAGGTGGGCTAGAGGTGATGGGAAACTAGCGAATAAAAAGGGCAACGTTGATATCTCAGCAATCATTTCTTCTTTGTGAGCTTTCAGCTGACTTGAAATTAATCGGTTTCCGTCCTAACTTCAACATCAGGCAGTAAGTTTACAACATTAACAACAGTAAGTTCAATTTATATCTGAGAGTTTGATACAATATCGAAGGCGGTTCAAGAACTCTAGAAGTATGTTCATAGCTGACATATATTTTCGAATCACTCGTAACAAAAAGATGGCTCGCTAATACAGTGACTGAAACGAACCAGTGCAAAACAAGACCCACTACACAGCAGAAACGTCCAAAACAACCATGATCGCGGGCACCCCGCCAGGCTGCCTCTCAGCCGAGGACCGTCTGTCGTGGTTAGTATTATCAGAGGTTTTCCAGATCACTGGCAGGACAGGGTATATCACATCGGGCGGGGCTGGGGGTGGCCGTTCAGGCCGTCAACCGGTGCAGGTGGCGTCGAATGAAGAGCGTCTGCGCCTGCGTCTCCAGCGAGGCCAGCTCGCGGACCGTGGAGGCCATCTGCTCCACGTGGTTCTGATATCCAGTGCCGCTCTCCTGGCGCCGCTCTCCGTAGACCACCTTGCCGTCGAACTCGTTGACGGGGACGCGCAGGTCGTTGCCCACCTGAGGGATGGTGATGCCTAGGTGTTCCTCGATCTCTCCGAGCAGCTTCACCTCGTCGTACCAGATGCAGCAGCCGCCGCGCTCCGTCAGACGGGTGTCCATGCACGACTTGCCGCGCGACGGGCAGCCGTGGTACCACACCTTCTCCGGAACAGCAGACACCAGGCTGACGGCCAGACCCATCCGGTCGGCGCGGCCCACCCGGCCGATACGGTGCACGTAGTTCGTCTTCTCGTCCGGCAGTGTGACGTTGATCATGAACGGCAGGCCGGTGATGTCCAGACCGCGGGCCGCCACGTCCGTACAGATCAGGAAACGCACCTCCTGCCGCTTGAAGCGCTCCAGGTTATCCTTTCGCTCGCCGACGCTGCGGTCGCTGTGCAGGCACACGCACGAGTAGGGGTTGCTGGGGTTACGCGGTCCGCCGCCGCGCTGAACCAGGTACCGCTCCAAGTTATCACAGTCTAGCTTGGTTCGACAGAAGATGAGCGCACGATCCATTTTGTGGACGTCGATGGCGCGGACACAAAATTCTGCCTTGAGCAGTTTGACGGCCTCGGAGAGCGTCTCTGGCGAGTTGGAGCCGGGCCGGACGTTGTCCTTCGCGTGCACCATGTCCGTCTGCACGCGCTGCTTGAGGTCGGTCCATGAGGCGTTGGTGCGCGGGTCGATCATGGTCAGCACGTGGTGGACCGTCTCCGGCACGGCGTCCTCGCCCTTCAGGTCCACCCAGGTGGGGAAATGCATCAGTCTGCCGGCCATCTTTTTCACCTCGAACGAGTGCAGCGTGGCCGAGCAGACGACCATCTGGAGCCGCGCCCCGTCCGGCGTCACCTGCGGGATCGCCGCGTGCAGACGGTTGATCATCTTCTCGTGACCCTGCTTCAGCAGCCCGTCCGCCTCGTCCAGCACGAAGAACCGGCACGCGTCCACCCGTACGTCGCCGTTGTTGATGAAGTCCTCGATTCGGCCCGGTGTCGCCACCACGATGTCGACCCCCGCTAACACCTGGTCGCGCTGTTCGCGAGCCGGCACACCGCCGATGAGAAGCACCTCTCGCACTGTCGGAGCTTTCAGATGCTTCTTGAACAGCTGGATCTGCCGTAGCGTTTGTTCGGCAAGCTCACGAGATGGTTCCAGAATAATGGCCTGGGGAGCATTTTTGGCGTATCCGCGCTTCGCCGTTGCCTGCGGCGCCGAAGCAGCGTTGTTCAAGGTGCTGTCTTCCGGTGCTTTACTGACGGCCACGAAACCATGGCTTGGTGGATACTTGAAACTGGTGTCGCCGAAGTTAAACGCCATCTCTGCGTTTTTCAGTACGACTGCGGGAAACAAACCTTCGTTTGCCAACTGTTTTGGGATGTCAAACGCCTTTCCCAGATCTTTTCCGTTCTTGGAGAAATACATCTCGAGGTTGTCCAGATCAAGGTAGCAACCGATCACGTCGTCTTTTCCGAACGGACCTCCGTAGTCGTCGAATTGCCGGTTGTTGGACTTTTTGCCGGTGCCTCCGTAGCCGTATCCGCCACGGTCGGTGCCCAGGTCGAGAGTGGCCTGGCGCGTGGACCAGCCGACGCGACACAGACCCTCGTCGGTTACCGTGGCCTCGTAGTACCAGCGGCCGGCGCGGCGGAGCCCACGCGTCGCCCGCACTCCGTACCAGGCGCGCTGCTCGCGACACTGGCACACCAAACCGTCCGGAGACACTGCCAGCAGCTCGCCGCGGTCCCGCAGCGACATCGCCCACTTGTCATCAGCTGGCGGAGCTGACAGGCCGCCACTGCCGCCGCCCTTTCCCTCCTCAATGCGCTTCAGTGTCTCCCAGACAATCTGAAGGATTGGCATGCAGAATGCACCAGTTTTGCCAGATCCAGTTTCAGCAGCCATGAGAACATCACCACCACCAAGAATCAGAGGCACAGCCTCGGCCTGAACATCAGTGGGCAGCAGCCAGTCCAGCTCACTCACTGCCTCCCCTATCTCGGGCATTATGCCCAGTTCCATGAAAGCAGCTGCCATGCTCCTGATGAAGTGGGGCAGCCTGGTACCTGGAAAAATAAAAACTGTGTCATAAATGAAACCAATACATGACCCCATGAGTTGACAATTGGACACTGCAATTATGACTTGAAGAAGCATCATCACAAATCTCTGCTTCAACAAAATGGTTTGACATGAGCAACAAAACCATCGCTACCACCACCACCACACCGCACAGTAGGCAGTATCTTGATCTAGAGGTGAATGCATCGTAACAGCTGGTATTGGCTTTGATCTATGTTTAAATCAAAATTGTCCGAACTCCTAATTGTAATAGAGGTTCTATTTTGATTTCAGTGCAGTGTGGACTGTGTGGCAGTAGGGGCGCTGTGTCTCAGAATAAAATTCATGCCAGCAATTCCAGCTGCAACAAAGCCTGTATCAGCTGTATGGTTTATATAGCCTTGAGCTGTATCTTGGGTAGAACAATTATCAACAAGGGAATGGTAAGACATGGATGAAGTATTCCTGGATAGGACACTCCCTATTCCCCAACACTAGCGCCGGCGACCAAGCGGCCGCCCTGGTGGCGGAGCTCCGAAACATCGGCGGCGAGTGCGCCGGCGGCCGCCGCACCGGCTTGCGTGCTAAAAACGCGGTAATGGAGGGCGAAATTAGCGAACTTTAGCTCATAAGACACAATTTCAGACACTTTAAACATAATTTTTAGTCCTTTCTTATAATTATTATGGCTCCATTTAGTCACTATCACATACGGAATCAGTACCTGATGCCCATAAACTGAGCCTGATATTCTTGACTTGCCGATGCAATTTATCATCAAATATCATCGTTCCTCGGCAGTCAAACAAGTTCCTTTTGATGATTTAATACAAATATCAACTTATTTTCATGTTATCGCATAAAACGTAACTTTATTCCAACATTGGCTCTTCGGCTGTAATCACGAATCCTCACTTGTCAGCAGAATTTAAGCAACTTCTTAAATCAAAACTGGGAAAAGAATATTTCCATGACATTCCTCAATTCCTGTTCTACCTGGTTCACAAAAATTTTCATCAAAATCGGTTATAGGTAAGTAATAAACGACAAAAGTATACAAAAAGACACGCTCCGCCCATAGCCCGCAATGCTAAAATGACGCCAGCGCCCTCGCCGTCGGGAAATCCGCCGCCGCCGCCGGGTGGTCGGAAAATCGGCGGAGTGTCCGATCCAGGAATACCTAATCCATGGTAAGATATCCAAAACGTTGTTCCTTGAAAGTTGTAAAAAGTCCAAGGAAACGAGCTGCTTGGCATTCTACGTGTCTTTTGAATGACATCTAAAGGCAAAGTAAGTGCCTGCACTAAAGGCAAAATAAAGGATGTGGTGGCTATGAAATTGACAAAAATATACGCACTGGAGGTCCTAATACATGTATTTAGGGCCTTGCTAATACAATTGTTTGACAATTACTGACGCGAAAGTTTCAAATGTGGTGCGAACTGTGCTCACACTGCGCTCTTTAGAGCTGCCATATTTTTACTTTCTTCTTCTCTTGGCCTAAACGCCTAAATACTAGCCAAAAGCACTTTTAAATATCAAGGCGGATTCTGCCTTAAAAGGCGAAATATTCAGGCTTCTTGGCATATCACTTGGGCTAGGAGAGCAGCTCGCCAAGATAACAAAATGTGGAATCTCTCGAAATGCGATGAGGTTTTATTCTACACCTCCACATGTCGACAGATGTTACAAGCCTAACTAAACTTGAACAAAACAATTGTACAAGTTTCGCAATTTACTGCAATTTACTGATAGTGTCTGGCACGTCTGGAAATGCGCGTGCCATATATTTGCATTTTGCATAGGCCGACAACCTCACGTGTCTTTTTACTTATCTGTAGTCCTGAGAACCTGAAAAATCTCTAATTCGAGTTATGTCCTAGCCTATATATATGGCCTTGGTCCTAGCAGAGCAATGCAAATGTGCAAAATGTATATTTAGCATGTTTTGCGAATTGCCACTGCCCTCTGATCTCCCGTCACTGGTTTGTTTGGAACCATTGGTCTCAAGATAAGGGCCCAGGCGGCCTGTAGTTTTGATGGGGTGAGTATCCTTACCCTCACCACAGCTCGGGCCGAGTGTTCCCCTCCTCCCACCCAGCTCCACCTCCTCTCGAGCTGTGGCGAGGGTGAGGGTATTTACAGCATCCGAACTACAGGTCGCCTAGGGGCCCTTATCTTGAGACCAATAGTACCTACATGGATAAGTTGCTTTGGGCTGACCTTAATCTACCTACTTCTAAGGGTAGAATACTTTTTGTTCAGCCCTCAGTCATCCCCATCAATATCCCAGTTATTCCACAATGGATATCAAAGTTCTTTTTTGTTTGATGGCTAATATTGCATTTTCTTTCCCAGGACATAATTGTCAAGACATGGAAGATCATTCAGAGTCTACCCATGCTCCAAGCTCAGATGACAACCTAGCAGCTGGTGGTGGCTTAAGTAGTCATTCTAACCAAGATACCTCTGAAGAGCACCCTCAAACTGGCTCATCATTGTTTGGAGCTGTGGACACTGACAATGCTCAGGGCAGCCCTGGCTCTCCGAGAACCAGGCCAGTCACCGGCGCTGGGCGGGGTCGACATGGCGTGGTTCGTGCCCAGCGTCGCCGAGAATCGCCTCCGCCGCCGCCGCCTCCCCCTGAGTTTGGCGACGGTCCCGTGGTGGGCCAGCCAGCCGCGAGGGTCCCGACGCCGCCGACTGCTGCGGCGGCCACGGCCACAACGGTGAGCACCTGCGTCGGGTAGGTATTCTAGACGGCGACATCGGACCCTGGAACACGGCTGTGAGAGGATCCTTTCCCATCATTGTTTTTTGTATGATGGAGAGCAGCAAGTGTGAGTTTCTGATACCATTTGCACAGTATTTATCGAACACGGCGACTATGTTCGTCGCATATCTGTACATTACATATGATTTCATGGACTTTTCCAGATGCAGTCACATACTGAAACCCCTTCATCGCTAAGCCCAACGTCTTGCCGTACAAGCCCGCGGAACAGCGATGAAACATCAAACCGAAAGGGTGAGCAGTTTCCCATTTTATCGAAGGATTATTAGTTTTTACCGGTAAAGTGAAAGCTTAGGTATGACGTCTTTTGCTTCTCTGCATGTTTTTTTTCATGCAAATCGCCGTGTTATTCGAACGGTGATAGCCGTTCCAGCCTGACCTGTGTGATCCGTGTTTCCCGCGTTTAACGATCTCCCCGCTCGGCCGCAGGGCTGGAAGGCCGCCCCGACTGCGCCATCTGCCTCCAGACCTGCGTCCACCCGGTGCAGCTGCCCTGTCAGCACGTCTTCTGCTTCCTCTGCGCCAAAGGCGCCATCAAAAACTCACGACGGTAATGCACTTCATCACAGTCAATCGGCGTCTGTTAAGAGTAGCAGGGTCTTGTTTCATTTATATCGAACGGATAGAGTAGCCCCTTGCTCCGACATAGTGCACGTAGCGTTGACCACGTTAGTTTGCTGAAGCCGGCCGTGGTCTTTTGATCACCGGCCGAGGTCTGAAGGATGGAAGAAGGGCTGGCGCCGTGACTGCTGCCTTGTTTAGACCGCTGACCGGACTCGGCGTCAGGTGCGCCTCGTGCCCGTTGGAGGCATCTGCCTGAACTGTGTTGTCTCTCTGTTTCTCTGTCTGTCTCCGACAATGCTCGTCATCATGAGGTACGCAATGTGCTGGTCGGAGTTGTCCCTTTGTCTACCTCCTTATCCTGTTCTGACCGTCGTTACTCGCCCTCAGATGTGCCATGTGCCGGTCGGAGCTGTCTATGTCTGTGTATCTGTTATCTGTATGCTACTCTAATTTGTGACCATCTCTGACCATGCCCGTCGCTCCCAGAGGTGTCATGTGCCCGTCGGAGGTGTCTGTCTATGTCTGTGGACTGTAAATCTGTGTCTGTCGGTCTGTCTGTCTGTCTGTCTGTCTGTCTGTCTGTCTCTGACAACACTCGTCGCCCTCAGGTGCGCCATGTGCCGATCGGAGGTGCCGGCCGACTACCTGGACAACCCACTGCTGCTGGACACGGAGCAGCTCCAGCTCGAGATGGCGCTCACCGACGGCTACCAGTGGTTCTACGAGGGACGCAACGGTCTGTCACACACCAGATACATTCGCCCTCTCTTTTTTCCTCCTCTCTAACTGTCTGAAGGACATGTCATGTTAGTGATGGCCCTGACGGTAGAGTGGCGGTGGTGGTGCTTTTGTAGTTCTACATACATATGATCAACTTTGTGGATTATGAACAATAATAACAATCGAAATTGAGACAGATATTTGTTTATTTGAATTGATTTACCGTACCTATTCAACTGATATAACTGAAGCTGAGAATCGAATCGAGTCTCGATCTAAGCGCAGTACCGCAGCAGTTTATTGTGATCAGTCGGCACTGCCTGGTGTTGGCGTTCTTCTCGCCCGTAGCTTAGCAGCGTTCCTCTCCTCTCCCCTGCCTTGGACATACTCTGCTGACGCCGGCCGCTCCGTTTCAGGCTGGTGGAAGTACGATGAGCGGACGGCGGCCGACCTGGAGGCGGCCTTCACGGGCGGCGAGAAGCGCGCCGAGCTGCTCGTGGCCGGGTACCGGTACGTGGTCGACTTCGAGACGATGCTGCAGCTGCGCCGCTCGGACCCGGCGCGACGGCGGCGCGTCAAACGCGACCTCGCCTCGGCCGCCAAAAAGGGCGTGGCCGGGATCCGGGCAGAGGGCGCCGCTGCGGCTGAGTCGGAGACCGGTCTGGAGGGCGCGCTGCAGGCGGTGGCGCTGGCGGCGCCGGCGGCCGGCGGGGACGACCAGCGGCCGGCGGACGGAGACGGCAGCACGAGGCTGTAGCGGTCGGCGCAGAGGATACGGGATACTCCTGGCAGACTGCCCGGACAGGGTTCTACCCCGGGCCCAGGTCCGCGGGACATGGGCCCTTGTAAGGACAGCACGGTGAGCCCAGCCCGGATGACGCTGACTCCATGTGGGCACTGGCCGGTCGAGATACTACGGAGGCTCCAAAGCACCTTCTTCTAATGGAGAAGTCTCGGAACTCTCGGAGAAAGCAGGCCGGATAAGGCACTTCACTGAGAGCTCAACCCAAGGAGTGGAGTAGGTGGAGGCTTGTGCTTGTTCACCGTTTACTTCGTCTCGGCACAGGCAGTGACGCAGCCTGCCTTGGTTTTAGAGTCGGGTAATTAGTGTCGAGACTTCCAGCATTGTTACGCCGGATTATCATGAGCAGCCTCCGGAGTGATTGGAGGCGGGTGATGCTTCTATGAATGCTTGCCTCGGATGGAGGATACTATCCAATCGTGCGCGCATTGTAGAGTGGCAAGATCTGATGAAATGACGCTCTGCGGTCCGGGAGGTCTGGCTCGTAGCCCAGTGCTGTTTGTGTGGCTTTAACTCAGATGTGTTTATTGAGCATACTCTCTGCGCGGTGTGCTGTTGTGACTATGAAATATATATTGATTGCTGATGTCGCTCAAATAATGGATAAAATTACGTTATATTAAGTGGCTAAATGGTAGGTTCCTTAGACAGCTGTTCATTCAATATTGCCGAGATAAAGGTGTGGAAATGCTTCGTTGTCAGCCGAAAAAGTCTGCAGCTGCACATTCGCTGGTTTATTGGACACGGCACACTTCACAGCTTATTGCACAGACAACAATCACCAAACACAAATGGCAGACACAAACTGCAACAGCGTGCAGTAATACCGCTTATTTCTGGCCGGGGTTGAGATCGTCAGCATATGCATAGCAGAACACACAGCATGCACAACATAGTAAACTCGATTGTTAAAGGCAGTAAGCAGGCGCCACTCCTACCGTTCCGATTGTTCGTTGGCGTAACGAATCAAACAGGTACGTCAGGACTGGGAGAGTGCATCGAGCATCGTCCAAGTGGCAAGTGCATATGGTAAGGCCGGCGAGACTTATCCGACTCGTAACATCACAGAACGCGGGAACAATCCATTGTCAAGATGTAAGCTCACATTCAAACTCAGTGGCAGCGACATAAGACGGGCAAGGCCGTAAGAAGTACAGCGTAAAACAGCTAAAAACCAACTCAAGGCAGGTCTGGTTGAATGACCAGCTACCTGGCTGTTTGTGCACTACCAGGACTTCACCTCCCTGATGTTTCTGAGCAGCCCGTCCCTCTTAGGACACCTCTCGTAACACTGGGTGGCACTAGTCGCCGCCGACTGCACACCGACCCGTCTTGGAAAAGGATTGCATTAGGTGCGATTTCACGTCACCACCGAACGTAATCACAGCACGTAAAGTCACACTACGTACACCAACTGATACATAGACGTCTAGATGAGCTACTACTGGTGGCCGAGCCGGCCGGTCGGAGTTGGGCGCTCAGCAGACCGCCCGGATGCCCAGCCACAGGTACCCGGCCAGCGTGCCGTACAGCAGAGTACCGGCGTACAGGCGGCGGCCCAACTCAGAGCCCAGCAGCGGCACGGCCAGCGCCGCGAACGCCATCAGCGAGGGCACGGTGGCGGTCAGAGGCAGGGGGTGCGGCCGACCGCCGAGCCGGGCCGCCAGCTCGGCGCCCGAGTCGTCTGACGGGGAGTAGAACGGCGACACGAACCTGCCGTGAACAGACGGTCAGTCGCAGGACAGGGCGGGGAGCGCCGGCTACGGACGGGGCGGAGACTACTGACAGGAAGCCGGGTGAAGAGCACCTGAGCGCATCAACATGGGATGACACGGCATGGGAATGAACACTGAACAGGCCATGGACAACTGGGTCACGGCACGGGCACTGGCAGGCAAGACTATCAATACTGAATAGTCATTAGTCAATGTGTATCTACAGGACATCGAAGCACAGCGAGCACAGCCACTTACCTGTCTTTCTGCTCGTAGAGCCGGTACATCCATCGCTGAAACTCCTGCTCGTCGGTGGGCACCTCTGAGATTGGGATACGCCGCACGTGGATATGCATCGCCGGGCAAAAGCCACGCAGGAAGTCTGAAATAAAAAGACAAGCCTTAATGACGGCATCGAAGCTACTCCACCGCATACTCCACGAGTCTGTGACGGCCACCAAGTACGAAATGTAAGAACGCAAAGAACTACAGTCCAGACACTTAAACGGTCCTCAAACACGCATACACCATGCGATACCACGATCAGTGCACCGGCGTGCCTCCCGTTCCAGTCTGTCCCCGTGCCAGCTCACCGATGAGCGCCACGGTCCTGGCCCGCCGTCTCTCCCGGTGTCGATAGCTGCCCTCGTACACCACGGTCACGTCATAGACGGCCTCCAGCGAGCCGCGCAGACGGTCTAGCGTCAGCCACGAGCCTGCCGCGACACACGAAGGACGCGATGTTAAAGAAATTCAAGGGGCTGACACAATAGCACAGGTGAAACACATTACACAGTCTCACATATGTCCCAGGCGCACTGGCGTGAGGCGTAGATACATGGCGGGAGTGTGCTGGTCTCGTTATATTGAAAGAGAGGCACAAAATAGGCACAGCACTAACGAGTAAGTAAGATGAGTCTCAACTCTCAAAAACCACGAGGCGTCACCGTGTCCTACTTTCGGCGTGAGGAGGCGAGTTAGAGGTACACATTGTAACTGAATGGTATGCACTATGCAGCACACCTTTAGTTTTCGGTGGGCGGTGGTGTTTGAGCGGCCTCCGGTCATGGTGTGTCAAAAGTGGAAATAGCCGCCCGGCTTTAGTTCGCCAGCCTTGTCAATAGATGGCAGTACCACAATATGGGCAGCGGATCGTGCAATTGACGTCAAATTTTCGTTATCTGCTAAGAATTGAATGGCGGATCTTTTCATGCAAGAATCAAGTAAATCGGTCCACAACTTTTCTAGCAACAGAGATATGAAGTCAAACACCCTGCCAGAGCGGCGGCGCGGCGGCCGGCGGCGGCCGTTACGCGCCGCCTGGGAGACTGGCGGCGCTGAACGGTTCCGACTTGGCACTGCACTAAAACCTGTTAACTGCTTGGAATAGTTATTATAGCAAAATTTTCATTCAAGTGAGGGATAACCAAGGGCAGGAAGTATGTATGCTTGTGTGCGTACTGTGTAAGCCAAGAAACTGCATTAGCAGATACTCGCTAATATTAGATCCAGCCAAGTCCAAACGCATTCCAGGGGATGTGTTCCTGATGGGTCAACAATATTTATCGTTCGAGGGCGGATACAGTTTTAACAATATAAAAAATATTTTTGCACAGCTCTATTCCTTGAATAATTCTCTTCAACGCCTCATTCCTAGTTAAGCGAATTAGCCCACCCTGGTTGAATAAATAAGGCGATTTCGCCACAAGGTCGCGGAAAACCGACCGAAAACGGCCGCGCTCAACGCTAATTTGGGCATGCAGCCTCTTAAAAACTCGCATTGGGCGGGTAGGGTTTCCCAGGTATTGGCTCCAAAACACAGTATTCGGCTCCCGAATACGTCCAAGTGACCCGCCTCGTTCCTAGTTAATCTCTAATTAGATCAAGTGACTCATAAGGAGCGAAAAAGCGACAAAAAGCATGAATTTCCCTATGGCGGCGGGCTGCCGGGTTGCCAGACGGCGCACCGGCTATTTCCACTTTTGACACACCATGTGCACCTTACCTTTGGTTTTGGGCGTGAGGTGGTGTTTGAGCGGCTGGAACCCGCTGCTGAGCGCAGTCTGCTCGGAGCGACGGATCACCTCCGGCTTGGATGGGTCGTAGCGGGTGCCCTCGGGGAACACAGCCACCCACGACTGACGACATAACGGGAGGGGGACCGGCGGTCAGCGGCGGACGGACGGACCGCCCGGCAGCGAACCCACCTGCCGTCCAACGGGTTCCGCCTCCCCGCGGTGGACGGCGGGGGTCCGACGACTGCTGCTACGGTGGCGATCCGAGGGCCCGGGCGCGCGCGGTGCGAAGACCACGCGCGCTACACCAAATGGAACCCAGATGCTCCCGACAGTGCGGACGCCGTGGGGTCGACGCCCTGCGGCCCCGCCGCCCCGAGGCTGCATACCGACACGTCTCTCCATCTCCACCGCCGGAGCTCCGCGGGCCTGGGCGCCGTACGACGGCAGCCCGGGCCCGCGTAGCTAAGTGAGCGACGCGCCCCCCGCCGTGAGGCCCGACGGCGGGGGCAGGAGGGACTGCGGCCCATGGGTGCCCAGGGGAGGCCACAGCCGGAGAGCCAAGAATCGGAGGTACCATCACAACTGCCAAGTCCGAAGCCGACTGCTGGTGACCAGCTGGAACGCGGAGGGTGTCCTCGGGAAGATCGGGGAGCTCAGCCGCTGGCTGTCGGACATGAAGGTGGACGTGGCGGCGATCCAGGAGGCTCAGTTGGCTGGCAAGGCCCTCACGGTCCCGGGGTACCAGACGGCCGCAGTCTCAAGAAGGGCCCGAGGCAGGAGGGACGGTGGACCGGTCCGCGGCGGGGACGTTGCAATCCTGGTCAGGAACGGTCTGAACTTCACCACCATCAGGAGCTCCCCCCTTCAGCCTCTAGACGACACCACCGAGTGCTGTGCCATCCGTGTCATCCTGAGCACAGCAAGACAACACTCCAGACACCTCGACATCTTCAATGTGTACCGCCCGCCCATCCGAACATCCGCCCAGGACGAGCGGGTCGACTTCTTCAGCCTGGACGCTTTCCCGAGCAATGATGCCACTATCATCACGGGAGATCTCAACAGCCACCACCCTGTCTGGGATGTTTCTTGTTTAAACCCGGACAGGGTCGGTGACTCCATCTACGAGTGGACGGTCCGCCACGACTGGCAGGTGCTCAACTCCGGGACCCCCACACGGGCCGGCTACGGGGAGGACGCCCGCCTCTCAGCTCCTGACGTCACTTTGGCGCACAGTGACCTGGCCCGGCGCTGCACGTGGGAGGTCGGCACCGATCTGGGGAGCGACCACCTCCCGCAGATGGTCGCAGTCACCACCTCGGGACACCGGCCTCGTCGCATCAGGAAGACGCGCTGGGCCTTCCATAAAGCCGACTGGACGGCTTTCACGGCCCGTTGCGAGGAGACGATGGCCGACCTGACGCTGGGAGAGACCTCGGTGGAGAGACTCGCCGCGCGTTTCAACGATGCTATCATCGAGGCGAGCGCGCGGTGCGTTCCCCGGGGCGCCCGTGCGGACCCCAAGCCGTGGGCGCTCGACCCGGAGCTGGTGCGTGCGGTGGAGGAACGGAGAGCGGCAAGAGCAGCCGTCCAAGAGGACCCGTCCCCGGAAAACCAGACGCGCTGGAAAGAGAAGAAGAGGCACGCTGCAGATGTCGAGGCTGACGCCAGGCGCCGCGCGTTCCAGGACTTCGCGTCTACCGAATTGAACCGCCGCGCGGCCTTGGGCCGCGTCACAAAGATCCTGCGCAAGATGGAGGGTGCGGTGACGGACACCTGCCCCGGCCAGGCCATCAACGGGGACCGCGGCCAACTCGTCGCGGAGGACCGGGCCAAGGCCGAGGCGTTTGTCCGCACCTACGCAAACGTCAGCAGCCACACCCGTCACAGGAGGCGTGATCGATCAGTGAAGGCTGATCTGAGGGTGGTGAAGACGCGCCCCTGTTCATGTGCTGGACAGCGCGATGGTGCCTGCCAGCCCTTCTCCAGACAAGAGATGAGGACCCAGCTGGACAAGCTGAAAATGAAGAAGGCTCCCGGCGCCGACGATGTATGTGCGGAACACCTCAAGCACCTCGGGCCGGTGGCCCAGGCCGCGCTACTGCACGTCATCAACAAGTCGTGGATCTCCGCTGAAGTCCCCTCGGTATGGAGGAGAGCAATCATCATACCGATCCCTAAGGCCGGGAAGGACCCTCAAGAGGTCACTAGCTACCGTCCGATATCGCTCACCAGTCACGTCGCCAAGCTGATGGAGCGGATGGTGGCAGCTAGGCTCACGCACCTACTGGAGCGAGACAACATTATCCCCGCAGAGCAGGTCGGTTTTCGCCGTGGCCGCTCTGCAGAGGAGAACCTGGGACGACTCATACAAGAAGTCCAGGACGGGTGGAACCGGCCGCCACCGAAGGGACGCCCGTCTGACGGCAAGACCGCCGCCAGGTTCGTGTTGACGGCCTACGACTTCTCCCGCGCCTACGATGTAATCGACCATCAAATGCTGCGACTGAAGATGTCCCATCACCTTCCACGGTGCCTTGTCACGTGGATTCACCACTTCCTCCGAGACCGACGCGCTTGCGCGGAGGTCAATGGGTCACGGAGCCGGAACCGCCCATTCCGAGCTGGCCTGCCGCAGGGGTCCGTCCTCGCACCGACCCTGTTCACGCTGTGGTCGGCGGACCTCGTGGCGGCGCTGAAGCGGATCCCGGGCACCTCTGTCTTCCTGTACGCCGATGACACTGCAACACTGTGTTCCGGCGGTACGATAGCGGAAGCCAGGGACCGGGCTCAACAAGCGGCGGATGCCATAGCGAAATGGGCCCGCGACTGGAAGATGCGGCTGGCAGGAAGCAAAACGCAAGTTTTAGCCCTGTCGCAGCACTACGTCGACGCCCGGGACCTGTACATCCACGTAGACGGGGCACGAGTGGACGCTGGGAGACACCTTCACCTTCTCGGTGTAACCCTGGACCGCCAACTTCACATGGGCGAGCACTGCGCGCGCGTCCGGAAGAAGACCAAGCCGAGGATCGCACAGCTCCGTAAGATGACCGGGCGTTCCTGGGGTCTGCGGGAGCCGCAGCTGCGAGTAGTGGCCAACGGCTACATCCGCGGTGCCCTGGAATACGCGGCGGCTGCATGGCTCCCTGCAGCGTCCGAGTCCCACGTAGAGCTACTGGAGATGGAGATGCGCGCGGCAGCCCGCGTTATCACCGGGTGCCCCGTGAGCACGCCGAGGGATCCGCTCCTCGCGGAAGCCGGTTTGGTTCCCGTGAGAGCACGCCGGGACCTGCTCGCTGCCAGACTGAGCTGTCTGGCAGCCTCACAAAGAAGCGGCGACCCACTGCGTGCGGTGGCCGAAGCAACGGCCCCACGGCGGCTCCGCACCACCACCGGCTGGCGCGACACGGGGGCGCGCGCCCTGGTGAGCGCGGGCGTGCGAGACGTACCTGTGGAGGAGCGCCTGCACGTCACCATCCCGCCGTGGATCGATGACACCAGGGTCCAGATCAGACTTGACATCGGCAACCACATCAGCCGCACAGCACCACCCGACGTCCGGCGGGAGAGAGCGGAGGAGCATCTGGCCACCCTCCCAGACGACGCCGTATGGGTGTGGAGCGACGGCTCGGCGGAGGGAGGTGTCTCAGCCGGAGGGAGTGGAGCGCTGATAATCCTCCCCTCAGGCGAGGAACACGAGCTCCGAGCCCCTGCAGGCAAGATATGCAGCAGCACCCGCGCCGAACTGGTGGCGATCCGCGGGGCACTGGAGATGCTGCTGCAGCTGGAGGGCGGCCTGGCGGAGAGCCCGGTCATCGTCTGCGCCGACTCGCAGGCGGCGCTCGCCACACTGGCGAGTGGGGCTGGGAGCCAGACGACAGCACTCGGCGCCGCCGTATGGCGACTGCTCCTGGCGCTCACGGACGGAGGACGCCGAGTCTTCATGCAGTGGATCCCAGCGCACTGCGGAATACCCGGCAACGAGAGAGCGGACGTGCTGGCTAAAGAGGCATCCAGCCTGTCGCAAGACGCCGTCCCAACGGACGTCCGCTCGATGGTGAAGGCAGTCGGCCGCTCCGCCACCAAGGCATGGCGTCGCAGCTGGCCAGACAGCTTCTTCAAAACTATCATGGGAGACCGGATGCCGATGCCGGTGCTCCTGGAGTCTCGCGACGAGGCGGTCAACGTCCACCAGCTGCGGGCGGGACACTGGAGCCGCTCGCAGAGCTACCTGCACAGAATCGGACGCCGCCCCGAGCGCGACTGCCCTCAGTGCAGTGACCTGGCCTGCCCGGCGGCGCGCTGCCTGGTGTGTCGCGAGGGCCCGGACACGCCGGAGCACGTGCTGCTGAGGTGCCCGTGCTTGGCTGGCGCGAGGCTCCGCCTACTCGGCAATATCAGACCGGACCCTACGCAGCTTCGGGACGGCGGGGCTGTGGCGGCCTTGAGCCGCGGCTACCTCAGTCACCAAGAGCCGCTGGGCTACGGTCGGCCGTGAGCCGACCCGGGGAGAACAACAACAACAACAACAACCGGCCGTTTGCATGTCCAGCAGTTGGTCATACGGTCAGTCGGTGGTCCGGCGCAGTCCGTCATCCTAGTCGGCGGTTAGTTCGCCGTCCGGGCTATGACCGGCGATCGTTCAGTCAGTCAGCACTCGGCGGGCGGTGGTCTACCGTCGTAGGTCAATCAGAGTCCGTCAGCATCCTTCCCCCGTGGATGTGTCCCGCTTACCTGTACACGCTCCTGCTGCAGATACTCAAGTCCGCGCATCATCTTGTCCTGTCTGAACTGTCCGCGCCGCACGTAGATGCAGCCGTGCTGGTAGAAGTAGTGGCCGTACAGCGGCAGCCACTGGAGGCCGTCCTTCATGACGAAGCGCAGGTGGCCGAGCGAGCCCTGCCGCACCGCCACCATGTTGCAGGCCACCCAGTCGACTGCGGCGCCGGACGGTCCGGGGAACAGAGACATTGGTCAGCGTCAGTGGACCCGGGCCGTGACTCACGACATGAGACGGTGCAGCACCCCTGCCTCACACACATACACACACAGTGCAGTAACAGACACCAGGCTTACACTAAAAAGGGTGTACCTATGTGTTACTGATCATTGACAAAAAGCAGTTGTCATCCTATGATAAACTACTAGCTGTCATTGCCTGAGCAGCATCAATTTCATCTAATGGCAATATGATGAGCACCATACACTCATACCTGAGCAGTGAGCAAGCTGATCAAGAATATGGAGTGCCAGCTGCCACACATGCCACACTGATAGCCCAGTTATTGGACAAGAGCTTCAAGAAAAATGGAGTGCCAGCCAGGCTGCCCTAACTTTGCCATTTGATAGCCAACTGGGCTAAACCCAGTCCAGGCACTTTAAGTCATGCATGCAGTTCACAAACAAAATAGAATGTGTTCATCAAAAGCAACACAAATAAACACCTACATAAACACAAACACACCTGTACTTTGATGATTGCTGATGTACAGCACATTCTCCTTCTTTTTGAATATTTCATCAGCATCTCCATAAAAGTAGATCTGAAATAATGACATGGAATAATAAATTAAGTCGTCTTTTCACAGTGTCAACAATGCAAAAAAAAAAATCATTAAATTGTAAATCAATAAAATTGTAGGTAACACTGAACAGTATATAACAGTTTCTAATTTAAGATTGGAAAAGGGAGCTTATGGCTAATAGGGCCAACTACAAGACCTGATTTGAGCATGGGGTTGAGTCTGATATCTAGACATGGAACATGGCTACTTTATTGCCTTATATAGTTCCTTATATGGTTACTTATATACTTTACAACTTAATTATATAAAATTAGCTACCTACTGAATATAAAGAACTTGAGTCTTGAACTGCTTATTAACAATCATGTGCCTACATTGTAATGCTTATTCATAGGGAGTTTGAATCAGTCATTTTTTTTTTTTGAATGGTGTACCAAGTTAAAATATGAAATGCCTTCAATTAAATCATCTTACCTTTAAGCCAGTGCCATGTTCAAAGAACAGAAGCACCAGTCTCTGATAGGTGGAATATAGCATATCATCCACCTTCTGGTACAGCCATGCAGGCAGTGGAATGGAGAAAAGTCTCCACCCAAGCCAGACAGCATAATATTCAGGAGCAGCACCAACCATTATGCTTGTGGAAATCGCATAGCGAATGATACCAAAGCCTGGTAGCTTGGTTAAGAACATGCTATGAATACTGTCAACTCTTCCACAAAAGATGTATCTGAAAAGAAAGTCACAACACTTTATCAAAGATACATTTCACCTCAATGTCATCATTACATCAGTGAACTTGCAATTTCAAAACAGCTAGGATGAATCGTATTCATGACTGCATTACAAAACATTCACTTTGGGTATTTCAGCTTCTTTCTGTGGCAATTAAATGGCGCATAGGGAGGTACTGCCAGGCTTTTACATACAAATGAAGTCTAAATCTTTTAAATGAAAGAATTCACAAGGACAAAGAACAGAACTTGCAGTACAGTACATACTACCTACTAGTTGCATTGGCTCAGCCCTCTGACCTACAATTGTACAATGCCGTGCCTGTCTATGGCAGAATTTAGTCTGAAGTTAAATGTAGACACACATGGCCACATACAGCTTGATAACCTAGCAAAGTTTAAGAACTTTACATCTAATAAGAAGCTACAAATAAAAACTTCTGCCAAACAATTTATATAGGCATACTATTACTTTCAGCCCAAAAACGTTTCAGCTGAGACCAGCAGGAGTTCAGCAGCAGCAGTGTCAGTTGTGAACCAGGGCACTAGGTGTGAACTAGTGTTGTTGTGGAGCTTCCAGTGACACGTGTAAAAGACTATTTCACTATTTCAAGACTTTCAAGACTATTTGATTCAAGATTCAATAATAAGTTCAGACAGGCCCATGTCACTCCACTTTTGATGACATCATATGGGGGCCTCAGGACAATGATGGCGCGGCGCGCCACAATCGCTTCAAAGCTACTTGCCAACAGTTGCCATTTTTGAAAATATTATTTTGAAATAAAGTTCCAAGTAATAAAAATATTGTAATAAAGTTGCTGAATAAATCGATACCATATCTAAAAACTTACTGAAAAATGATTTATTCATAGTAAAAATATAAGCTCGATGCGTTTTTACGTTGCTTTCCCGCAACTGCAGAGGGTTTTTAAATCGTCTATATCTTCAAAACCGGCCATTTCTTAGCATATTGCTGCTCTTTTTTATCGCTAGAAAATGAGTTGGACTTTCCAATGACATCAATGGTTGAGCGATATGTGTAGAGTGTCACCAACAATCTTCAAATGAAGTTAGTCATTTTTACGTTGTAAAGGAATGGAGTACCCCTTTCGAGCATCAGGGGTGACGTCACTCAGGATCTGTCTCTGATTGGTCGGCGGGGGAGTGACTGTACCTTCTATAGATGGCCTTGAGTTCAGAAGGCACAGAATCACCGTCTAAATAACAAAAGCTTGCTCCCACGCTTGCTCCCAAAAGCTCACCCCGCGTTCGATGTCTCTCGGACGACGAAGATTCTACGTCGTCCGGCCAATCCCGTCCAAGGTCAGCGGAGGCTCGGCTGCGGTTCTGGAACGTGATTGGTCGGACGGCGTAGAATCTTCGCCGTCCGGGAGACATCGAACGCGGGGTCAGTCTCCGTTTTGGTTGTGTACCTGTTCGGCATTTTGTCAATGCAAACATAAACATATTATTTCCTACTAGAATGTTTACAAAAATTGCCCTTTTTGCGTTTAAAACTTTCCATATTTCAGTTAAACTCATATCAAATGCTCTAATCGATAAATATAATTACACGTAAGTGCAATCTTTAGGCACATTGATCAAATTTAGCTTTTGACGTCATCAAAAAATGATGTCTGTTCAGCTACCGGTGATATGCCGAACAGAGTCTTATCGTCAAAAAACTTCGTCAAATACAACGCAGCTGCTACAAATATCTGAAACAACTTGCGGCTGCTAAAAAATACGTCTCCGTTCTATACGTTGAAAAAATTCCTTTTCTTGCTATAGTTAAAGTGATTTGGGTTTACCCTTGGGTTTACCGGCTTTCGTTTTGTATGCTGCCTGTTTAAGGACTTCAATGCAACATTTGTTTTCTTATACTCATTTTACCCTGTACACAAATTGCCTAAATATTGAAGCGCTAAAATGCTTCGCGGAGAAACTCCGTGCAGTTATTCAGGAGCTATTTTAGAATAACTGCGCCATGAATCGTGGTCCAGTGTCACACTGGTACACACTGTGACACTGGTAGCTAGAGGGACATCCATGGATACAAAGCTATTTAGCAAGACAGGACTCTCGCCTCGGTAAATGAAGAAGCCTTTTTTCAACCGCGGGCTACACGACCGGATACTTTGACGAGACCCTAATCAGCTATAAGGCGAACCGTGCATTGGACCAGGCCATTTGTATGCCGTAGATCTGAGTGACCACTTCTCCAAATTTGGATCGTGGATCTGCGTGCGATATCATACTCGGCGGAATATTCTACCGGGTATGGAACAAGTATAATAGATCAGCGGACTAAGGAAATGCATCCGACTCTTTCATACAAATTTCGAAGAATAATAAAAAATTCACATCAATTTGCGTCTGTATGACGATTTATTCTAGAAAAAAATGATACATGTGCGTGCGGGATATGCTGTGAACTATTTCGATTCTTACAACATACTAAGTAAATTTTGCAGCAAATTTGGACAGTTTTATTAGCACGCCTCACGACAAAACGTGACGTACGGGTTGACGTGTAGGCGGATGAACACATGCTATGCCTGAGTGGCAATTTCAATGGTTTTTAATCTTTTTAAAGGATTGATATGGATCTCAGAATATATCCCATGAAAAATTCGTTTTTGAATTTAGCAAACAAAACCTTTTTGCTCGGAAAAAGACAATAAGTTGGATCTACTTTAGATCGTAGAGCTACGCACTTCTATGCTGTTGTCCGCTGTCGCTGCGCGCTCTGTAACAAATTGAAGCGGGCCGGTTGGAGGCGTTTGGTGTGTGCACAGTTTCTGTGTAATTTACGAGGTTTTATTCTCAACCCATCATGGTTGCAAAGCAGCGCATGAGGATACAGAATGAGAAGGCGGGGAAGAACATAACGTTGAGGGGCAACGTTCCAAAATCATTGGTAAGTTATATTTAAATTCCATATGTGTGCTGATAAATTCACCATTTCATTCTTGATCCCGTGAATTATTGTCTATTTTTGTCACCTACTACAAGCCATTGGAGTGATACCATATGCTTATTTGATTTTATTGTTTGGCAGAGGCAGATCCAACTCAGAGTTTTTTTGGGGGGAGGGGGGCAAACCATAACAATTTATCGATTCTTTCCATGCCTCGTCTGTAGGCGTAATGTTAAAATTATGCCGTTTGGGAGGGGCAAATGCCCATTTTGCCCCCCCTGGATCCGCCACTGTTGTTTGGGTTAATCAGGGTTCTTTATTTCAGGTTTTCAGCATTAGCATGAGTGGCATTAATAATAATAATAATAGCATTTATTTCGCACCAAGTCGGTACATATACATGACAAAATCAATTAACATAACAATATCACCAACATACACATCAATATACACTCTACACACATCACACCCATGCACTGTGCACACGAATAGATCATCTTAGCAGTTTGACATCAGCGAATTCAGACCTGCATGAGACGGGCTTGTACCACTCTTTCTAAATGGGCACTAAACATATTGCCAACATCTTTTCGACTGACATCATTTATATCAAGTTCCAGCAGTTCATAGTCAGTACGGATTTTCCTATGGTTGCGTGCAACTAGCCCTTTCTCGCCTATGGCCCTATTCAGATCATTTATTATGCTATTTTGACTAGATGTAGCTCTCTTCCAGAAAAGAAGTTGCCTGCTCGCTATCAGCATTGGACATGTGAGCACCTTTAGCTCCATGCACAGGTTGTGGTTTCTCGTCCATCTTGGAACATGAACAAGTTTCTTCAAACAGGAGTGATAGGCGACACACAATTCACGCATCGCCTTTGTGACTAGCGTTCACTGGCAATGTTTCAGTTTAACTTAAAGGTTGTCTTTGATTAAAGCACCTATCCCTCAGCACTGTAAGTGCCAAACATAATCATGTCATGAGTGACCTAACTTTTTAAACTTTTTGAACAAAGTATAACAAAGTATAACCAGGATTACTGAAAGGTACCTAACCTGCTACATGCCTACATCATTTGATATGTTCTATGGAAGCACTAAGGATTTAAGTTTTTGTGCTGGCCTAGTGAGATCTGAATTATGAGATCCTGCATGAGCTGTGCTGCTTATGTACAGTCTATGCATGGTGCCCTGATGACCTGGAAAGTGTGTTAAATGCTTAAAAAGTCTGATTTACTTTTCAAGCATAAATTTTGCATATTCATATTCATGGCACAATGATTTGTGATTAGACCTTTCATAAACAAATACCAGAAGTGTCAAAAAGGTTGACATGTTTTTAGACCAAAACAAGACAGCTCGTAAAGTGACCCCAAGTCACCTGCCCATTGCTCTAATCATTACTGCACTTTCTAGGTGCCTGTTGAGGTACTTATTGTAGAAGGCCAGGTCAGGACTAAAGTATTGCCTTCTCATTTAAGACAGATATCCCTTCATGCTCCCTGCCAGTCATCATAGGTGGATAATTGTAAGGAACTGTGTGTTTTCTGCACTGTGAATCCAGTTCCACTGCAATCACAGTTTCTTACAATTCTCCCCCATGCCAGCCAGTGACCACTCCTCATACATTACAGGAAGTCTTGATAATTTGGTAGGTAAGAAATCAGAGGCAGGCTAATTGTCACTTGTCAGTTTCAAAGACAAGTGTCATTAGTTCCAAGTTCTCAGTTCTGCAAAATAATGATTGTTAGCTTAATTGACCCTAACAAAGAGAAATATTAAAATTGTAGTCCAGCCCAGTTCAATGATTCTCACCAGTCAGGAGAAGAACCCTTTTAGGGAATCTCAAACAGGCTACTGCTCAAGAGTTCAATGGTCTACTGATTGTCAAATTATACCACATTATTTGTAGAGGCTTCTGTTGTGATTGCATTGATTTGATTGTCCTGCTGGTCCAACTTCCAAGTGACTGGTCCTGCTCCTGACCTGGAAATATTTGTTTCAGAAACCTGCAGAAGACAAATACCCTGTTGGACCCTGGCTCTTGGCTCTCTTCATCTTTGTTGTTTGTGGATCAGGTAAGAGATGCTGAAGTCACTTTGAACATGCTTCTCAGGATGACAATAGGAGTCATATTGCAGTTTAACTTGTAAATGAACTTGGGTAAACACACCAAAGTAGAGCAAAATTAATTGAAGGTAGAACTGTAATAATAAATGTATTTGCTTTTGCTGGCTCCATCAGCTACCCCAGGATTTAGCCGCAAACGAATCCAGTCGACATGCTCAGGACCGATAATCCTGTTCATGATCTGTTATTTTTGGTAATGGTTTCTGTCTATTATGTCGAACACCATGTTCGTCATGGCATTTACGGTCGTGCGTTCATTTGACGCGCTATGCGTTGCCGCGTCATTCAAACGGCTTGCTGATCGGTAGCTGAGCTGCAGACATCCTTGCATTGATTCGTAAAAATACTTGATCACATATAAACATTGTTGTTATACTTAATGCGCTATTTTTTTTTTGTAATTGCAGATCATGGATCATTGTTCAGTGCATAAGCCCTTCTAAAGTGTCATTTTTCCACGGCGTTCACTTTGTGAAAGGGATTTACTTTTTGTTAGAAAAAAAGACCGTTAGATATCACCGTGTTTCAATTTATAGTTGGCCTCGGAAGCTCCTTGAAATGTTTTATTACCAGTGATGCCCAGTCTAGGGCCGGTAAACAACTAACGCTTATTCACCAATTACATATATGGCTGAAGAAACAAAGTTCACGGGTAGAGACCGTCTGTAGCGCGACGGAGGATTGGCATACTCACGATCATTCTACAGAAGTGTGTGAAGTTGTTAGCATTGTATTATGTGCTGCGGTCTCAACATCCGTCGCTGAACATCAAACCTTTCTTACTAGCCTTTTGCTAGCGCTCGTTCAGTCGGATTCGACCATTTTTAAAAGCACGCTCTTTTTTTCTTTTCAGCCATCTTCCAGATCATCCAGAGCATCCGCATGACGTAATGCACTCTGTTCGGCGTGGGAATCATTCCATCCTGCAAAACTGAAGTGTGTTCTCTTGTGTATTTATTCGGCCGCTCCGGACCACGTGTTAACGGGTGGCCGAGATATATATGGGTTTTATTGCGATATGGTGGGAAGGTAATTTGTGACGTTTCCGCTCGTGTGTATTTTTTATAACGATGCACAAATAAAATGAAGCGCAGTTGGGATGGACGCTGTGGGACCTGGCGACTCGGCACCGGCTCGGGGCACGGCGCTCTGGCCGGTCCCACATTCCTCTGACCTGTGGCCGTGCACAATGTCGCGCCGCCGTGATATGGGGCCGCGCGGCCGGTGGCTACCGACCGCCACCTCAGAAATATACCACTGTTAATAGAATGACCGTGTTTTGTGGAGGTGATGGGAAAAGGGGTGACCATAAAGGGGGAGGGATACCAAGAGGTCTATAGGTATGGTACTGAGTGGTGCGTGGCATTCTGCGTTGTGAGGTAGCCGCGACAGCCGCCACACAGTGACGCGCGCACGACTGACGGCCGCCGGAACGGGAAGGTGACGGTTGCGAAACGGCCCGCCCGCCCGGCGAGTGGCTAGTGCGCCCGCCGACCCGGTTGTGAAATTCCGGCTCTATGTAGAGGCGCGGCTCGTGACGCCGTCTCTGGTCGGACCGGTGCACCGGGTATAGGCCGAGCTTCCATAGCCTGACCGCGCTCCGGCCGCGTGACGATTGTGCAGACGTCGGCTAGGACAGGAATCGGGTTTTACGGAGAAGGAATTGGCGCTCGTGCATAACGGTTCCGTTGCCCTGAACTTAACTTTATGGCGATGGAGGATGAACGAACGCAAAGAAAAGGTCATTCAACCTAGCTGGCCAGCGATGATAAGGATAAACTCGGAACTTATTGCCCGTTTTAGCACACTGCACACAACGACTTGTATTTAAACGTACCATGTGGAACGGGAGGCATATGGCTCACTGAAGCTTTATAACTTTTTACTGTTTGTCAGCGCTGGAACGTTTAATTGCTTAACTTTGCCATAAGTATGAGTAGGTTCCAAGAACAAACGCCAACTCGGGACTAGAAGCCTGTGCTGGACGGCTTTGTCAGCTTCTCGATGGCGTCGGCGATGAAGGGCACGTAGTGTCGCACGCGCAGCAGCAGGCGCGGCTGGCCGGCGGCGCAGCTGCCCATCAGCTGCAGCCCTTCCAGCTGGATGGTGCCGTCCTCGCCCGCGGCCACGGCCGGCGCGCCGACGTCCTGCGCGCACTGGTGGCCGGCGGCCAGGCACAGGTCCGGCTCCGGCTGCGGCCCGCCGGGGAACAGCAGCTCGGCAAGCGGCGCGCCGGCCAGCGCGGCCACGCACCGACCGAGCGGCTGCACCGGCACCTCGCCGGTCACCAGCCGCTGCCGCGCCGAGCCGTCACTCAGACCAGTGGTGTCCAGGTTGTACGAGGCCTCCACCACTGTGGAACCTGGGACGGAGAGCAGCGCGGTGGTGGGTCAAATTGAGCAGCAGGGTCATATCAAATTGTCATTTCAACAAGCTTTGCCATGACTCGTTGAGCAACATAGCTATGGCGCATACAAGGAAACAGCAACAGTCGATTGCTCAACGAACGGTTAATGCGATGACATTCCGACTTTGGCAGACGTCCAACCAGTGAAGTCAAAGCGTTTGGGTCTATGACATTTAATGACCTTTTCGTCAAATGACCCTGACCTCCCGGGCCTCGGACTGACCTGGAGCGGGCAGCAGCTGCGCGGTGCCAGCCGGTGGGTCCGGCGGCGGCAGGCAGACGGGCCGGATGAGCGGGCTCTCGTCGGCCGGTCGGCCGAGCAGCAGCACGGCCAGCGAGTGGCGCCGCTCGGGCTGCGACCACTGCGGGTGCAGCTCCACGGCCGCCACTGGGTGCGAGCCGGCCACGCCGTCCGTGCGCGACGCCAGGTCGTGCTCGCCGAGACCGACCACCAGCCGCTTGGGCTCGTCGGGCGTCAGCACGCACTGCGCCGAGGTGATCACGATGAGAGGCGTCAGCAGCGCTCCGGCGCAGATCCAGCGGTCGGCCCCGGCTCTCTCAGAGTTCCGCTCGCCCACCATGGCCATCCACGGCTGCAGGCCGAGGTGGACGCGCTCGGCGCGGGCGAACGGCGGCGGCCGCTGGAAGTAGTCGCCGCTGGCGTGGAAGGCCGGGATGGGGCTGGTGGTGCCGCAGCCGGGCTGCCGAAAGCCGCGCCGTGGGCCGGTGATGGGCGCAGAGGTGGCCGCCGCCGGGGTGGGCCGCGGGCGGAGACCGATCGGACTCAGCAGGTCACGGGTCGGCGGCACGGAGCGGGGCGTCGGTCGAGTCTCGGGGGTGGCAGACGGCACCGGAGGCGGGGCGGACGGCACTGGTGAGGTGACTCGTGTAGGAGTCGGTCTGGTCACCAGGGGAGGGTTAGTGACCACCGGCCGAGGGCTGGGTACCGGAGGAGCGGAGGTGACCACTGGAGGAGCCGTGGGTGGGGCCGTTACTACCGGCCGGGCGGTGGTCGGTCGTATTGTGAAACCGGGGAAGACACGCGGCCGAGCGGTGGTGCGCGGGGTCGGCGCGACCCCTCCAGTCGTCCCGATGAGCGCCGCCAGCGGGCAGCAGACGATGGCGTCTCGGAAGCTGAGCGCGCAGATGCTGGGTTTGCGCAGCAGCAGGTCCGTGGTGGTCCTGTACAGGGGGCAGACGCCGGACACCATGGACACACAGCGGCCCTCGGTGCCATCGTTGGCTCGACACGCTCTCAGCGGCATCACCACCACACCGCGGCGCACCCCGCCACTGGGGAACACAAAGGCCGCCGAGAGGGGCGCTCCTACACACAGTAGGAGCGCCAGCACCACCAGACGCATGGCTAGGGCTGGGGAGACGGGCCAATCAGCTGAGGGTCAGGGAGCGAGACAGCCGGGTCTCACACTGGCGCTCACGACCGGACAGAGCCGGCAGAAGACTGGTGACGGTCAGCTATACTGCACACAACACTGCTAATGTGGTGAATGCTCTGACGACACTGCACGCGGCAATGCCAGGGGGTCTGACGTCTCCGGCTGCACTGCACGCGGCACTGCCAGGGGTCTGACGTGCCTGGACTGGCCGCTGTTTACTCGTGCCTTGGTCGTGACGTCAGCCATCGCCTGCACACGGGCCTCGGGAGCGCCAGATCGGCACAGTCACTGCACGCGGCGGCTACCCAATGAGGCTCAATCATAACAAACTCCTTGTTTTCGATTCCTATTTGAAACAAATTTGACGTATCAATGACCAGGGAAAACTCACACATCAGTCGCCTCGTCAGAGACAGTGCAGACCATCCCACCGTTCGCCCTACCGGCCTGTCCTCTCACCGCATCTCGTCGTGTTCTCCTGTCCCATCCCATCAGCCACTCCATGAGACCTGTCGGTCCCGTCTCCCATCAGCCGATCCCGTGCAGACCCACACGACCAATCGGCCGATAAGTCGGGTCACAGCTCACCCCGAACCAAAGATGGTAGCCAATCATTGGCACGCACTCATCAAAAGGAATGTCCCGACGTAAACAACGATGAACTCACGGGAATATCTCCGAAGTCGCGTTTTATTTACACGGTAGCTGGAACATGCAACAGTGAACGCGAATGATCAACAATTTTAATTTCCACCGTACACCTATGTAAGCGATGCACCGAAACGGGATAACGGCTCAATGTTCCTGAAGACGGCACAACTGTTACATATCAATGAACATGATTGGGATAGGAATGTCCTAACGATGCAATTCTTAGCAAGAAAATATAGGAAAGTAAATGAAGTTAAACCCTGTTACGTTCTCCATAACGATTCCCTAGATAGGAAACAGCTTCAAGTGAAACCGTAACTACCTCCGGCACCTACTTCGCCATCACTAACGATCTAACGAAGCCTCACTAACCATCCACTCTGACCCTACGCAGCTACGACACTAGCTACGGTTACTCCCTGGCCGAGGATAATGCCACCTCTCGTCCCAGTCACCACGGCAAACTGGCGAGGAGATAGTAACGTTCCCTGGCTGGGATCTACTCGTATGAAGAAAACCGTTAAATCCGGCGAGGGTTAAAGCTCAAGATAAGGGGAAGCCGACGGAGGGAAGAGGAAAGGTCAAACACGCGGCCCCAACTGGCCTGATGTGACCACCAGTGGCCCACGGGATACAAACCACCGCTGGTTGGGGCACTGCCGTCGTTACCGGCATCTCAGCAGTGGATTGCGTTTGGTCTGTGAGATTGGGAGGTTCGACTACCTACTTATCAAGCCCAGTCGACAAGTTATCGGAGCGTACAAAGGAACGGCTTGGGTCGATGTCCTCGATTGTCAATTAATGCACGGCGTCGACGCAAAAGGAGTCCTCGTCTTCAAAGGATTAGATAAGCACACACGCATATTTTCGCCAAGCTGGGAAGGGCATTGACGCCGTCTCACAATAATTAACAGACTTATACGGCAAAACTGAGACGACAAAACCGTACGTTCTACAAAGTACACTCAGAAAGGAATGCGAGATACATCATCAGCTCACTGAAAGGACAACTCAGCAAAATATTTACACTAACCGACAAAGGAGGTGGGTGGTAGGGGTAAGTCCGGCGCCGTCTTCACATCAATTGATAAGGCCTAATCGATGTTACTGTGTCACCATGCAAGAAGGTAAATCAAAACAGAGGCGGGTACCTCAGCTCTAAAGCTAGCAAAAAGGACTGATGATTGATAGAACGAGCAAGGATTGAACTAGACTGGTGAGCTCTCGAATTTCCCAAAGACGATCCTATCATGTGGACAGACTACGCAATCCACCGTGAAACATAATGGGCTCTCAGCCAAACCGTACATAGCTACTCAACACCGCACAACGAACATACAAGCGAATTGCCACCCAGCCCTGGCAGCTTCCGATGAGCTGCCCATGTCACGTCAAACCGGGTGAGGTGACAGGACAGGACAGGACAGGACAGAGGACACAAAACTCCGGTTGGCACAGGTAGGTAGCAGAACAGATACCCTGTAGAAGTGGACAGCGCCGCTGCTCTGGCGGCGGGGGCTGCGGCCAGGAGGCGGCACGTGCAGCGATCGATTGTACTAGAGACTGGCTATGTGGGTGGTCGCTGCGGGGCGTCGTTCCGCCGGGCGCCGCCGAGTGTCGCCACTGTCGCGGGCCGCGGGCCGGGCCGGTCGGCACGCGGCCCGGACAGCACGAACTCGGCACAAAACCATCACTTGTTGCGGCGACGCGCCGTGCGCGACTCCTGCACGGCGGCCACGATCGTCTGCACCGTCTGCTCGTGGCCCTCGAAGCTATCGGTGCGCCGGACGGCGGCCGCCTCGGCGGCCAGCAGCGCCCGGCCGCGGCCGTCGCAGCTGTCAGCCGATTTCTGGCGGCGCACGGCCGGGCCGCGGCGCGTCCGGCGGCCCGCCTTCGACTCCGAGTCCGAGTAGGCGTGGCGCCGCTCGTCGTCAGTGGGCGACGAGTTGGGCTCGTCCCGGGAGCGGGGCTTGGGCCGGCCGCGGCGCAGCAGGCGCCTCTCGCCGGCCGGCGCTCCTGCCGCGGCGCCGCGCACCTCGCCCACACGACCCGAGATCTTGATGGCCGTGTCGTGGCCGCTCGAGTCGCGCGACACCTTGGCCACGCTGAACCGGCCGAACTTGCAGACCTGGTCTCCGAGCGAGCGGCGCGGCGCGCGGCCGCGGGCCCGCGCCGCCGACTTCTCGATGCCGGTGATGACGCGCTCGACGGTTCGGTCCAGCGCCGAGTCGATACTGGTGAATCCGGACGGGTGAGAGGCGCCCTCGGACGGCTGGGAGTCGATCGACGTCATCGAGCCGGCGCTGTAGTCGGTGTTGACCTCTCTCGGCGAGATGGGCGTCAGCACTGGCGCCTTGCGGCGCGGCCAGCTGGCACTGGAGCGCCAGCCGCTCTGCTCGTGCGTGCTGGCGGCCAGCGGCGGGCCGTCGCCGCGGCTCGACCACGTCAGCTTGGGCGTCATGCGTCGCTCTCTGTCGAGCGGCGGCTCGTCGTCGCTGCGCCAGCGCTCTTCCGAGTGGTCGCGCCAGTTGGCCGGTGGCGGTGACGGCTCGCGCCAGCACTCCTCGCTGCGCTCCCGGCCGCGGCGCACCACCTCGCGCAGCTGGGACATGACGCCGCGCTGAGCCTCGCTGACCGGTGGCGCCGCGCCGCGGCCGGCCGGCCGGGCGCCGTCTCCGCCCGCTGTCGACAGAGGGACACGGCCCTAGAGCTGCTGCAGCCGCACGGGGCGCATAGCGCCGGCCACATCGCACCCCACTAGGGCTGAGTGCACCGCACGCACTTCACATCAGAGAATAATTGAGCGACCATGTCGCGATTAAAGTAATGAATGCTTTTTCATTGCTGATAGATTCTTCACTATTGCATCATTAGTCTAAAATTATGTTGTGCGATTGATAATCATTGCTGATAAATGTTAGCAACCAAATATCATCAGACGAAGACCCTTATCATAGCGTATTCTTTAGTTAGAGGTTTAGCATGCAGCCACAAGGAAAAATTCTACTGATACGTCACATGGATGTTTCTTGAGTTAGGGTAAAAATCGTTTGAGTTCATTCACTGCCGTAATTACTATTAGAGCGTGCTCTAACGTTTATCCTCGTTTGTCATGCTACAAACATTCCACAACGTAAGGCAAGCACTTTATTATCGAGCAGCAAGCAATCATCAAAAGCAGCACACAACAACAACAGAACATCAAAGTAGCGAACAATCTCTGAAGAGCTGTCCGCCGTTCGATGTGAAGGAATCTGAACTTTGAAACCACCGTCACAACCGTCGCCGGCTCCCCGATCGGACCGAGCAGCCTCTCACTACCACGGAGCGGCCACCGAGCGGCCACGCATGCGTCCTGTACACGGGGTGGTGCGGGCCGGGCGGCGCCGGCGCCTGTCAGAGCTCGTCAGAGTCGCACACCCGGGGCCGGGAGGCACAGCACGGGGAGAGCGTCCAGGGCGCGGCCGCGGCGGGGGCGGGGGCGGCGGGCGGCGGCCGGGACGCAGCCCGGCCGCCGGCCGCGCCCCCCGAGGGTCACACACCGACGCCCGGCCCACCTTGCTGGTGCCAGTGCAGGTCGGGCTGGCCGGCGCCGGTGCCGGCCGAGGCTGCCGACTCGTCTCCGGAGCGCTGACCGGACGCCGGCGGCTGGCAGGGCAGCGAATCCACCCGCGGTGGCACCTCGGGCCTGGACAGGGAGGACGAGACAGAGTCAGACGTGGCGTCTGGCATTCAGACACAGCGTGACTTCCTAACCTCACGAATACTGTATGGTGGGTGTGAGGGGGGAGGGAGCACTGTCTAACACACAAAAATGACAAATTTCTATACGACAGTCGGCCTGCATACGCCTAAGATAAGCCCAAACTCATGTTACAAAGATGCTGCCAATATCTAGTCACCAATGACCGGCCAGTTTTAGATCTCTCCGTGACACTGCTGCAACAGGGAGCCGCAGGGGCAGAGCTGACCACTGTATATCGGCGTTAGACAGTGGGACCACCTGCTCGGGGCCGTATCTGGCCGTAGACAGACGGGGTATGACGGCACAGAGTACCCACCACCCGCCACCCCACCGGCCGTAAACGGGCCGCGGCAGGTGGCAGGCAGGGGTGCGCCGGCACCGCCCCTCCGACAGGTCACTCGTGAATACCGGCATAGCAGCTCATTGGGCCGAGCAGGGTCGATATTTAGCACGGCGTAAAGCGGGATATAGCGGCTGGAACGTTAATGGGGAGCAACAGGGAGGGGAGCTGTCAGCTGAGCCCACCAGGCCCCGAGCATTGCAGACTAATTAACGGTTTATTATCCCGATAAAGACATCGGAAATGAGTCATGGCTTGGAGAACCTTAAAAGCGCGCATGATTAGGTTCACTTTGGGCTATTGAAACTCACCATGACTTTCCAACAAGTATTCGAAAGTATCCTCCAAAAAAATATTAACCATAGAACTATACGACAAAACATGGAAATAAAAACATTATTTTGACAGTGAGCCTTACTGAAACTTGGTTGTATACTATAGCCTCTCTTGAAAGTGTTGCTACAGCTAGAAAGTACCGTTATCACTCCCTGGTTTGAGAGCCCTTAGCTTTTGAAAGTTAGCCGCCTGGCCGGCCCGTACCGTTTTCACGGTTTCATGGGCCGGCCAGGCGGTCAACCCTCTCAAAGCAGGGAGCGATAGCGATACTTTCGAGTAGCGATACTTTGAGACCACACACGGCGACATCCACCAGTGCGCTTCCTTCTCCTCCGGGTGCCGACCGGCGGTTTTCCCTCCATACCCCCTGCCTCCCCAGAGTACCCACCTCTCCCTGCTGGTAGCACGCTGTTTCTTGCAGGCCGCGGCGGCGGCAGCTGCAGTGCCGGCGGCTCCGTGAGAATTAGTCAGCGTGTCGGACGAGTTGGGACGGTCACCTGTCTGCTGTTTGATGGCGATCGTGAACCGGTTGAGGTCGGCGCGCAGCTGCTGAAGGTCCGACACCTGTCCGAGACGGGAGAGGGAGGTCAGTGGGGAGTACAGACGGCGGCCGAGGCAAGGAAGAACAGGACAGGACTAGACAAATCAGGTAAGGGCAGGTCAGCACAGTACAGTACATGACAGGACAGGACAGTGCAGGGCGGGGCGGCAGAGCAGAACAGCGCCATGACAGGGGCAGGCAAGACAGGACATAGCAGAGCAGGAGAGAGGGCATAAAAGGTTAGGGAACTGTAGGCAGGATAGTATCAGATAGATAGGTGGTGATTTCAGATGTCTGGCCCGGCCGAGAGCTGGCCAGCAAACGGACAAGACTTTGACTAAGTAACCTATTGAAAGGCCGTCAAGCTTTATGTCGTGGTCTCAGCGAGATAACCTATCAGCAATCAACTATGACAAATGACTTTACATTGGTAGCTGACAGACCCGACCGAAGACCACTAGTGCTGAGTGGCACCCACCCTTATATCAGTGCTTTGGTATGTTCTGCAGTGTCAATAAACTATTTCATAATCTAATACTCTACAGGACAGCGTGTCAATAGTAAGGCGCTACAGACACCTAGCAGCGATCCCTCACCTGAGCAGAGAACACGTCTCGCTCCATCTGTAGCCGCGTGCTGACCTCGTCCCAGCGGTGCTGGAGACGCAGGCGAGCCTCCTCCACCTCGCAGGCCAGCGAGACGATGTCGCCGTCTACCACCTCATAGGGGAAACGTACAAATAGTCAGCGTTTGCTGCGGTTACCATCCATTGTAATTATCTTGGTGTTAGTTCATACGCTGCATTACTTTACTCTTATGCCCAGCCAGTACGGTTACTGGTATAAGCATTACAGATAACGCACGCCATTATAAGAACGATCATCACATTTCATGGCGTAAAGCCGAGCCTGTTAAAACCCATTGCTGACAGCTCACCAGTGACAGGCCACCCTAGGCGTTGACAGCTCATCTGGTTACGTAGAACTAAAAAACCCCGTGACAGCTCACCAGACAAGACTTCCACACTGACCGACGGCAGATCACGTGACAGACCTTTCCGGACCCAATGACAGCTGCTCCCCCAACAGACCACCACGTTCCCGCCAACACAGCCGACCTAGTCGGCACTGCCGCCCCCTCACATAACAGGCGACCCCAGCCCTTCCACCCGCTCACCTGGCAGGCGACCTCGGCACTGTCTCCTCACCTGGCAGGCGACCTCGGCGCGGTCGGGGGACATCTCGCGCAGCTGCCGGTACCGTCCGGTGATCTCCTGGAGCCGGGTCTCGATGGCACGGCAGTGGTCGGCGAACGGGCCGCTCGAGTCCAGCAGCCGCAGCCGGTTGGCCGTGTGCGCGCGCCGCGCCGCCACCGGCACCAGCCGGCCGCCCGGCTCCGGCGTGGCAGCCGCCGGCGGGCACAGCAGAGGGTCCAGAGCCTGACACACCTCACGACGGTAGTTGGTCTTCACTTGGCTGGTCTGACTCGGCCTGAGGGCAAAGGACCGTGACACAAAACGGCGGTAAGTGGCGGCCTTCGACATACATGTGGGGTCACTGTGGGATGTGGGGGACAAGAGACGGGTCGATATAATCCATTAACAACAAATAGAATGATAACATAGCTAATCCTATTACGCGGCACGGATATGTCAGAAATAAACAATATAAGCGATACCTAAACACTCACTGTAAGCCCTCCATTAACCGGGTTATGTCTGCTTTGTTCCCTCAGTGCAGTAGCGCCTATTGACGCCGTTTCAGGACGCAGTGCCCCCTGCCCGGTTGGAGTGGAAGGGAGGGGGGGGGGGCAGTAAATACTGACCTCAGCGGCACCCCGATGTGCGCGATGTTCGAGAGCCGCCCCATCAGCGAGTAGCTGAGGTCCAGGAACTCGGTCTTGTTGGCCGAGTGGGTGAACGTGGTGCACATGCTCAGGTGGACGTGCAGCACGGGCAGCAGCGAGCAGAGGTCACACAGCTGCTGCTGAAAGGTGCACGTCTTCTGCGTGTACTGCCTGAGGGTGCGGACCGGGGCGGTCAGAGGTACGGAGGGCCGGAGTAGACCACCGCGGGGTTACAGGCATTGCATCGGAGGACCAGCAAAGAATGGGCGTGATCTCTGTAACCATGGAAAAACACCGTCATCATTATCGGAAAATCATCACTCTGGGAGAGAGTTGAAACGATATTAGAATAACGATTCGTTACAGTATGACAACCAGACGTAAATTTATTTGTGAAGATTCCCCTAAAAATAATGGTGGAGAGTGACCTGCTAGAGCAAAAACGCCAGTGCACGAGCACGCACCAAGAGAGGCGCGACTCAAATACCGCACCACGATCGTTACATGCTAACACGAAAGAACGGCACGTGCAGCACTTGCATTTGCATCAGTCGGCCTTGCTAGGTGGCTCCACAAGGACGAATACTAATAAAATTTAACACCTGTTGCACAGCATTAAACCACAATTAATCTTTAGCGACAGCATGAAAATGAGCCATGCAAGCCGCAGGCATTCGAGAATGGAAATAAAGCGTGAGGAAAACAACAATATTGAAGTCCAAGAAACAATGTCTTGGTGGTTGGTTACATAATGAAAACATTTCACTCTTTCAAACATAATGCCACATGTGGAAAAGACCTAGCACGTAAGGAAATTTGTCGCATGGCAAGCATCCGATGCACGGCAAGGGAACCGTTTCGCGTTTTAGGAGTCACGATAACTTTTTCCTGAAAATGCATAGCATAAAATAAGAGCAAGAAAGCAAAAACGTGAAATCATCAAACGCATAGAAACAAAGACTAAATGGAGAATGGAGATGCTAAAAACGAAGGGCTCTCATTCCATAATTGGCCCAAAAGGCTAAAAAACAAATAAAGGCTAATTGATGAAACCAGACGGAAATCACAGACATGAAAAGTACATTCACATCTTGAAGGACGGCCCTCAAACATCGATAAAGGTAACATGCGTAATGCGAACATCCGATTAGAAAGGTTTAGATACTACTGTCCACATAATTGGACACGACGTTTGGTGAGCGACCCCAGCAACTGCTTCACAGCTCAAGTTAGCTCAGCTCACAGCTCAGAACTTGGCTCATAGCTCACAGTTCAGCTCATAGCTTAGCCAGGACCATTGATCGCGTGAAGTGACATTTATGGCGGCATGCATCACCTCGTAAAGTCGACGCCTCGACAATCATGAATTACGACGCCGAGATGAAAAACAACCGTGCTCGAACACAACGGAACATGACAAAGAGAAAATCCGAACAGCCATGCCTCGCCAAAATCATGACATAAACCAAGACATAAACACGGTAAAATAAGGTGCTTAAAGTGTACGCCACATAAATAACAAGCACTTTTAGCACTGTTGTCATGTCTTTTCAAAGATATAGTTAACGAAAATATGAGTGCAATAGAACCGCGCCGCCAAACCGAAGTAATAAAACATAAACGACAAAGTCATGGGTAAAAAGAACAAATACTACGGTTTCTTAAACATGTAACTCAATATCGAAGAGGATGTACAAATTGTGGCGTGGAAAGATATGAGCAAGAACATCAGCAAGAGAGACGAACCATATGGCTTGACCTGGGCAGAAATTCATGCAACGAGGAGGGTTCTAATGCAGAACATGTATATAGAACATGTATAGAATATTAAAATGTCGCGCAAACGTACGGATAAAAAACAACATAAGACCACCTTGCAGTGCAAGAGGAGGCAATGCTCACTGATTGACGCGTGCAATGGACGATGAACATCAGTGCACCTGAGCACGGACGGTAACGTAGCATCAGACTGCAACATAACCGTGCACCTCGCCACTAAACACCGAACACATCCGTGCGTGATGTGCATCTCCAGACGGGTCGCTGTCCATTTCTCCCAGAATATCGCCTGTCCAGTCAAGAGCCTGCCGGTACCCCATGCGCCCGCTCCCCCGTGACATGGCGTACACCCGTGCCGTGCCGTGTCGTACACCCGTGCCGCAGCGTACCCCTCGACGTCGCTGAGGAGGCGGCTCTGCAGCTGACTGACGGTCTCGTGCAGCTGACGACAGAAGGTGGTGACGGCCGTCTTCTCTGCCTCCATGTTGTGTCGCACCTCGTCCAGCAGCGCCCGGTACAGAATGATCCCGTCACGGACAGAGTTCTGCAGCTCGCGGATACTCTGTGCACCGTGACGGGCGACGTGCACCCAGCGGTTATGGTCGGAGCACGCGGAGATACGGAGATACACGTGTACGGAGACACACATCAGCTGGATATGGATACGGAGACAGCGGTGTTATTACCGCTGCAACAAAACCATACTGGGTTGACGGCCGGCTGGATTATCGGTAGCATAGATCGGCCATTTAAAGCTCATGTGCCCAGATCAAAGGCATCGATCTCGGCTCGGATGTGGGAAATGTCGGGACAACGAGAGGCAGGACCCTGGAAGCGGATGGTGTATCAACGCAAACAGATATACGTAACGATGGACAATGTCATCGCTTTGATGCGTAAAAATCCAGTGAATCATAAGCTGCTCTCATCCATTCTAGCAAGGGAAGATGGTGCCTCCGTGCCTGGAAGGGCAAGTCGTCACCCCGAGTAACGGCCTAAAATGCATCGAGGAATAGGATGCTACGAATCCTAACAGTTCCGACCGATATATCATCACTTTTGGAATACAAACGAATTCAAGTGAAACTGAAACAATTCGTCAGGACTAATGGAAATCTTCAGCTGTGCAAATCGTTTTCAGTTCTCGTAATCCGGCACTAACCCCAATTTTTAATAGTAGAACGGGTGAGACATAAAGATCATAAGAGGTAATTATTCATGAAAAATGTTAGTTTAGTCATCCAACGAAATCATCCTCTGAACAAAGAACACGGTTGAAGAAAAAAAAACTGTTAAAAGAGTGGTGCGACGTGTCGCCTCTGTGCGCAAATGCGGCCGGACATGTGCTGTACTGTTGGCGTTCATCACATTGATCATCTACGGCACGACACAACACTGTACATCAAACAGTGGCCTGCAGACAACCAGAACCAATGTCCATTTACACCAAGTTCCAACCCAGTCATCCCTCCAAAGAGTTCGCCCAGCCCCACACCACTCGACACACGCCCCGTCACCGACCCCCCGTCCCTCACTCACCACGACAGTCCGTTCCAGTCGACGCACACCGTCCGTGTAGGCCGTGTCCAGGTCGACGCAGTGCAGCTTCGACTCGGCGCTGTACTCGCGGAAACAGTTGATACACAGCAGCTCCTTCTTGTCCGTGCTGAACATGATGTGCGGCTCGTTGTGCACAGGACACTAGAGGCGGCGCCGACAGACAGGCGTTCATTTATCAAATAATCCATTCATTCATGCCTACAACCATTCATTAACTCATTCATGTAACCAGCCATGTAATAATGTAATGTATTGCAGCGTAATGTAATCATGTCATGTAAACAATTCCAAAACTGCCATGTAATGCATTTTTTATTACAATATGCAGTATCAACAACACCGAAAGACCAGGGGCCGAAAGACACCGAAAGACCAGGGGCCGTATTCACGTCGATCATTTTCGTAAGAATTCTCTTAAGTTTGACCTACTTCTTAAGTAAATTTTTTTATTCACGTGAACTCCGTCGATAAAAACTTAAGAAGTGTCGACGTGAATACCAAATTATACTTACGAAAGAAAATCGACTTACGAAGTCGACGTGAATACGGCCCCAGGCTAGTTAGTTTCATCGTAATTCCCTCTCCAGTTTTCTTATGCGAGTGAACCACGCAAAAGTAACCAAACTCAGAACTATATATATGACGGTGTACCATTCAAATAACCACCACCCAGGGGGAAGGGGGGACTTCGGCACCCAGCGTCCATCCCTCCCCCTCAGTCCCCGCCCCTCCGTCCTGGCATCACGGCACGTGCCACTGACCTGTTTGCACGCCTTCCGGAGTCGCTCAGAGAGCGACATCACCTCGTGCATGGAGAACATCTTGGCGCGGTGCGTCTCGTTCTTACATCGCTCACACAGCGCCTGACCTGGAACGGTGGACAGAGCGGGGTCAGACAGTCTGGCGGCGGCCCGAGCCGTCCGAGCCATACTCACGGAACACCGTTCATTGGTCATATGGATAGTACAAGGTTACCTGCTTACCCGCTGCGCATCACAACTCATAAAATAAAATAAAGCAATCATCAGTCCGAGCGACAGAAGCCTTCCTCAAGGCATCTGAAATCCAACATAGGCTGCACTAGCAACCTAGAAATGGCCTGCTCTGCGCGATCAGCGAACATGTTTTCGAGAACAAATATCTGGGTGCGCTTGGTGAAAGAAGTGACCTCATGAAAAGCTGGAGAGGTCTGATAAATCTACCGATCGTCGCGGCTATGACACTACTAACGAGGACCGAGCGAGTTACACTCCTGGCAACGGAAACATGGCGCTTCCGGTCTACGGAAGTCGGCAGCTCGGCAGCACAAGGAGCTGACATTCCCTGTCTCTGATAAGACGGACTCCCACAACGGATAAAATGGGACCCAAACATGACATGGGCTGGTTTCTAGCCATCACTACCGTTCTTATCAGCTATGTAGTAAGTTAGTTGCAAGCCACTAGGAGCAACTATTATCAACCTAAGTGAATGACTAGCTCCCAGTCACCGGATTGCTTGGTTTCCGGCGGGTTAGAGCCCCGGGGGCGGGCCAGTCCGTGATATGGAGCCGACAACGCGTGGTCGCGGGCGCGATCGAACATTACGAGTGGGGACGGGGGCGAGGGCAAGGGGTGAGGGCGTGGCATTGGTTGGTGGGGGAGGGGAGGGGTGAGGGCGTGGACGCATTGGTTTGTAAGGGATGGGAGGGTGAGGGATGGGGCAGGGCACTGAGTAGTGGCTAAGGCGAAAGGGGTGAGGTGGAGCGGACAGATTGAGAGATGGAGCTAATGGTAGGATATTCATGCAGACTCCCACCAGAGTACAGTCGTCTTGCTGTAAGCAGCGGGCGAGGGGGGGGGGGGGAAGGAGGCGTCAGGACCTCCGCGGCAGGCATCCGGTGCAAACTGCCGACATGAGCAGCTCCCGGCCCTCGTCTCAACACCGCTGGTCCGCACCTTTGCAGATTCAACCCGGGACACGGCATTGAGCTAGTGTGAGACGACGAGTTGGTGAGGTAAGCTGATGAGCATTGAGGTGACCTGGTGAGAAGCGGTGAGTCGCTGTGTGGCAATGCTCCGGTATACGCAGTCGGTCCCTCGGCCTGCAGTGCAGCGGTGCGGACCAGTGGGCGACGAGAACTGCGACGAAAGGAGTGTATGGACGCCGCCGTCGTCCGGCTCTATTTCTGACCGGTCCGGTAATGGGTGCCGCTGATTCGCCTCACTGCGGCCCGCTCGCAGCTGTCGGTAGCAGCGAGTCACCGCTCGGCCGGGCACGGCCGGACATTGACTGCGCACTGTACAGACGGTCAGTCACCGCCGCACCACTGAGCATCGACTGCGCATGGCGGCAGAGAGCGACAATCGGCCGACAGGTTCCGGCGCTTCTCAATGGAATACCTAATCCTAGGAGCTAGAGCTGACCGGAGATAAGAAACTTGGGATAATAATAGTGGTGCTGATCAATAACCGAAGCATTTGTACATTCTTCTGTTTAGCGAAGACATCACTCGAATAGTAATAGCTTTGAAACATGTTTAAAGTATTGTAAACAAAGAATACTTTTCCGCTGCGTTCAGCCCAACAGTTAGCACTAAACCACGAAACGTAATAATAAAATTCACGGAACGTTGTTCCGAGCATCCTATCACATATTGACATCAGTAAATGAAACTTAAAATGACAGTAATGAGCACAGAACGCAGGACCATTAGGTTGATACTTTGGACATCGTTAAAATCCATTTATACTGTTAAATATTTACGCAAACAGCTGTAAGCCGGTACGGACCATAATCCCAGCATCTACCCGTATCGACCGGCTAATAAACCTGCCTGCTCACAACATGCAACACACGCCATACGAGCAATGCCCCGTCGCATGGCCGTACACGATGGGACAGTATACGTGGCACTAGCTAATGCAGAGTGAAAGAACTTACCACCGCGGTTCACAATAATTTCTCCGGGCGGAGACATGTACCCTAACGCCCAGTGTTTCTTCTCTCACGTGAGGAGAGATCGTAAAGCCTAACTAGTGCACGCCATATGAACACCGAGAGGAGTAACCACAAACACCCAACTCACCACCCTCCCTTCCGTGTCAGAGGCACCACGGTCACCTACCGCACGTGTTGCAGAAGAACATGCTGATGTTCTCGGTCGTCTCGCAGTTAGCGCACGGAGTGCGGGCCTCCGTGGAGAACTCGACCAGGAAGCGCAGCAGGACGTCGGCCGGCGGCAGGCTGTTGCCGTCTTTGAGCACCGTCGTCTTGCTGCAACCACGGGAGGACGGGGGGAGGGGGAGGGGTCAACTCAGAACCCCCACGGCAGGCCCCCAGCGCAAACTGCCGACATGAGCCCCGGCCATTCCCGGCTATAACACGTCTATATACCGGGATGGCCGTTTTACAGAGGGAGAGTCGAGTCCGCAGACGGCGCTGGGCCGGATAGACCGTTCGGGCCTCACTGTAAAACAATAGCGTCCGCCCAAAACAGCAAACAATGACGCGGAAGTCGAGCAGTCATAGATGGTAGGACCGGAGCTATCGACGTTAGACCCCGACGCCCCGGGCCCTAAGAGGGATATCTCAGAACGGGGCGGGTACCCCGGCTACGGCAGTGGCGAACTGAGATAGCGTCTGTTACGCTTATCTGTGCACACAATTATGATTCGCCCCTACCTTACAATTACTAACTGCTAACGCACTGCGCACGTGTTCCATATCAAATAACTAATGATGTCTCTGACATGTTACATACCCTCTGCATGCATTGCACTCCGTATCCCCTCTCCGCATACATCCACCTCATATGTCGTACACCGCTACGTCATACCGTATGTCCAGCCGTATACGTACGAGACACGTTATAGTATGCTGGATCTCCGAATGTTCCGTGTCACACGGACCGGTATCGCCCTTCGCACACGGCCCGCTCACCTGCAGACGGTACAGGCGACACGGCCGTCCACCACGCGCACACGCAGACACTTGGCGCAGAACGAGTGGAAACACACCAGCAGACATGGCTCCTCGTACACCTGCCGCAGACGTTGTCGGTGGTCAGTGGATGGACATGGGATATGGGACAGGGGTAAGGGATGGGTAGGCGGCGGTTCACCGGCAGGTATAACCGCTGACTCATAGGGAGTAGGCACAACAGACGTCGCCATTACAGCTCACTCGAAGAACCGTCTTGCATAAGGACATTGCATTTTTTGGAGCGCTGGAACTCCAGCCATTCAATATCTTTACAAGTGTAAATTGTTTGTGTCAAAAATAACTAATGACAAACATTAGCGGGAAAAATATACCAAATGACAAAAAGTACGTTCAAATATCAAAAGCACAACAAATAAGCTGGCGTGTTTTGCAATCCCGCGGTACAAAGTTATAACCTAAATAAAAGTAGCATTTCCGATCACGTCACGTTATGAAAGCCATCATCCCACCGCCCTCCCATATTTCACCGCCACTTCTCGGTACCCATACACCATATCACCGGCTCGCAGTCGGCAGCCGCGCTGGCTCGGCGGCACCCCCTGCCTCCCCCGCCTCACCTGATTGCAGAGCGGACATATGAGCGGGTTACGGCACAAATCGTCGACTGAACTGGGCAGCAGGTCGTCCACGCTCGACGACAGAATTCCGCCGGCCATGGCGGCGACGCGCGGCCCGCACGGCTCCCGGCGAAGTCGGTACGGCTCCTAGAGAGGTCCGCACGGATCCCGGAGAGGTCGGCAGTGGTTTGTGGCGAGGTCAGTGGACGGAGGAGCAGAGTTTAGCTCCGGCGGGCCCACAGGGAGCTCCGCTCACTCAGGGCGACACCTCGTTTGACTCTGAATTGTCAGAGTGACGGCAGTACGCGGCGGCACCAATCAGCCTTCTGCGGACAGACAGACAGACAGACATACGGTGAGGACGGAATACGTCAGTTGTAAATACACAGACACTGACAGACAAACAGCTCAGTGGTGTGGACGCAATTATCAATTGTAAGCAGAAAGACAAACGGATAGGTCTAAAAAGCATGTGCATGTGTATGTGTGTGTGTGTGTGTGGGGGGGGGGGGTACATAAAAAATAAAACTCCACATTCAATGTGCGCGGAAACGTTGTCAGTATTCCTTCCCATTCTGTATCTTGTCCGCTCAAGACCACAATATGTGCTAATTCTGTTAATGAAAAGCACAACAGTGACTCCAACGAAAACAAAACTAATTGCTTGATGTGAAGACACAAACAAACACTCCAATTGTCCCCCAGGCGGCACTATGGTGACAGACTGACTCGCCGACACCGGCAGAGGACGGCTGAGTGGCGCAGGGGTGTCGTGCCAGGCCGCGCCGTATTCGTCTTCATTAGGCCGGTCCGTGTTCATCAATTAGTGAAGGTTGCGCTGCCCGACCGTGTCATTTGCCGGCGATCGTCGGCCATGGCCCATCAGTCTCTACGTCAGCATACGATATTTGGAGACAGCGCCGGCGCCAGCTAGGGGGCGGACATATCGGTAGCCACTGCGTGTCACTCAAGAATAGCTGTGCACAGGGTTTTGGCATCAACATTTGGGCCAAAGCCCAAAACGTCACGAACTCGATATAATGGCCTTGGCAACACAACTTCAGGCTTGGCTATTTTCAATCCTGATTTTGACGGAAAGGTCATGCACCGAAGTTTAACGATAGGGCGGCATTTGACCCGCACCGTGGGTGGATTCATTCCGAGGCGCGGCGCTGGCGATACCCACACCCCGAGACGGGGTGGTATCGGGCAGCAGCGGGCCGTGCAGATCGGACCTGCCCGGTCCGACAGACAGGCACGCCGACGCACCGACCGGCGATCGTCGAGAATACCGAGCAGGACGAACGCGGCCGGTACCGCAGTCACGATCTGCAGCTTACCAGCGCAGCGTGGCAACTGCACGCACCGCACAGACGCAGCCGGGCCGGAGCGACGGCGGGGTACGGAACAGCAACCACGCCGCTATAACGGCAACGGTATATCCGGCAGCAGTGCGATAAACGTTATGTTTTACGAGGAGCTTTCTGTGTGCTAGGGCGATTATTTGATCAGGGCGTGAGCTGACGCCAGCTCGCGCCCCATGAGTCCATCAGGGACCGTTCTGGCAGAGGCTGGCCACTCTGCCGCCGGCACAGGGCCGGCGCGGTGTCCAACTATTGATGGCGTCATGTCCCCGAGTTTTTCACCCGGAGCAGGGAACTGATGGTTTGGCGACTCCAATCGGACAGTGACGAACTGCCGGCCATACAGGCCGGCGAGAGACCGGCCAGACGGCCGCGCAGGCCCGCGAAACGGGCCGCCCGGTCCATCTTACACAGTTCAGTGAGGCGACCCTCCAGCCAGCCAGCCCTACCGAGCCAGCTAAATGGCAGGATCGGTCAACCAAGCAGTTCGGCGGGCAGGCCGGCATTCGTCCTCTTTATACATATTCAGGACCAATTCATCCACATTACCTATCTTGGATCCGAGCTAAAAGTTATCCCACAAGGCAATTGGTGAATGGCGGCCCCAGTAGGAGCAGAAACGTCTTCCGAGGTGACCGTTTGAGCGGCTGGGCAGCCTGTCCTATTAGTAAAGCAATCTTGGCATGTCCCGCTGGGACACTCCCGTTCCAATGTCATGAGCCCAGTTGCCTGTTGGTGGTTAACTCAGTCCAGTATCGTCACCACATACCAGCATCACACATAACTAAATTGGTCTAAATAAATTGAATGGCCTAAACCGACAGCACAAACCAAAAACGGTTAGTAAGTCGATCTCGCAGGCCCGCAAAACTGGCAGAGAGCCGACTGCAGAGTTCAGTGAGACGGTCGGCTTTGCCTGCGAAGTGCGAGACATCCGAGACGGTCAGTTTCACAGAGACTGATTCATCCCGGGTAAACCGAGGTGTTTGCTTCACAGTCCAGACTGTCGGCCAGCCTATTGCACAAGCAAAAAAAAAAAAGGCAATCGAACAACTCTACGGAATTAAATGTAGAGTACAGAGTAGAACACTCTTTGGGAGGACAGCCTTTACGTCCCAGGATATAGGGCGGGACACAGAATGGTGGGCGGATCGGGGCCGGACAAGGAGCCAAGAGCCGCGATTGTGGCGGGAGGGGACACTCACTGGACTCCGTTGGCCAGGAAGCAATGATCGGGATTCGGGACATAAAGACAGAGTTGGGGGACACAAGGTCGCACACTAACTGGATGGGTGCAGTAACATGTTGGTCAAGATATTTAACAGATCATAGTTCAATACAGACTACTAGCCCCGTATCCAACCGAGCCTGTCGGAAGAAGTCCCTCAGCACTCGGCGACCACCCAGTGACAAATGGTGACTACACGATACTACACGACACGACATAAATAAGTCTGAGACGTCCACAATACACCTTACAACACCACCTCTACTAACTCACCGCCCAGTATGACAAAACCCCACCGTAACTCCTACCGTAGCTTCCACCGTACCACCGCTGACGCCGCAGAACTCTGTCGGAGCGACCACCGCCGGCGCTGCCAGCCGGGTACTACTGGCCCGATCACCGGCCGCCATCCACCAACCGACTGTAGGCCGAGCCGACGCGACGGCCCGACGGCGGCCAGCTACCGATCGCGCGCGGCACCGCCGCCCGGTCACGCACCACGCGCGGCTCGGGAACGCACTGATGCAGGGAATGGTTGCCGCTGCCCATTTCGGCCCCTTCTTTCTAAGCAGACTTTGTCTTAAGTTCTTTGTTCGAGCTAAAAACTGCGGTTCAGTATTCGGGAAATGATGCTCCCCCAAATATGTAGGTAGGTACCTATCTCAAATTTGTTATATCGGCGATCCCTGATCATGTCCTAATACTATGATTAGGATATTGATCATGATACTAATACTAACATCGTTTGGATCAAGTGCTAAGTGAATTCGTGCCTTAGTCTTCGCCCGTGTTGGTGTTTCACAGCGGCCAACGCATGGGGGATGGGGGGGGGGGGTCGACCGGACGGCGGACCCCAGCCGTTCGGTCCCTGATTGAGCTCTGGCTTCGCTAAAAAAAAAAAACGAGCGTACTTTCGTGAATAGAGAGAGCCGACGGCATTCAATTTTACGGTTTTAGATCATTGGTTTACCGGTCAGGTCAATGACCCAAATTTCGGGAAAATCGGGACCAGAATATTGTTTATAAGTACTTATTCATATCTACAGTGATAGCACCGCAACATGTTTCATGGGCTCAAAAACTATCCTTAGAAGTTGTAATTGCTCCCAAAAGTCAACCAGTGTCAGCAGAGGTCAATTCGACCTTGACCCGACCTTCACACGACCTTAACACCCAAGGTGTACTGTACTCCACGGGACAAACACCACTTCACAAGTTGGCAGGTTTCTTATAACCAGTAAAACGCCTTTTGGGCGAAGAACGAGCGGGCGAGATAGTGAGCCCTGCACGTGCGTAAGGGCGAGAGGATACTTACAACGGGGCTTGTGCAAAGCACCCAGCCCTGCACGTGCGTAAGGGCGAGAGGATACTTACAACGGGGCTTGTGCAAAGCACCCTTCTAATCGGTCGCTAGCGGTGTGCCAAATTTGAACGCAATCGGCCCAGCCGTTCCTGAGATCTGGAAGCGACATTCTGCACGTGCGCACGTGCAACCGGGGTCCAAACTGACCTTTGCACGGCACCCTACTAACCGGTCTCCAACCGTGTACCAAATTTGAGCACAATCGGCCCAGCCGTTCTCGAGATCTGGAAGCGCCCCCTGCACGTGCAGTAGCACCCTAACCGCAACAGATGGGAATGCATTGCCTGGTGGGTGCCTACCTGTATGCCAAGTTTTAGCGAAATCGCCCCAGTAATTACCGAGTTATTGAAATGGGAACAAATTTGGTACCTCTTCTTTTTGTATTTTGCACGTGCAGTGGGGGTCACTCACATAGATCAAGAGTATCCGACCTTTGGTAGAAGGGATGCAGCTACCCTACAAAAATTACCGCAAGACAATCGCCCAAGCAGCTGCTGAGATATGAGCCTCTAAAAATCACTACTTTCGCAAAACAGCTTGAACACCCTTGACTTTTCACGTGGCACGTGCCACGACGGTCACTGAGATGTGTAAAAAGTAGTCAATTTCGGGGTAAAAGGGATGGGGCTACCCAGCAAAAAAGACCGCAGGTCAATCGGTCCAGCGGTTGCTGAGATATGAGCCTCTCAAAAGCGTTACAGGCCGGGCCGGGCCGGGCCGATCATACTGAGATTTTTTCCGTTATATTGAAAAGACTTCGCTTCGCTCGCTGCGCTCGCTCGCTCGTAACAAATGGTCTAATCGCCATCCTGGCTTGACAGATTTCGAGAAAGAGGTCACAGGTCAGAAATCATTTGAGTCATGGACATAACATTTTCAGAGAAGTTTAAATTGATTAACACGAGGGTGTTGAAAGCTTCGTATACGCAGCGACAAGCGGCCGGAAGTCCGGTGAGTCGTAAAACATGGCAGCAAAAGTACGCGATGCTTTCAAAGTCAGATTAGCACTACGTGGACACTCGTCACTCGAGCTCATCAAACGCCTAAATATTTACCGGAATTCGTCAACTGAAGCGTAGCTCAAATTCGAGGGAAGCCTAGGCGAATAAATCAAAACAGTATTGGCATCCAATAATTCTCAAGCTAGTATTTTTTTTTGCATCTCTGCTAGCGCAAGGCTATCGCTAGAGGAAAGGAGAAGCTGACAATGAGCTAGATCATTTGTTTTACGTTACGTTAAAAGGGGAAGATGGAATAAAAAAGCAGAGGGAGCGGGACCAGGACCGGGAGTGGCTCTCGACCTGACCTTCAACTTTCAAGTGACCTCGAAAACCACCACAATGCATGGGACCAACATCATTTCACATGTTTGAACGTTTACAATTGCAAAAATTCGCTATTCCGGCCAAACGTGGTCTCAAGAAAGAGGTCACAGGACAAAGGTCATTTGGGTCCAGGTCATACAATTTTCAGGGTAGGTGTAAAATCAATCAACTCGAGAGTAATTAAACTTTCGTCGCTATCGGCCGCTTTTTGCGCGAGTTATTCGCGAAAAACCGAGGGGGGGGGGCCCATCCGACCCGCCAGCTACAAGTGCGAGGGTTAAACGTGGCTGGAAACATGTTTGTCCACAAATAAAAAATAATGTACCTATTCTTGTATGTGTATGTATGTATGTATGTATTACCTTCATGGACAATCCACGCGTGGCGTGGCGATTACAGTCCATAAGTGAAGCATAACTGGCCCGCAATTTCCATGGTGATCAAAGGCTTGACACTTCATAGTTGTCCATCAATTCCATCACAAGCAATGAGACAAATTAAACATCTGAAACAGAAAATGTCAGCAATAGACAATTAAGGAAATCAAACAAAAGGCCAGAACAATAAATGGTATCTGACAACTGAGGCCCTTAGAGACACAGGAACAGGGGGCCAGACAGCAAAACATGACAATGTCAGCAAAATGTTAATCTTGCAGGTGCTGGGAGTGAGCACTCAGCTAGTGTGTGGCCCTGTGGGGATATGGCTGGTGCAATGCTGATTTTGGGTGGAGTGGTGCAAGCCCTAAATAGGCATTGTGCTGAAACATTGTGCTGGTGAAAATGATGCAAGAAACAAATATTTTTATTTTTCAAAATAAATTTGTATGACTTTTTGGTGTTCACTAGTGCAACTTTGCAGCCCAGCTGGTGTGGTCTGGTGCCAACTCATCATCCTAGCTGGTGCTCACTGCAGATCATTAATTCTGCTGCCACATGCTTTGCAGTCAGGCCAGAACAATATTCCCATTTTGATCTACCTACCTACAATGTAAGGGTTTTGCTCTTCTGTATTCATTTGATGGTTTGAACCAAGGTAGCACAGAAGGACCACACAACAGATAGGTATCTACATTGTTGAGTGACAGGCAGTTTGTGCCACACAGTGTATATTTAACTATTTAAATTCTTGGAATATAATTGAAAAAATGTAAAATTGAAGCATTGCAGGCTAGATAGATTGAACTTACATAAAATACCATCAATGACACCTCCCTAGACCCTACCTAATATCACAGCTACTAGACCATAAGTCTGCAAAGTATCACAACTTTGACAAGATCTTGTACGTGCAGGCTTACTTGGCTGTTGTGGAATAGGTGTGGTGTGGGTTTAGCTTGGTGGGGTGCAGATTTAGTGTAACAGTAAACAGGGTGTTGATTTGGCTTGGTGCAGTGCAGATTTAGTGTAGTGCATATAGTGGATTTGGCTTGCTGACAGATATAATGGAGCAGAAGAGATAGATGAGGAAATAAAAAAAAACATTGTTGGAGCTTCATCATGTAATTCAGTGTGCTCTTGGGTCTCAATGAGTCTGCAGTGGTCAGGACAGAGACCATGTCAGCCTCAGCGCTGGTGGTCTGATAAATTGTGTGGGTTCTGCTGTAACCCAGGCATAGGGTAGACAAACAAAACCACGGACATGCAGGCCAATTACTTTAAGGTCAGAACATATTTAGACTGGTCATTTTTAGGTTCATTTAGGATTTTCACTCTCACTCAATTTTGGCTCGGCCATTAAGTCTTTCACTTCATTTAGTAGTTGGAAAAGGTTAAGCAGACTTATAGAAGTAAAAAATGATACAATTTTATGTTGAAAACCTGACATTCCAATTAGGCCGACAGGAAAAGAAAGAGAAGTATTTTATCAGAAACACTTGCTACGAAATATACCTGCCTTCCTTGCTAGTACCTATATAATGTATGAAAAATGCGTAAATGCACAAGAATACTGCCAGAAAATGACTAGATTATCGCGCAAATGCAAATTGTCGAAAGACGGCCCACCATTACCACACCGGTTTTGGTTTTTGACATTAAAATTGGGAAAAAATGTTTTATCACTGAACTCTATAATGTTGGAAAAAATACAATATGTGTTATATACAGAATGGAAAATACAATAACAGCGCAGCAGAAGCATATCTGAAAGACAATACTATGCTTTGAAGGGAAATTATCACCATTAGAATATAACTCGCTTTGTTTTATATTCAAATCTCACAACATGACCTAATACATCTCCTTCCGACTTTAAACGTTAAAAAAAAACGATTACATGTTTTTTGCACGGTTTTTTGCAGCTTCGCAGTGAGAATTGTCAAGACTCTGCTTGGACTTTGCGAGAAATTACCTTCACTCATAACTCATCTCATTAATCCTTCATCTCATCTTAATCGGTTCTTTTCATCTATAATTCCTCTATTTTTCAATGACCAAATAAAGAAAAATTTTGATGAACAAAACAAGAACAACGTGAAAAATAAATAATTTATCACAAATTCAAAGAAACGTCTGCTAAACTTTGTTTACAAAATAAAATATTGCAGAAAAATGGCAGCAATTTTGCGACAACAACAGCGTGTAAGAGACGTTTAGGAATTGTGTACTTCGAGTATGTTGAAATAGAAAATACTAAGAAGAAGCCATTCTGACGTCAAAAAATAGTCAGCTACGGATTATTTTCAGACCTTTGCTTATCGGCTACGTCATTATAAAGCTTATTTTTTCGACAGATTCACGATCGATGCTTCATTCATTGGTATTTCTTGACAGGAAACCGGTCCTATTGGTTGGTTAGAGGGCCTTGGGTTGGATTTGGGCCGAGCCGAGTGCGCTTGGAGGCCAGCTGATCGTAGGTCGATTCTGGTGAGTTGAGCCGAATTCAGGACATTTGTTACTATTTTGCAACTCATTGGGACTTGCTGTGCATTGTATTTGTAAATTGATGCCCGCTGTTCTTTGTTCCACAGCTGAAGCTGGCCGCTGGGTCTCCTCCACTGCAATCTTCATACAGCGCTACTCAAGTCGACACCCGTCCTGAAATCACCCTATCCTACAGCTGTTTTCTCATTGTAGATACCCCTTTGCTTACCAGGACAAGGAATGTATTGAGGATTGATAAGAAATTGTGACATTGTTGTGTTTTGCAACTTCCTGTTGGCTCCTGGTAGTGTAATTCACTTCCGATTTGTACCTCTGGATCCACTTTATGTCAAATGAACCATTGAACTGTTATTAGATTTGATGGAAACATTCTGAGCCTAACCTGACCCTGAATTAAGCTTGCATTGCTTTGATAAGTTTATCAATAAGAGTAATCCCCTCATTGTCATTACTGTGATTGACAGATGCATACCCTCAGTATGCTATATTAGTTTTATTTATTCAAATAAAGAAAGCTAAGACATAATTTTCTATACAATTTGGTTTTCACTATTCCATCTATCCTCTGACCTCCTCCTTTAAGAATATACCCTATTCTACCCCTAAAGTCATACCCTAAGTTCCTACTGAAAGACTATCACCATTGAAGATACTTACCACCATGGAAAGGTAAGTTGGATATACTAACATTCACCTTATCAGATTCAGAACCCATTCCATCTTGGGCATTTGGTGTTGTTGCACTGATAGTGGTAAAAAGTGAAGACTTTGGGTTATCTAGTAGTTACTAACCAGTAACCACTAAGATATTTGCATAGATGGTGTTTATATGCTTTATCCATCTTGAGACTTGAAAGTTAGATATATTTCTCAGGTGATTTTCATTTTATCTAGAGATAAGGGTACCATTATTTTACATTTAAGCTAAACTTTGTCAAGAGCTTCTTGTAGCCATTAGCTACCTAGTTTTGATGGTTACTTTTAGCCTATAGTGTATTCCATTTTCAATGCATCACTTTACCTTTCTTTTACTTCTGCCTTTCTACCTATGATTAAGATTCAACTCATCAAATATGAGCTCTTGTTATATATAGCCCTCTTAGCTTTTGGTTTGACATTGAAAGCCATTTTAATTTTTTACATTCAAAGCTTCCAGTTGTTTTTTCATTATTGAGTATCTTCACAGTTCACAAATAATATGCCACACAAAACAGTCTACCTACCAAGTGCTGGTGTGAAAAGCATGGGTTTGCATAGTAAGAAAGTCAACAACATAAGAATTGGTTTGTTAGTGACACATTATGCTGACATCCTTGTTATTATACCCAAACAATGGGATCAGCTGACTGTGCTGCAACATACCTACAACCTGTCAAACCAGACAAGGCATAGAAGAGAGATGCATTTCTCATCCATGAAGTGAAAGGTATTCTTCATCCAGACAATTGCTTATGTGGTGTTTCTCATCCATGGCCTGAGATAAAAGGATGTCTGAGATGTCTGCTTAGATCATTTGCAGGATCTAAGCAGACATTTAGACAAAACATTTTCTCATTAGGGCTCAGCAAAGAGCATGCAACCCTTGATTTTTTTTTGCAAGTGTGTCAAATGTCCCACTCAATATTAGGTGAAAAAAGAATTGACAACCAAAACAGAAAAAAAGATCAAGGATGAGCAAAGGTGACGGAGATGCCAGCCTTGAATGGTCTGGATAAACTGTCTGTTCGCATGGACTATGTCTGCCAGTGTGTCTTGTCACTACCGGGATACTGTTTTCGCCTCATTGTTGTAGTTTCACCGTCCGTTCAGCGGAGCACGCATTAACCCTCGCCCGTAGAGGGGGGGGGGGGTCGAACGGACCCCCTCGGTTTTTGCGAATAAGGCGCGTAAAAAGCGGCCGATCTCAACGAAACTTTCGGTACCCTCGCGTTATTCAATTTTACACCTACCCTGAAAATTGCATGACTGTGACCCAATGACATTTGACCTATTACCTACTTTTCGAGACCATGTTTGGCCTGAATCGCGATTCGGCGTATGTTGGTTCGCATTACTTGTACTTGCAGTCTTTTCGTAGTTTCAGGCGTTCAAACATGTGACAATGCTGGTCCCATGCCTTAGGGTAGGTGTCAAGGTCACCTGAACGTCAGGTCAGGTCATTGCTCTTTGGTGATCTTGGTTTTTTCGAGTCTTACATGTTTCTAGGCTAGTTTTTGTAGCTGAATTCGAATTTAGCAACCATTTGATCATTTACGAATTAGTTTTGGTGTCTTCGTAACATGTTACGAAGCTGTCAGAGGCGGTTGACACCTACTACGAATACCCGGCAGGACCCGTACTGGTTGACCGGACCTGACCCGATCTCTGGCATAAATGCATGAAGATTTCATCTGTGATTTAAACTAACATGATATTCGTGATCAGCGCTCCGAAAACCCCACAACAGCTTCTCTTTACGAAGTTCTTGCAGGTGCCGATTTTCCCAACCTTTAGGTAATTGACCTGACCTGAAAGGTCAACCAATGACTTAAGCTCTTAAAATTGGGTATCATCGGCTTCCTCTCGTCACGGGCAACGCTCTTTTTTTCTGCGAAGCTCTAGCTCGGTCAGGGGCCAATCGGCAAGAGGGCCCAACCCCCCCCCCCCCCTCCCCTTATACGTTCGCGGCTGGCGAAACACCAATACGGGCGAGGTTTAAAAAGGTTTTCGAGCCACGGTCGGTTTTGGAGGAATGGATTATCACTTTGGCAGCGGGATGCTGTTTCATTTCTTCAGCCGGCCCCGGGCTCGGGCTAACGTGAAGCTCGGCTAGGCCCGGGGCCTGCGCAAACCACTGGTCCCAACTAGTTACCCGATTGTGAGGGAGAAGTCAATACAATCCTGACGGTAGATGGGATGAGCACATCCTGTAATTGAACGGGAGACCTAACAAGGGTTTAACTAGCGCGACGTGTACCGGATGTCGCGCGCGGTGGCCGGTCGCGGTGTTCCGACTGGCCGCCCCCGGCCGTGAGTTGGCTGGCCTCTGACCTTACATCAGATCACGGCGGCGGCCCGTGAGCGCGCGCGGCGCCCCGTCACGACCGGCACGCCTTCCTGTTGATGCCGCTGGCGGCTGGCCAGCGCGCGGTCGGCTCCGTACACAGCGTCAGCGCCGCGGCCGTGCATACCACCCTCCTTCCCAGTCCTCCCCGGGGGAGAGAGAGGGGTGCTCGGAACGGAGCGGTCGTCACAGGGGCTCCGTCGCGGCGAGGCCCGATAATTCTCGGTAGTCTGCAGTCAGCGAGTCGCATGCAGCCAGCTAGTGGTGGAGGTTGGCGTTTGCAATGATGTGGAATCCAACACCAACACGACGGTCTTAATCATTCCGAGAAATTTGATGCTTGTCATCTGATAAATGCTCATTTCATTTTATATGCTGGTTTGTAGCGTAATGGCTTCCTTTGTTTTTGATGTGCATCGATCCAAATATTGGGTCAACTTTTAGAGAATAATGGAGACGATGACAGAGGATAATTCCAAACAGAGTGGTAGGTATATGCTTGACCTTGTTTATGGGTTCGTCAGAAATTGTTGAAAACGTATGCCAACGAATGTAAAAAAAAAAAACGTTGGCTTGTAGCATAGATCCTTTCTCATGGATAACTGGTGAAGGATTTTTTTTTTTTTTGACTTTTTGCGGATAAGTCGGCCTTGACATCTTGCATATTTCTAGTAGAAATTCGGTTTTGAAAAAGTGTTTGCATTCAGCAGCATGCGATTTCATTAACGTGCGCAGCATGCTTATTCGAATTTAAGAATATTGCGCTTTTCGGGGCGCTTTTACGGTTTCGGCTGCGGTCCAGCTCCTTGCAAAATGTAGATACCGCTTGCAGCGGATCCGGCTCCGCATCACGGGGGCGTCGTTGTTCGTCGCTAGTGACGTCATGGTGATTTCAGTTCAACCCGTTACGTCAGTTCTGATCTCAGCTAGCTTAACCTCAGCTCAGGGGCGTCGCCACGGATTTTTGAGTGGGGGGGTCGGGTTTCCGGTCTTTGTCTTGATGGGTAGGGGTGTTTTTAGCCACACTCCCGGTTTTTTCGTGTGCCCGGAGAAAAACCTCGGCGCGCAGCGCCGCGAAAGTAGCGGTATATCTAAATGTACATCAATTTTGCATCGTGCATAAAAATCAAGCAGAGGTCACCTGAGGTCAGGTCACAATGTCATGTCAAGTTCAGTTTTAATGCCTCTTAACCCTCGCCCGCACATGGGGGGGGGGTGGTTGCCACCCCCCCCAGGCAGTCTTTCTGCTCTGCACTCAACATTTTTAGAGCTAGAAGGCTGATTTTTCGTATAGCTGCTCGTCTATCCTTTCTTGATGTCCACTGAAAATTTCAAGTTTCTGTGATTTTTGGTTTCGGAGATATGACCTTGTTTTTTAGGTCATGTCATGACCCAAATGGCCAATTCTCAACATCTTGCGTTTGCCATGGGCCTTGTGAGCTTTTGACACCCTGATTTCGGCCTTTTTTGCCAGTCTTACCTCCCACCTATCATGGAACATGTTGTTCGACGATGTACAGGGGTCAAGGTCAGGGTCAAGGTCAACCTAGGTCATCTAAGATAATTGCGTTTTAGGCAAGCGGAATTTACTTTTTGTGAAGTTTTTTGACTGCATTTTTGGTAAAAGCTTCTCAGATCATGATTTCATGTGATATGGACCCAAAAACAATCGGTGCACACATCAGTATACAAACAGACACACACAGACATACAAACACATATAATTGACCTTGACCTAACTTGACCTGAAATGACCTCAGGAGCAAAATTCTGGTCGGATAGTGTGACAAAGAGGTTCTAGCTGGCTTGGCACCAGAAAACAGCATCGTCATCGGTATTTGATAAGCAGCGCACTTGATATCCAACGGTGACCCAAAACAGCAACATTTTTTAGTTTGACCTGACCTGGAAGGTCAATGACTGACCTGAGAAGGTAAAACTGGGTATCATTGGATTCGTCTCTTCCCAAAGAATCTTTTTGGTCTTTACTGCTAAGCTCTATCTCCAACAGGAACGAAATGGCGCGGGGGGGGGGTGGCAACCACCCCCCCCCCATGTGCGTTCTAGGATGGGAAAATGGCATGTGCGGGCGAGGGTTAAAACTGCAATCTTGTCATTCCTATAGATTATCTCCTGCCTCCTATAAGTCTGAAATTTGGTGTAATGAATGGGATTATAAGTGCCAACAGTTCATGAATCTGGGATTTTACATCTGAGAAGCGAAGTCAGGTCAAATAGGTGTGTGACCTCACCAATCATGATAAGATATGGGAAAAAGCACGATGTCCTCTGCTTTGAAAGAATATGCTAAAAACGCTAGATACTTTTGTAGCCATGGCACCTTGTTCATTTTAGAGCTAAGGTGCAGCTAATGACCAGTGGTGACTGAAATGGTCAGTCATTAGGTCATCAAAGGTCTCTAACACATTTTCGACAACTTTTGATGGAGACGTTGTAGAGCGATGACAGCACCTGGAGTGTGTTCAGCTCAGTAACACAGATCGATCCATATGCAGCAGGTTCTTTTCCGGTCAGGTCATGACCTTTACCTGATGTCAAGTTTTCTATTCAAGTTTTAAGTTCAAATTGTAAGCCATGCGACGTGTTTTGACGAAACAAAAACGATGGTGATAACATGAATATCATACACATTCACTGAATCATAGGTTGTTACAGAACAAATGTTTCGGCAAAATCCGTCCGTTTAGCTGTTTGGACTCTATGGTACACAAGCCATAGACCCGAAGTCATATCTGAGGCGAAGTTGGCGAAAGAGCTTTAAAAGCTATCGAATACGCTTTCTGTGTTGCTGTAGCTCTTATTCGTATTTTGCGGGTCGCTAAGGTAAAACGTTTACCAACGTAACGCATAAGGCTGGCATGCGTTCGGCCCCTGATCGAGGTAGAGTTTCGCGGAAGAGCGAAAATGCTGCCCGTGATGAGAGAAAGCCGATGATGCCCAATTCTTGGCCGGGTCATCTTAGGTCAACGCCCAAAAGTAAGAAAAATCTGGCCGCCTGCTAGAACTTAGTGAGCCGTAGCTGTCATTGGGGTCCCGAGTACGAGTTCGATGTTAGTCTTGAACAAAAATGATGACTCCATGCATTTTGGGTAGATCGGGTCGGGTCAGGTCAGGTCGACCAGCAGGCTTCCTGCCGGCCATCTAGAGTGGGTGACTGACAACCACCAACGATAGCTTCGTAACATGTTGCATAACCATCATTTATCAAAACTACATACTTCAAACGGTTCAAACGGGCGCTGAACTCGAAATCAGCCCCAAAAACCACACTTGTAAGTGGAAGCAAATAAAACTCAAAGAAGTTAACTAAGGTCATCCATATTCGAATCAGGGCCATTTTTTTTAGAATAGGTGTAAAATTCATTAACTCGAGGTCACTGAAAGTTTCGTTGCAATATACTCCTTTTTGCGCGTCTTATTAGGAAAGCCCCAGAGGGATCCACCATCTGACCCCATTTCCCCTATGCAGGCAGGTCCGAGGGTAGCAGGGCTGAGGCTAGCCAGGTACCTCGTAGTTACTGATACGTCATCCGACGAATCGACTGCAACCATTATTTTGACAATCAGACGAACGCTTGGGTCAGTTTTGACGCGCTCGCTCATTTGAGGGATAAATAGGGACTAAAATCATATTGTCATGCTGATGTTCTAGCCCACAGCTTATTGACCTATAGGTAAGCAATAGGGACTAGGCAGCTCTTGAAGCGATTCTGAATCTGACGTTGTATTTGTTGATGTTGCTGACGCCAACTTCCCTGACATGATAGCTAAAAAAAGCATACTCAGCATCGCCAAAAGTGGGGGGGTCGACCCCCCCGGTTCTGACGAGTGGGGGGGTCGCGACCCCCCCGACCCCCCCGTCGGCGACGCCCCTGCCTCAGCTAGCATTGCAACAGCTGTCCCGCCTGGCCTAGGCACCTCGTTCCAACATTCCATACTGCCAGGGTGCATTTCAAAATGATTTTATTTGTTTCTTTGTATATTTCGTGGGTATAGGTATTGCTCATTTTGGGTAGAATGATCTCCTCGGTGAAAGAAGCAGTCCAAGGCAGTCAGAGGATGCCAACTCAGGCGGAACTATCAATGAGTATGAGTGCAGTCGTCTGCAGTCCTTCACCGCTGACACCCCCACATCCTGCGGCTTTCCGAGATGTCTGGGTCTGAACGTCCTTGGCGGATGCATACCAATGTACTCGGCACTGGCGACCGGTGTCTGGCCGGCACCGGCGGCCGGCGCTGGCGGACTGTGTCGTTTTCCTGGCCTGGTAACCGGTCGGGCTGTCTGTAGTGGCTGGCAAGGCCGGGCTCTAATCACCGGGCCCTGGTGGGTCACGGTGATCGGACAGTTAGTCCCGCTCGACCCCCACGCCACCTGAAAATTACTCACCCGACCCATCCTGCCCAGTTGGTGGCTTCCCAGACAGACTAGGTGGCCTTGTCACGGAAAAAGAGAAGGCCGGCGACTAGCGCTGACTCAGGTACATTGTGCTGGTGCCATTTACCTCACTGCTGTGAGCCTTTTGGATATTATTAGCTCTTTTTGGCAAACCGTCGAACGGCGTCGCTAATAAATAAATTAGCATATTCAAGTAGAAGACCATTGAAGTTTTAGGGAAGCTGAGCTGAGAGCTGAAGCATTGGAGCAGCCGTGCTGCCAGATTGTCTGAAGGGACTAATGCAGTAATGTGAGCAATGAAAGGGAGTTTCCGTATGAATTGCGAGTCTCGGAGCTACTGTAACGATTCGGAGCTAATGTAACGACCCGCTGCAGAAAGGCTCTGGTAGCGGGCGGCGGCACCCGTCAATTGGTGCTATCAATCAGGCTGATAGCGTCACATTGCCGCGCTGCCCTTATCCTGCCGCACCCTTCATGAGTTGCGATAAAATGAACGGAAATTGTTGTTTGCTGCTCTTGATTGCAGTATCATTATGAGAGCATGCGATAACCGGTCATGGCATGGCTGACGGTTTTCTTTGAACACGCATTAATGTTGAGCCCGCGTCCTGGGCTCGTGCGGTGTCGATATGCGGCGTTTGGCCGGGTCGGTGTGTCGGGGCAGCGGCGCGCCGGTGTGCCGCCGGGGCTGTCGCTGGCGGCGGTGACCGGCGCGGCCTTGGCGGCACCCCGGTCGGGACGCCACCGGCAGCACCGGGCCGTCCCGTTACCGGCCGGTCCTGGCCGCTCACGGAGCACGGTAACGGTGTCGGAGCTGTCGCCAGGCGGGGCCCGGTGCCGCGCGCTACCGTCCCCGGCACGGACCGGCGCCGTCACGGCCGCACCCCCACGGTGACCTCCACTGGTGCCCGCCGGAGCCACGCTGGCCAGTCACACCGTCCACGTGTTACTGATTTTACTACGTTTGGGTTCTCGTATCAGCGATTGGTGGATTCTGATGTCTGGTCTGCAGGCCGATGTGCTGACGTGTTTTTTGTGTTTTAATCGTGGTCCTGATTCCCGGTGCTGAACTTCTAGCTCCTTATTAGACGCTTACCAAATAGAATGAAGAGACGTTTTATTAGTGCCTTAGTGATTCCTCAGCTAGAAACAGGACGGGTGCTGTGAACTCGTCTTCTATTTGACACCTTTATCGCATCGCTGCATGGAATTTTCCACTGGGCCCTTCCCCTTCATACCGCTGCCAGTCTGCGTTGGCGGCTCCACAGCGGCTCATCCACTCGCCCGGGTGTTTGATTACCTCGGACGGAGCCGCAGCCGAGCGACGCGTGTGCTAACGAGGGCTCAATTTGAGACGCTTCGCCGACTGCTAAACGGAACGATAAACAGTGCGCCGCAGTGAACGGGTGGCGGCTGTGTACGGGTGGCCATGGTGCCGGCCACCAGTGAGCACCAGAGCTGAGCCGTGGAGGAGGCACCGTGCCGCCGAGCGAGCGGAGCGCCCTCTGCGTACCGCCGCGCCGGCAGGGGGAGCCACGTGCACCTGCCGCGCTCCACACCCAGAACGGCGCGTGACCCCGCGTCCTGCCGGCGCGCCGCGCTCGGCGCTGCTCGCGGCTAATCGGCGGCATTCCTAGCGCGGCCCGTGGCGCCACAAACGGCGCAGCCATGGCCGTCCGAGTGCCGGCAGCGGTCGGCGTGTGCACCGAGCGTGGGGTGGTGTGACGGGCGCGCCGCCGGCGCGGCGGTACGGTGGCTGGTTACGTCAGCGCGCCTGCACTGGTGGGCAGGTGCGGCACCGGGCGCAGCGAGTCACTGCCGCCACGTGGCGTGGGCGGTGAGCGGTCCACCCACGGCCTCTCCCCTGTGCGGTGATCTGGGAACCCTCTGGACCTCAGAGCCCCTGTGGGCGTCGGACCCGGGAGAACCGTTTGCCCTGGTGCCGTATTGGTACTTCCTGCGGTGTTGGCCGCGCCGTGAGAGGTTCTCCAATCGATGCAGCTCGGCTCGCCGCCGCCGGCCGGCCGCGCTGGAAGGCCTCGAGTGGCACCGATGGTGCTCGGCGCTGATGGAGCCGGCCGGCCCGCCCGGTCCCTCCCCGGTTTTTGCGCCTCTGTAGGGCTATCGGCCGACCACTCGACGCATGCTAGCTCTCGTGGCGGCTGGCTAAGTGGTGCCTGCCAGCGAGCCGGCGGCGCTCCCCGGCTGGCGAGTCCGGGTAGAGTTTTACATGCACCGAGACCTGCCTGGTCTGTGCTGTGGGCTACTAAAGCTGGAGAATGTGCCAGAACTCTACCTGGCATTGTGTGGGATGTCTTGCGGCATGCGCCCACCTCAACAAATGACCTTGTAGTGGTTGCCAGTAACGGATACCAAATGTCAGTAACAACTCAAACAAGTAGCCGGCAACGTGCAAAAACTCGCCTTTATCCAGGAACCGTTCATCGCGTCTGAGATGAGGTTCTCTTTTGATACACCACAAGTCTGGAGAGCTGGCTTTATCACACAATTATGTGGGTGATCAGGACTCCGGGAGTCCCTCTGTAGTAAGCTTTACGAAGAAAGATATCAGACTGAGAGCCACAAGTGGGATTACAGTGGAGTGTTTTTGCGGTGTTATCTCATGTTCACGGGCACTTGTACGGAACACCTGACTCGCCAGCTGTTATCGGGGAGTTTTTCTCTGTGTGTGGTACTCGACGCCACCCTGTCTGAGTTTTCCGAGCTGGCGTGACCAGGTGCTATCGTGTGGCGGCGAGATATGTACTGCGAGGGGCCCGATCGAGCGGCGGGAGGGGCAGGGGGAGCTGAATACCTGACTAGCGCCGGACGCCCGGCCCGCCGGCGGCTACCGTAGCCGGTTAGGATCCAGCTCGAGTGTTCAGTTTCAAGGCTGTTCTGGTGATTTCGGATTAGTCAAATACCTGGGGAAGGAGAGGGGTGCGCTGGGTAAGAATGAGATTCCTAAAATAAACCGGGGTATTGTGGTGTAGTGGCGAAAACTGTGGATTTGAACGTCATCTCTTCTTGTCGATGGTTCTTCATATCGACTCTGGAAGAAGGTAATCATCGACGGCGATCTTTACTACACCATCGAGATCGATACTTTATATGGGAAACGTTCACAAATGGTCTTGTGTTGCCTGGGGATAACGACACTTACCTCCTCTTTAGTGATAACTAGCTCTCAGAAACCGGTCTTGTATTTCTCGCTGGATTTAATTTTGCTCACTACTCCCCCACAAGATGACGAGATTTGTGGCCGCGCTGTCAGCGGCTCGGTCACGGCTCTGGCTCCGCGGCGTGTCGCGGTTTCCTACGCCCCCTCGTGGCTCGTGGCTTTGTGGTGCAGCCTATGGTCGATTGCACACCGAGGCACTCTGTCCCGCCATGCCTGGATGCACCGAGCGAAACAAAGGCGTTCGCGTCCGCTGAGCTGTCGTGCAGAATACACATTGCTGATTGCTATCATGACTCGCTGGTGGACTGATTCACGGTGCTGGCTGGTTAATTGCGGCGGCTCGCCGGGTGTTACCCCGTCTGACCGGGGGCCGGCGCCTTCCGACCTTCAGCCTCACCTGGCGATGGGTGGCGGCTCGTGACCTTCCCAGGACAGCAGCTCGTGCGTGCCTGGTGCGCGCATCAACACGGCTGCTCGCGCGCGCTCGTGCTGCTGGCTCGGACACAGGATGGCCGCCGCCCCTGGGCCCGTCCAGCGCCGGCCGCGGCCGTCGGCCACCCTGTGCCGGCGTGCCCTGAAGGTCGCCGCATTCTTGAGGCCGCGTGAGTCATGCTACTACGGTCGGCGGCGCGCCGTACGGTGGCGGAGCGGCGGCCGGCGCCAGTCGCCGCCCCGCACTGACGCCGGTGGGTCACGCGCGCGCCCGCTCCCAGTGCGCTCTGCCGAGCCGGCCCCGTACCGCCCGCGCCTGTGACCGCGAGAGGCCGCGCTTACAGCGCAGCACGCGCCCCGCTGGATCGCCCTCGTCACGTCCGCACGGATCCCCGGCAGGCCAGCCAGCACAGTAAGCAGCCGGGGAACGGTGACATAGCCTATTCCGGGACGGAGCTGTGGATGGCATATGACTTTATCTTGCTGTTCCTACTCAGTAGGGGAGAGTGGGGTAATTTGGCCGCTTTTTTTAGAAAACGATGTAACTGAAAATCGACAACACATTTCTGCATTTTCTCAACGCTGCCAGGTGTGGCATACATTTTACTTTCCTGGACAGTAAACTTGAAATGATAGAGTAACTTCTTATATTGAAATTGTGATGTATTGCAAAGGTCTGCAGAGCGGCCAAATTGCCCCACTAGCAGGGTTATTTGGCCGGGGGTGTGGGGCAATTTGGCCGGTGTTAGTTTCAGGCCATGATTTTTGTTCTAGGCGTGTCAGCTTCACATTCAGCAATGACGCATGTCCTACGACGCATTTGAAGCATTTTTGAGGTTGACTCAGCCGTCACAGGGGTCGAAAATAGTCAAAATAGCGGCTCTAGATGCGATGACAGTTTTTTACGAATAGCTTTTGAAGTAATCAAGCTAGGCCAAAACTAAAAGTACCATCGTAATTCTCTCGTCATTCCGCATCGAAACATGTATGGGTTGACCTCGAGAGGTCAAGGTCAAAGGTTGGCTTCAGGTCACGTTACCTCAGGTCGCTTGACCTCAAGGTTACGTGAGTTCAAGGTCATCATGTATATCATTCGATGCGCCTTGACGAGCTGAACACAATGAGACCATTTGCGCGGCTGTATCTTTTTTCTGTAAGTATTTATTAGCAAAAAAGCGTTAGGTAACCTTAGATGACGTCACATGCCCTTACAGCTGTCCAATAGGAAATATGGCATCAAGGTAGACAAAGTTGGTCATGAATGATGTCCTTTATGGTATAATTGACCATGACAACTTGGCCGTCCCAGCATAATGACTCTGAGCGCACCGGCCAAGTTGCCCCGCTAGTCCCGGCCAAATAACCCCACATTGCCATTCTGAAAATTTTTGTCTATAAAGTCGTCATGGCTGTACAGAACTAGATGAAATTGCTCTTGGAACCGCTGAACACCCTCAAGAATGGCACTATAATGTTGGAATTCGTTTACAGCCCAAATACTACATGTTATACAAATTTTTAAACGGAAGTAAAAGTTATCATTTTCTAACGAAATTCACGTTTTATTAATTTTGAATAAAACTAAGAGGGGGAAAGTTTTGACATTTGTTCTGGAGTATGTTCTGACGATGACAAATGAATAGAGACTTAAGTTATTTCATTCACTTTTATCAGCTTTCGTACAGGTGGGGGCGGCCAATTTACACCACCGGCCAAATTACCCCACTCTCCCCTACTCACGAGTCACGCTTCAGGATTAGTTCGTGTCGTGGTTTTATGTCTAGTGTAGTTTTATCACTGAATCCTTTTCCTCTTTTTTTCCTTCAGTTCCTTTCTTTGTTCATTCATCTTCCGGCTGCCATCTTACAACTCTGTTGGCAACGATGGTCTGAACAGTCAGAATGATTGATCGCTAAGTCTCGCCCTGTGTCTGCTGAACTACCTAACACGATTGAAGCTGAAACTCGGAATTTGGTCTTGGGCATGTTATATTGATATCTCCTCTACTTCAGATAAGGTCATTAGATATTGGTGTTGTGCCTTCAATTTTATCAGCGAATAGCTTTTCGCTTGTGGAGTGCGATCCTATGAATGGAACTAAGTGGCATAGTATTAGACATTTGCTTTTTACGTCTCTACATACGGCTAATATGGCGTGTAATGCATTACAAAATGTGATTTCGGGCTAGCTTGGACTTTTATTGAAAGCAATCGATATTACCTACCTGTAGTCTACACGGCAGCACGGATAGGTACGATGAACACGAAAGGAATGGAATGAGCTTCATTTAGTGACATTTTTCAACTCTTTTATGAGCTACCTTCAGCGGTCTCGTGACCTTGCCATCCCGCTCGGTGTAACTTTCCCTACTATTGCCATAAAGTGGAGTCTGTGTAACGTACCACCTCCATGGGGCGGAGCTGACAGCTTTATTGCCCACCTATAAAAGTTTTATCGTGTGGTTCTTGTTGGGTCTACTCGATTTGAACGCTCCGCGACCACTTCGGGCTTTCGTGACGAATGACGATGCGATGAGCTCACCGAGTCACTACTGCCAACTCGCGTTTTGACTCGTGAGTTTGACTCGGGTCCGGCCCGGCCGCGATGCGGGCATGACACCAACTCGTCCAGAACCCTTTGTGAGGGGGCTGAGCCGCGTACCATCCCGATATGTGTGGACTCCCAGCCCAGTTCCAGACTGGCGCTGGCGCTACAGTGGACTGCAGCCACTGCTGGCCGACACATGAACGGACTTGTCTCAGACGTCTGCAGTGGGGGCGTCGGTCAATGGATTAGTCATCCCTGCCCTCCTGGCGGACAATGGCGCTTTTATGTGTTTTCAATAAATCATCAACAGGCCTACGCCCAATGATAGGTGATGTCATGAGTTTTGGTGGGCGTCTGCAGCTACTGTCAGTTGCTCTATTTATAACGTTTTCCTCGTCACCTGGGAATCACCGATAGTGGGCCTCGGTTTGAAATAAACTAAATAAACGAGCGTCCATTACACTAAACCGGTTTTATATATGCTCGCAGGTGGACTTAGCTGATACCGTCCTTGCCAAGCTCCATCGGTATGTTCTAGGCTGGATTTACAGTTAGCCGGGGCCCAAGGCCGTCTGTCGGCGCTGAGTGTCTGTCGAGCGGTAACACTGCTGACCACTATCGGGTCGGACGGTGACGGTGTCCCGTCCCCTTCTACACCGCACGGGCCGACAGACCGGCCGGCCCCGGAGACGGCCACTTTTTATGGCGCCGGACGACCGCCCGCTCCTCAGCGGCATCAGAGAACCTACTCAGTGGCGCAGCCAGGGGGGGGTGAAAGGGGTGAGATCTCACCCCCGTCTCTTATCCTAGGGGCCCACCGTCGATTCGAACTGTAACGTTATGCAGCCTGACAATTTTTTATCATAATTTGCAGGTCCGTCATAGGACTGCAATAACAATTTTCAGGCCTGATAGCCCCCCCCTTTAGGATTTATAGTCCCATTACGTGATTTAAGAGGGTACATCCAAGGCCCGATTGAGCTAATCCAGGGCCTACATAGTGCATAGGAGGGCCCGTTCCATGGCATGAGAGGGCCATTTCAGGCCTGAGAGGGCCCATTTCAGGTCTGTGAGGGCCCATTTCAGGGCCTGAAGGGGCCCATGTGAAGCTTGAGAGGGCGCATTTCAGGCCCTAGAGGGCCTGTTTGAGGCCTGAAAGGGGCCCATTTCAGGCCTGAGAGGGCCCAATTCAGGCCTGAGGGGGCCCATGTCAGGCCTGAGAGGGCCCATTTGATGCCTGTGAGGGCCCATTTCAGGCTTGAAGGGGTCCATTTCAGGCCCTAGAGGGCATGTTTGAGGTCTGAGAGGGCCCATTTCAGGCCTGAGAGGGGCCCATTTCAGGCCTGAGGGGGCCCATTTCAAGCTTGAGATGGCCCATTTCATGCCCTAGAGGGCCCGTTTGAGGCCAGAGAGGGCCCGTTTGAGGCCTGAGAGGGGCCCATTTCAGGCATAAGAGGCACCATTTCAAACCTGAGAGGGCCAAGTAACGTTATGAGGGGGCCCTTTTTCGACATAATAGGGATCATTTCCGGGCTGAGAGGGCCCATTTCAGGTCTGAGAGGGCCAATGTCAGGCCTGAGAGGGCCCATTTAAGCCCTAGAGGAGCTATTTGAGGGCTGAGAGGGTCCACTTCAGGCCTGAGAGGGGCCCATTTCAGGTCTGAGAGGGCCCAGTTCAGATCTGAGAAGGCTCAAGTCAGGAATGAAAGGATCATCCTATGTGTGGGAGCTGGTCCGTACTCCGTGCCTGGTCTTGGTCTGAGAGGGCCTATCTCAATCCTGATTGAGCCGATATCATGCCTGATATAGGTCAACTCACCACATGTATATTGATGGCCCAGTTCATGTCTCATGGGCCCGCCTCAAGACCCAGAGATTTTATGCTTGAGGAAGCCTACCCCATGGGCCTGAGGGGGCGAGGTTTTTGAGGCTCATGGAGGTCCCGCAGGACGATATGTCAGCCTCTGAGAAAGCCATGCAGGGCCCCAAGCCGACATCTGAAAACTCCTCTTCTCTTCAGGCCTGTGCCTGCCTCAACGCCCGGTCCCACCCCGACGTCTAGGGGTTTAACGCCTAGGTATTCATCAGGACCCCACACCGGTCCATGATGTCTCCAACCATGTCGAAATTGTCGATATCTAGACCAAGTCTTGGAAGGCCTCTTGAGGGCTTTACGTGGGCTTGTAAATGCCCAAAACTGGCCCTAGCCCCTAGCCCAGCTCGACCGCGCCCCGTGCAGAGCAGGGCCCCAGGCTTTCCAGTTTTACGCCCCTGAGGGGTGTTTGAATATTCCCTTCTAACCTGACTCCAGGGTCACGTAGCGACAAGCGCGGTGGTATGCGGCTTTCTAAAGAGCGTTGAAAATCATGGAGATATTACTTCAGTCATGTTACAGTTCAGACCAAAGCCCACGTCGTCTGCGTCATGTTCATCGGAGGAAAAGTTTCGCCTATTTCGACACTCGAGGACATATAAAGCTATAGCGCGCTGAAAGTGGGTTTGATAGCTCTCTAACGCGCGCAATCAGCCATGGGGGGGGGGGGCGTATCGGCCAAACCCGATCATCTAACAAAAATTTAAGAAGGCTAGAAAGACGAGAAAAGGCAACGGATAGCTGTAGGACGCTTTAGAATCGTAGAGGTCATTTTTCGATTAGGTCATCGCTGAGGTCGTTGAAGATAAAGTAATGATAAAAATGATAAACACAAAGAAAAGATTACGAAGAAAAATTATTGTTTTTATATTTTTCACAAACGACCGTATAACTCGTGAACCAAAGAGCTAGAGCTTCGCGGAACAACTCATTCGATAGGCCTTTCAAAACGCTTTCGCTTTTATTATTTGACCTCAATGCCTCTTGTCAACGGTTTCGCAGCAGAGCAGAGGGCAAATCCATCTAAATAGTCACTTTTTACCACAAAAATTTTGCTAAGAATTTTGCAAGAACTTTGGTGAGAAAAACTGAGACATTTACATTTTACTTTGTCATCGTTTTCTCGTCAACATGCATCGAATGAGCTACCTATAATTTCACATAAAAAGTTCAACTTCAAAACGTGACCGCAGATCAAGGTCATGAATTGCGCTGTCGCCGCTGTCCGTCAAATATGGGCAGAAATGGTCGTGTTTCTGTAAATATGCTGTTGTTTTTGACGTGCCTCTTCAGATCAAGAGATATTTGTCCTTTTCCCCGATTTGGCTGGTAATGTTAAGGACAAAGATCTGACCTGACCACAGATCAGACTCAGAGTGTTAACAAAGTTTAAAATCAGAAACTCATATTCAATGATTATTCAAATGGTTTTGTGAGTTTCCAAAAATTCGGCAAAACAGCGACCGTTTTCGTTGTTTTTAAGGGGCCACCATTTGGTTGAGGGGGCCCACTTTGCTGGGGGGCCCATCGCGAACGTCTCTCACCCCCGTCTCCAGAGTTCTGGCTGCGCCACTGAACCTACTTAAACCCATTTGCACCCGGCGATGGAGCGGTGAATCGCCGCCATATATAACCTCCCGCCCACCGGCTCAGCTGGGATGGAACGGCCATGGTGCTGTGGTGCTATGGTGCATGCGGCAATGGTGCTTCACGGCCTCCTGAGTCCGTGACGCAGCCATATTGGCAAGACTTTACAAGTCTTCCTTTTACGCCAGTGTTTGCATAGATGAACAGCCACTCAGACCCTTATATGCGTCATCATTGCACTGTTGGTTGGAGCTGAGCTGTTCGGTTTTGATTTTTTTTTTTTTATAAATTTAGTCCGAACCTTTTGATGGGAAGGATTCACAAGGACAGAGCCACCGCTAAGCGAAGCTTGTTGCGGTGACCCTGCCCTCTACCCTCCGATCGCGCAATTCCGATTCTATGGCAGAATTTAGAGTCCAAAGTTTAGCGTGCGCACAAAGCCGCGCACGGCCGGTCCCCTCGCTGACTTCGCCTGGCTACGGCCTGCCACCAACCGCAACCATACCTGTCAGGAGGCCCATAAATATCGAGCGCCCGTCGCGCTTCGAACCCGGACTGTCATAACCGGGAATGCGTGCTCTCACCACGCGGAGTCCAACGCTCTAACCAACTGAGCTACGGGACCGGCTGGCATTCGTTAGAACTGGCGTTCGGTGCAACACTGACTGACCTCGGATGGCCTTCGGACGTGCCTGGCAGTACTGATGGCGTGGGTACTCTGCAGACCACACCTCTGTTCGGTCGCCGCCAACCAGCACTGGCCGTCACGTGACCAGGCGATGTAGTGAGGTGGGCGCTGCTGTATTTTAAATTGCAATCCATTATGTCTGCATCCCCATGCTACCATGAACTTTGCGACAGTTATTTGGCATTCACCATTTCTAGGAATGCCAAAATGTCATTGTTTCAACTACACTCGAAATGTCAGAGTCGGCTGTCAATATTGGTTACGTAACATCGCTGAACGCTTCCTATTTTTGTGTGAGCGGTGTTATGTGCCGTGCCCGTTCGAGTGACCCCGCCGGCGGCGCCCTGCCGTGACCCGCGGTGACGGGCCCTCTGATCCGGGCCCGTCCCCCACCGGGAACTCGGGGCTATCTCCGCGGCCATCTTCAGCCGTCGATAACCACCGCCAAGCTGATGGACATTCCTTCACTCTTTGTTTGCCGCAAATGGTAGAGCTGGCATAATGAGGGTCCGTCCGGAACCAGTCGGCGGCGAAGTGCGGCGTGTTGTTGATCACAGCGGCCCCTCTCCTGTTGATCACAGCGGCCCCTCTCCGAATGTGTTGGGTGCATTTTATAGCCGGCTTTGTGAGGGGTGCTTCTCATTCGTGCAGTGGACCGACCAGTCGAATACCGAGGCTCTGCGTCAGACAGCCTCTTGGCCGGTCTGCCCGAGCTAAGGCCGGCTATACGGCACGTATGTATGGATTGACATAAGCCTTCCACATATGGCGTGGTGATTACGAGCTGTGCTAATATTTGTGAGGATTGCTGCTTCCCGGATCAGCCCGTTCCACATGCAGGCATTACGTTTTCAGGCTGTACCGTGTGTTTTGACTTAATGCCAGCAAAAACGCACACGCCGGACGGTCTACTCCGTACGCTCGCGCAGACGAGGGCACGTGTCACTGGCCGTGTATTGTGCCCGGCTGGTCTGATCCAGCGGGCATGTCGGCGCTCCCTCCCCGTGTCAGTACGCACAAACACAGTGCCAACGCCTACTCGGCGCGCTCGCGTCCCTCGCCCGCCCCTGCTGGCGCGGGGTACATGTTCTCACTCCCCTGTCTGACACATGCCGACAGCGGCTGACATGTCGATCTCTGTCGGTGGCCTCAGCGAGCGATAGCTGTCGGCTCAGTGAGCGGTCCCGCCAGCTGCACTCTGTTGCCCGCGAGCTGCACTGTTTTAACAGAAATCCGTCGGTGCGCCGGCGGAACAGCGTACATACAGCGTGCTGGGTGTTGGCTGCAGCTGGCCTGGGCTGTGTGTCTGTCTGTCTGTCTCTGCCGCTGCACGGGATTCATGTAGATACCGTTGCAATACGAGGGTGAATCCCAGGCAGCGATAACACGTATCCACTCGGTACGTATGACGACAATCGACCTGTGACGGCCCGACCTCACGGTACAGATCCCGTACGGGGCGGGCGACCGTTACTGATAGCCGTATCGGCGCGGCATCGCCGTGCGCCGGTGCGGCGTTCCGTGCTCCTGCCGTACCCACCCCTCCCGGTGCTGACCGGTGAAAGGTCAACTGGCCGATACGGTGGTCGGCGCTTCCGGCCCGCCCACGCGCTGGTGGTGGCTGCTGCGGCGGGCCGGTAGGGCGTGCATGGCAGGTTTGGAGTGCATGGTGACGTGGCAAGCAGGCATGGTAGAGGGCAGGACAGGCGGAAATGGTAGGCGGACAGGGTGGCCAAGTGAATGTGTGGGCAGGCAACAAATGGATCAGTGGCCGAGCATTCGGATGCAGCTGAGAATAATGTTGAATGATATCGGTCAACTTTCTTTTTGCTCTTTTGTATGACTTTAATGAATAAAACTTGGCACATTTCATCCATATTCTGAATATTCATTTTGCATCATTGGTGACAGCTTCAGAAACATGACCTCTGTTTTCATTAAATCTGCTTATTTGGTCGCTGTTACTACGGCGTTTTTCTCGGGCCATTGATGCGTCGTCCGCTCCGGGGATCATATGTTTCCGCCGGGGTGGGAACGCCTATCGACCTGTTCGCTCAGCGTTGCGTCAGCTGCCTCCTGGGGTCGGGCGCGGTGCGACGTTCGCCGGAGCCAGAAGTGCAGCGCTCACGGCAGCGTCGGGTGACGTCTCAGACAGCGCCGGTGATGTAACGCTTCCGCCGGTCGATGGCGCGCTGTCAGCGGAGTTGATTTCCCGGCGCTCAGTGCAGTTGATTTTCCGGCAGCCGCCGGCCACATTCTCGGCACGCCCGCCCGTGTGTGCCGTGCTCTGTGCATTGTGCACGCGGCGCGTCTGATTGCTGCGGCCGCCCGGACGGGACTTGCAGAGTACCAACGGTCGCCAGCTGGCGGTCAGCGCGGAGCGCTCGGCCAGCCCCGGGTGTAGTCACGCGACTCTGTCGGTCACTCTGTGTCCGCGGCAGGTCACGCGACGCGCCCACCACCCGCTGGGACCCGCCAGCACGCTGGAACGCTGTTCCGCGGGTGGTGCGGCCGCCGCGGGCCCGAGCATTCCTCCGATCGGAGATAGCTTGTATCAGCCGATGTCCGCCACGCCGTCCGGCCGGGCGGAGCCAACCGTGCAACCTCCAAAAGTCGCTCGGCTATTCTGGGAGCTCGCCGAGGGCCGAACCTGTTCTCGGCCGGTGTAAACGAGCCCGACATACCTGGCAACACGGCGGTGGGCAGGCGGTGGGGCGCGGCCGGCGGCCACGTGAGTGGCGCCCACACCTCCGCGCCGCCGGCCGGGGGGGGGGGGGGGTGCGCGAACCTCTTATCACCGGCTCGTACCCTGGGCGCAGGGGACCAACGCTGGGAGTGACATACGCTCTATTCAGCTAGCCTTGATGACTTTTCGGGTCACTGAGCAGTGGTTATCTATCAAGCAGTGGTCTAGTTGTAAGTTGGGAGCTGAATTTGGTAGAGTGGAAAGTTTTGCTCTGGGCGCTTCCTTACTTCACTGAACTGTAGGCATTTGTGGAATTTCCGCTGGTAGTTATCTCGCTTCACTCTGTTCCTGGCTCATCATCCCACGTGGTGCAACACCGGCGCCTATCCCGTGCCGCCAGCGCCGCGCCGCCGGGCGCAGTGCAGCACCTGTTCCTGGCGGACTGTCCAGACGGGCACCTGTCCACTGCGCACCGGCGCGGCCCGGCCGCTGCACAGCCGGCTGTCTGGATAGTGGATACAGAGTCCGCCTGCACCGAGTGGACGCGGGGGTGGGCCGGGCGGGATCTGGGGGTAGCGCCCTACGACGTACCAAACTAATGGATGGCTAAGGGACGGCTTAAAGATTGGCTGATGCTATGTCAGTGTTCTAAAATTGGATATTGGTTGGGTGTGCCGATGAAGAAAAAAATCTTAGGATGAGAAAAAAGAAAGTAAATAACTGCAGTATTTTGGCAAAACGGTGTAATGCCAATTTTTATGCCAACTGATAAACAAGGATATTTCATGTCAGGATCTTGACAGGGTGTGGAACAAAAGGATGTGGGTGCATCAACTGTCAAGTGACATGTGAACTGGCTGTTGGGAATACATGAAACTCTTTTCAGAGATGAAGTAAAGTCGGTCATTCATATTTTAGGAATGAAAATATTTTCCCCATTAGGTGTAATTTGCCACCAAAAAGTCTGAAAAATGGAACACTGTGCTATGTCGTGGTGTTATGTTCCTCAACTTGGGTTTGAGTCGCGTGGGTCGACGCGTCACGATAGGTGACCGCCCTCTGAACTCTGCATTCACTGAACAGGAGCTGCCCGAGCCGAAATGTGAACTGGTTTGCGTCTATCGCGCGGCTGCACGTTACCTGACCTGTCGCCGTGATACCGAGGGAGCTGACCGGCGCTGACGGACGCTGACGTGGTCCGCTCTGTGGATGCCGACCCTGCTGACTCTGCCGACCGGTGACGCAGTTTCAGACCGCTGACACTCAAATCAACATGCCTTAACCCTATTAGTGGCAGGGGGGGTTGTTTTTATCCACCCCTCAGGTTTTTCGGGAATATCTCCGAAACCGCTGAAGCTACGATGCTGAAATTTTCTGACTTTTCCTAAAACTAAATTGGGCACATTCCCTGAAAATTTCAAGTTCATAACTTTACCAGGGGCGGCTCCAGAGCACTGGGAATTGGGGGGTCCTATTCGTGAAGCGAGTCATTTGGGCGAAGATCACGATGCTGCACCAGTTTTACGAACAGTGAATGAAAGGTATCATGTGATAACATATACAAAGTTATTGTGCATCCTCTTTTGACACGTTTTTGCTATAATAGGCGGATCCAGGCGTCCAAAAAGGGGGGTTATTTTTTACCTCCCAACATAGGTGCCCTGACACCGCCTATGCGTGACTAATACAATTTTAGTCGTTCTCTCATAAGAAAATTGTAACATAACAAGACCATTGCCACCCTTTTTAGAAACAGTACCATCAAAAACCTTATTTACTATACTTTTTGTGTACCCCCAATCTCAATGATCTGTATCCGCCTATGATTTTTGAAAATGCATATTTTTAGGATCCATGTGAATTCCTGGTTCATTCTCTATCGATCGGCAAAAGTTGCCTTAAGATTGGTTCAGAAACCTGGCCGTGATAAACAATCTAAAATGTATCTGCAATTTGCCCGTTTTTACCCCCCTCTACCCCCCTATTGACATTTTTTAATTTTATTTTTTTAGAAATGTAGATCTCGTTGAGCCAAATCGAATGCCGTTTGAATTTTGAAAATCGCCCGGTTAGATCTCGAGATATCAAGGGGGGGTCGTAAACAGCCCCCCCCCCCTGCCACTAATATGGGGTAGCCAGGAGCCTGCCACTAATAGGGTTAACACGTCGACACTTTCGTCATTCGAGACAAGTAATCGGCATTTGCTGGCCTGTCGAGGCCCGCTGCAGCCGTCTGCCGGGCAGGGCCTCATGCCCCCCGCCCTCAGAGGCTTCGCGTCTCGCTAATGCTCCGACCCACTCAGCCACGGCGGGCGATATCTCGTCGACTGGCGACCGTCGGCCATCTCCCGGCGGTGTTTTTTGTTCCGGCCGGCCTTCGAGGTCTTGTTACGACTATTCTCGGACTGTTTTTGTGACACGTTTTTATGGCAAACAGGTGCCTGCAGCGTGGTGGCACATATTCATGTTTTTAGCGTGTGTGCCCGGCCGTTGGGACTGCGCCCGCCGCCCATCGTGGGCGTACCACGCTGCGCCGGACCGCTGCCTCGTCACGGCCGCCCATACTCAGCTACGCGCCGCAGATCCCACGTAGTACCGAGAAATTCCCAGCGAACCGACTCCAGGTATCCAATTAACAATTCACAGACGGTGAATGGGAGCACAAACGAAGCACCTGCGTACCGGCGCTGTCCGCCGTCTCTGGGACAGCCGGCCGACCCCCCGCGACTGTCTGATCTGCCGGACCCTCTCCGGAGTCTTTGTGGACGCCCCAGAAGGGTGCGGCCGGCCGGCGGCACTCCGAGTCCGTGTCTGCGGCGCTCCGTACGCGCGGCCGGCCATTGTGGCCAGGTGTAGCGGCCATTGTGGCCGGCCGGCGCTCCGGCCCGTCGGACCACCGCCAATTACGGCCGGCATTCAGCCTCCGCCGCCCCACGGGGGCTCTCGGACCGGCGGACCGGCCGGCCGCCGCGGGATCGGTCCGAACGCCAAACCCGTCCGGTCCCACCGAGATTGGTCTGTTCACGGTGTGGTCCCATCGGGATCGATCTGGTCCTGTCGTGGTCAAACCGAGCTTTGTCTGGGTCCGGTATGACCCGGTCCACACCTATGACCGGCTCATGGGGTGGAGCTAGGAGTGCCATGTCTCGGACTCGGCTGGCTCCAAGCCAAAAGTCCTCAACTAAACGTGAACTCGGGTTTTCACTGTAAGTACTTACTGCTCCGGGAAGCCGCCCGGTTACGCCACAGTACAATGCCGTTTCAAGTGTCGCGATGTGTGTATAATCGTCTAGGCTGGTGGCTCATGAAGTATGCATTGTTCGTGTTCAAACAGACTTGTTCGGTATAACACGATGTGCCACCTCCAACCGGCTATGCAAGTCTTGTATGTAATGCAGGGCTCAACACGCGATAACCAACATTTTGTAGGGTAATGCACATGCAGTGTGACTTTTAACGAGTTCTTTGAAAGAATAACGGATTGTCCATGTTACTGACGGTACAACTGTTCAGGTTTAATGTCACGGTTACATCTGCCGAAAAAAAATAATGTAATTTGATTGCAGTGACCTTTGTTTTCCGTCATGTACAATTTGAAAGCGCAGCACATTTTCCGGAAAGCTTCAGAAACTCGTTTGTGAAGGAAACATGCTTACAGTTTTACTTATACTAGTAGCTATTTTTGGATATCAGTTGCATCTGTGACTAGCATGTTAATTGACATGCCACCAGTTTCTCACAATACTGACTGGCAAGTGGCAGCTGTTATTCTATTGGTTCCTTCTGTGTAAGGACCTTTAAATTAATTTCTTATACTAAACGTAAGCTACCAATAGGCCGTGGTCCGTTGTGGTTAGACTGATAACCGCCATAAAAACCCAGTCGTGGACCATTGCTGTCGGCTAGTTACGGTGTGTGACCGAAACGGTCACTCGGTGACGGGAAACTCGCGTCTCGCTGCACTCTCTGTGAGGTGGAAGCCGACAGGGGTACCGGCGTGGCGTGACTTGACCCGTGCTACCGGGGGCAGTTCACTGGGGCGGCTCTGCTGTCGGCCATTCGATGTCACGCAAATGGCCTTTTAGACGTTTCTTTAGAAGACGTTACAAAGCCGCTTTCGATGTCACTTTTGTGTACCCGGGCTGCACGAGGGTGATAACGTTTGATCTCTGCATTGGTGTGGGTTTACCGTTACGCTTCGGTGGCTGCGCAGTGCACACGTCATGTCTGGTGTGAATGCCGGCTGTGGTGGGACGCCATTTTTTCGGCCGGTTGTGCTCAGTCAGCCTGTCTGCCACGCCGCGTCCCGGGCACCCACGTTGCACGGTGCACGGGGTACCGGACGTGACCGGAGCCGGCGCCCGTCGGAATGCCGTCTGACCGGCTGTCTGGCTCCGCGGCACACCGGAGAATGTAACTCAAGCGGCCTGTTTGTGCCGGCCAGATAGCCGCCCGCGCCCGGCGGCTGCATGTTTGGCGAGGTCGGTCGGCTGGCCGGCCCCGGTCCGCAGTCCAGCCCAGTCAGCTGGGCGCGGCCTTTGTCCACGTGGACGGGGCACCAGGCAGTGTTGCAGCATGCAACCGGCACCAGTGCAGCTGGTGACGATGAAAATCACTCGTGTGACTGGGCTTCTGTTGTTTTTGGAAGGTAGACAGTGATTTTATGCTACGCCATGAGTTCTAGATGTCAGCATGAATAAATGCTTCCGTTGCATTTAGGACCGGTGTTGAATCAATATTGTGTCGGATGATTCTCATACGGTCGACATACGAGGCCATGCTGACGCAGTGCATGTGTGACAACTTTTATCGGCTCTTGACCGATATGACTTAATAGTCATTGCTCAGCCTTATCCAGCGGCTGAAGGTGCTAACATTTCTCAGCTGTCTTTTGATAGCGGTGATACTGATTCAGTGTGGTCTTAGTTTCCCCGTCAGTTGGGTAACAAGTAGGAGTGGCCCTGATTCATCGAAGGCAACTGCTTGGCGTTTGAGTGACAGAAAAAAAAGATAGGCCATCTGTACTAAATACCGTCCGAAGGGCAGGGCTGAACAGGTGGTTTTGACGGACTGTTTTCGGCCATTGTCCGCCGCTGTGAGCCGCCGCGCCGGGAGGGCTGTCTGCTCCCGGTCTGCTGCGTGCAGAGGCCGCGCTGCACCGCCCGGACCGCGGCCCACTCCAGTTGTTGCTCGGCCGCTCGGCGGCGCCCACTTTTCCCGATCGTGCCGTTTTCATAGTGGTAATCCGGCGGCCGCGGCGGCCGCCTGACATCAGCGCGACGTCGATGTCGCCGCGACGGGCCGCAGGAAAAATCAACTGCCGAGCGTCCCCGCGGCAGCGATGGCGGCGGTGACGACCTTGCGGCCGGCGAGCCAGCCGTCATGCGATCGCCGGGGAAGGGGAGGGCGTCTGACGAGTGGCCACGCAGCCAAGGCCGTCCGCCGCGCCGCCAGCTGCAGTTCTGAGTTGACTGAACGGTAGCCAGCCTCTGCAACTCCGCCTGCACGGAGGGGGCGGATGGGGAGGGGCCATGGGACCTAGCAACACCTGCCCTGGCATAGCAACACCTGCCCTGGCATCGCACGATGAACCCAAGGACCTGGGGCATGTGGCCATGGTCAGGACATCTGCTGGGTGCTGTGTGGAACCCGTGAAGATCACAGTTTGTGTAAGCTAGAAGGAACTATGGCCAACTTGTCTGAACTCTGGATAACCACACCACGACCACCAGTTATCGCTGGTATTTTCCCAACATTTGATTATAACACGGATAGCTAGTAAGTTCTAGAGAAGCTATGATAATTACCAGTGTGATTGTATCACTGTTTTGCTGCCTCAGGGATCACAGAATGCCAAAAGTAACCGCCGCGACGGGTTGAGGTTGGTAGCAATTTAAATTCCTGTCGGTAGATGGCAGCAGCGTCGGCCGCCTGCAGGCAGACTGTGCCGCATGGCTTGAAGGCCCGAATGGCGCGCTGTGCACTGGAGGAGCCTGGAGAGCGTGAGTGAGAAATGCTTGGTCACGTTTGCCTGGAGTGTGACAGCGGCTTTCGACACGTCATTCATGACATGGCGATGGCCGAGCTTTGGCTAATACGTTCGCAGTTATTCTTCAAGATGTTCTGGTATTTGAAACATCAGCGTTTTTGGGTGACGGCAACCGCTGCTAACACCTATCTGCTTTTTATGTCCGCCACGACTCAGATTTGGTGGTTACGTAGACTACTGTATTACGTACAGTGGTTACATAAACTACTGATGCCCATGAAGTAGTCTATGGTGGTAATTATCGTTGTCATGCATTCACTGATTGGTTGGACGGTGCTCAACTGCAACATTGCCGTATTCTTCGCTATCTCCATGAATTTCTTATGAAACAGATGGACACTGGACAGCCAAGGCCGACGTTGGCAGTCGTGCTGAGTCTCCAGTCAGCTATCCGGTGTGGGGAGGGAGGGGCCGGGGATTGCCGTGCTGACATCATCCGGCCGTGCCGGGTCTCCGTGTCGGCTCGCCGGTGGGAGAGGTCGGGAGAGGGAGAGGGCGGAGTGCCATACGATGCTGACGTCACCCCGCAGCGATGTTGTGAGTGGTCAGCTGCACCTGCCAACCGGCCGCCATTACAGACAATCCAAACATTGGCACGGCAAACATACTCATTGCCGCCGACCAGGATATGCCGCACCTGTGCCACAATCGGCGGCGTGCCGCCGCGGCCCGGCGGGCCGTCCAATTGTCCACACACCCCGGGGACGGGCGGTCGGTGATTGGCATGCACTCCGCGCGGCGGACGACAGTGGCCGTGCGGCGGCTATGTACGGCCGGCCGGGCCCGTACCGTACTGAGGGGGGAGGTATGCATTAGCGCCGGTGCCGGCCCGCGCCCGCTCCGTGCCCCATACATTATACATGGGCGCGCCGGGCACGTGATGGTGACGCGACCGCCGGCGGCAGCGTGCGCGTGACACCACGCGGCGCTTCCAACCGGGAGACAACGGGTTGTACGGGGCCGGCCGGACTTGGGCCGGACCGCCGCGGGCTGAACCGGTGGGCAGTGTCAGCGGCGCCGGCGGCTGCAGCCACGGGTGTTCGTTCCTCAGACGGGTGGTAGCTGTGGACGCTGCTGCTGCCGCGTGGTGACTGACCACTGCTCTGTGACCGACATGAGGCTGGCGAATGGCGGCGACTCCACGTAAGTCGGAGAGCCCGTGGACTTGATACTTTTTCACTTAAATATCGTCCAGGGCTTTAATGTGTATTTTGTGTGAAAAACTTTGTATTTTGTCCGGACCGCTCAAAATATGAAATGAAATGCATAATGAAATAATGAAATACATAATGAAATAATCTGTACTGGTTAAATATAATTTCCCCGTTTTTCTCTATTTCTTTTTCATTTTCTATTGGATAGAAGTGCTGACTGAATGATCTTTCTTTAGCTCTCTCTCTCTCTCTCTCTCTCTCTCTCTCTCTCTCTCTCTCTCTCTCTCTCTCTCTCTCTCTCTCTCTCTCTCTCTCTCTCTCTCTCTTCTATCTCTCTTTCTATCTCTCTTCTATCTCTCTCTCTCTCTCTCTCTCTCTCTCTCTCTCTCTCTCTCTTTCTCTCTCCCTCTCTCTCTCTCTCTCTCTCTCTCTCTCTCTCTCTCTCTTCTCCCAAACTCATTTCTTCATTTCTGATTATTTCATTGCTTACCTTCCTCGGGATTTGTATACAGAACAGTGAATGGTCTGAGCTGGTTACCGCTATTGTTTAGATAGCTTCTGCTTCCTCCACATAAATGCGCTCAGTTGGCCAATCGAAGCAAATGGCTAGCAACAGTTTGTCATCCGATTTCTCCTGGGCACCGCTGGGTAGCGTTAACTTTTAAAGCATTCGTTATTTTCCATTCTATTCTGGCGAGCCGTTCGAACATTTATTTAATTCTTGCGAAGCTCTACTAGGACAGTGAATGTTTTACCTTCTGTTCCGTTGTGCGATCCGGCTGACATACTCGCCGAGGTCCGATAGGTTATTCTTACGGTGACGATGTTGTTTGTCATGTTGCGCGCCCACCCTGCACAGACGCTAAAACCGTCCATTGGGGTGTCTTTCTTCTCTGACAGGTGTCTCACAATCTGCTGGCTTTTAGCTGCTGGAGGAGGTAGTGCTACTTTATATTCTGTACTCCTTGGTCGCAGCCACCACTCACATTCAGCTTTATCGGCCCTTCCTCTGGAGCTGACCTTCATATTCCTGTTGATGAGGTAGCTCCTCTGACCCGGACAGCTGGCGCACCTCAGCTATATGTGGGTCGCCGCCGTCCGCTGAGCGCTCCCTTGCCGGCTATGAGACCGAACCAGGGCTCACTCGTGCTGCTCAATTCATGGGCGGCTCGACCACCACCACCTCCATGCCTCGGATAGTGAGACCACTCTGGAGCGGGCCCAACTTAATTGCTCTAAATGGTTTCACCGAAACTGTCCTGCCAGACTGCTCTCTGCCGCTCTGGGTGTCCAGTATCAAACCGGTCAACGGACTCGCACCTGCCGCTGCTCCGGTTGACTGGCTCCAAGGCCCGTCTGTAGAGGAATTTAAGTGTCCTCTGGGCGCGACATTCAGCTGAGGAGCCATCCGAGCCAGCTGGTCGGTCTGCTGACACCAGGGCACGTGATGGCGCCACCGGAGCTGAGCTCGGGAGGTCGCCAGGTAACCTTGGCAGGGCCATTCGGGTGTCGGGGTCGTGGCAGACTGTCTGCTGTTACCGTGTCTGGTCACAGCCGCGGGCGAGGGGGAGGGGCACGTGAAACGACCAGCTGTATGCACAAAAAGGCTGGGAGCCGCCCGGTGCACACTGGCCCGCTCATACTTTGTCCTGTCATGCTGTATCGCGCGGAGTTCTGTCCCGTCACATCAGTCATCCCATCCCATCCCGTGCCGTGCCGTGCCGTGCCGTGCCGTGCCGTGTCGGACCGTCCCGAGCCGGACCGGACCGGACTGGGGGCGGCAGCGGTCCGGTCCCGGGATGCCGGGGCCGTCGTTGATTGCTGGGTGCGGCGCACGCGATGGTGCGCCGGCGCCCTCGCTCCCGGGAGGCTGCTGGCCCGCTGGCCGCCGTGCCCGCCGGCCGGCCGGCCGCTCCAGCCGTTCAGCCACAGCGCTCCAGGAGACCACAACTGCATGCCATCATCCCCCGCCGACTTTGATAAATCGAAATGCATCGGTTGAATTTATTTTAGGTAAGCTCTGCAAACATGGAGAAGCAAACATTGGTACATGTGTTGCATTGTCCAGTCGGCGGCGATGTCGGCGAAATTGATGCGGTATCGAAAGTACTTGGGAATCAGCTTACCGTTTGCGCCGGTATGTGGCTGCCAGTCACGCTACCACTGCAGTGGAAGGCTGGCTGGAATGTTGTGTGGCCAGGTGCCGGCGAAGGCGGATGCGTGTCCATCGGACGTCAGTCATCGGCCGACAGTGGGCCGTCATCGCCCGACGTTTGGCCGTCATCGTGAGGCTTGTCAGCCGTCACATGCGACAGACGCTGTGAGCAGGAGTGTGTACCTACCACAGCTGTGAGCTGGCACCAGCACACGTGTGTAGTGTCCAGCCGCGGCACAGGGAGAATCGCTCATTATCGGGCGCTGCGCTGGTTTCGCCGCTGATTGTTCGAGTTTGTCGGCTTGTAGCCACCGGAAAGGTCAACCTACGCGCCGGTGCGCGCCGATGCCAGGTCGTCGGCTGTGAGCAGAACACTGGCCTAATGACGCCTATCGTGGTCAGGAAGTGCGCTCAGCCGGCCGTTAATGGTCGGCCGGCCGCCGGAATCTGTGCCGTGCTGGGGCCGGGAAGGGAGGGAGGCGGGGGCTGGCGGCGGCCGACGCCGTCGGTCGATCCCGCCTCCAGACGACAACGGGCCGCCTGATGACCGCCTGATGACCCCATCAGAGACCCAGAGGCCGCCTGATGACCCCATCAGAGACTCAGAGGCTGCCTGATGACCCCATCAGAGACTCAGAGGCCGCCTGATGACCCCATCAGATACTCAGAGGCCGCCTGATGAACACATCAGAGACGCGGCTGACAAGAGACCGCCTGGTGACCCCATCAGAGACTCAGAGACCGCCTGATGACCCCATCAGAGACCCAGAGCTGCCTGATGACGATCAGAGACCCGGCTGACAGCAGACCGCCTGACGAGAATCAGAGGCCCAGCTGACAGCGAGGCGTATAATGTCTATTAACCCCATCAGAGACGGAATGTCTCCATCAGGGACGAAGCTGACCATTACCGACGTCTTCATCAGAGACGTCAGTTGGGCTGCTGACGCTCCCTCAACTTTGCTAGAATGGACCTGCAAGTTGTTTGATGTTTCGCTTTTCTAATTAAAGAAATTGGCTGGTTAGCTTTTCGCTTGACGGCAATAAGTTTGTATTTTTCACAATCAACACATCAAAATCCTGTTGATACGATTTGCTCTGGGAAGTACCGGGTGCTCGTCGTTTTGGACTTCCCTGCCCGACTGCGGCGGCCGACTGAGGTCCGTGGCGCCCGGTGACGGTCCGTGGCGCCCGGTGCCGGCCGGTGACAGCGCCACCAGCACCCTCACGTGACGCCGCCGGCAGTCGGCAGCCACGCCGTCATTAGCATCGCTTACTCCCCCGGCGGCTGACGCAAGCGGTCGCTGCCGTGCCGCCCCATGGACCGTTACGGATGGGTTGTTAAACAGCGCTCGAACCACGCCACTACACAGATGGGATACAGTGAGCGCAGAATTACGCCGGGATTTATCGGAGGCGATAACTCTACACTGCTCGTTTCACATGAGGGTACATTTCCTGTACCAATGTTTGATTCTTGAGATTATAGCCTGCTCTGCTGAAGCTGTTCTAGTATCCCATGTTTGCTAGCGTCACATGTATGGGATTTATTGTTGCTTGGCTAATGGTTGCTGCAGTGCGGATTAGCTCCCGGGGATATGCGCTGTCCGTCGGCCACGGCTGTAGAGTGTAGGCTGGTGACAGACGTCAGCTTTCATGGAAAGCGGCTTACGACTTTGTCACTATTTCTGCTCGGAGCCGTCCTTTCATTGACAATTCTGACCGTCATTCTGTCGTATAAAGGGTGGCTTATAGAAGGCTAAGAATGTTTATCGACTTCTTTGAGTGAACAAGGAGAATAATTCTGTATTGCGTTTGATCAAAAAGTGTTTCCGTTCATAACATCTCCTGTTTGTCGATTAACCCGCGCCCTGCTGGGGGGGGTGTTTGAACACCCCCCCCCCTTGTGGTTTTTCGCGAATATCTCAAAAACGGCGGCGCGGAGCGCCGCCGTTTTTGGTACACCTTATCATACATCAATTCTTCACATGTTGTAAAAATTTCAGGCCAAGGTCATTCAAGGTCAGGTCACCAGGTCACTTGAAGTGACCTCACCTCATAAAAAGTTTCAATGTCTGTCATAGCTACACCGAGTGACCGATCGCTTTGAAACTTTCAGCGATTGCTAAGAGCAATAGCATGTACAAAATGTATATCTCAGAATTTTGATATCGATGACCTAAGGTCAGGTCAATTTTGCGACCTCCCCATTATAAGTCAATGGGAGAAAATTGAAATGCGCCTCTTTTGGACAAAAGACATTATAAACACTCCCAAACACCGAATTACAAGTGGTTTAGACACACTGAACATGAAAATGGTGTCCGTGACCCTTGTTTATGCCCTGAGGTCATCTTAGGTCACGAATGGTATCTAACAGTTTTTCGCAAATAACTTTTGATAGAGGCATGCTAGAGCGATGAAAACGCCTTAGATGTGTTCAGCTCGACGATACGGATCGACTGATATGCAACATGACCCTTTCCGGTCAGGTCATGACCTTGACCTGAGGTCAAATTTTCAAGTTGACCTTTCAAGGTCAACTTTTCAAGTTGACCTTTCAAGGTCAACTTATTGTTCATTCGATGCGTCTTGACGAGAGGAACACAATGCCGGTAAAAGAAAGCTCGTACAAGGCTTGGGTCAAAAGTTATTGCAGAAAAACTGTTTCCGAAAAAATCGGCTATTTTTGCAGTTTTTGCCCCCTGCAGGCAAAACCGTTGACGTTAGGTCAAATCTGAGAGAATTAATCAGAAAGGGCGTTAAAAGGGCTATCTAATGCGCTTTTCCGCGGCGCTGTAGCTCTATTGGTTCTCGAGTTATGCGTTGGCTTCTTGGAAATTTTCGACATTCGACCAGGTAATCGGCGAAATTTTGCCTTCAATGACCTCTGGTGACCTGACCTTTGACCTGACCAAAAAATTGACCGAAGTGATTTCGTCATTATTTTTGACGCTCTTTCGAACGCCGCCTTCCGCGTATCGCTACGTGGCCCAGGAGCCGAGTTACAAGGGGGGTGTTCAAACACCCCCCCCCCCCCCAGCAGGGCGTGGAAATCCAGGACCCCCAGCCGGGCGCGGGTTAACGCTCAGTTGACAGGTAATAGATGCCAAATGGCTACTGCAGTCGACGCGCCCTTGAGCCCAGTATACAAACAAATAATCATCTAGCAGGTAACCACTACCTAGCAGGTGGTGTAGTTTGCCTGGTTTTGTAGGCTGACTGCACCTTATGTAACTTAATGCTGCGAAGCGGCTTTGCAAGCAGCGAATTGGACCGTCCTTTCATGCAGAAAGCTCGCCAGTCTGGAAAACAAGCATGCTGCTGACAGGCTTCCAGCTCCGCAGTAGTGGATACTGAGAAGTGAAACAAGTTGTTAGATCGCAGTGGTCACGGTACAATACCACTCGACTGCCTGCTCGATATAATGGCACATGTTTGCCAGGGCCGTGACCAGGCATCGGTAGAGCTGATTGACCCCGCTGTGAACAGGATGGTGGCGGAAGTTGGCGGTCGGCGGTCTCGGCACAGTTTGGTGGCACCTGCCGACCCGCTGGCCCGCCGGCCCGCCCCACCCGTTCCCTGAACTGCCGGCCATCAGGGGCATTTTACGGCCGCGGTCTATCGCTGCCCCGCCCGGCCATCAGGACACCCGCCGCGCCCCGGCGTGGGCACCCTACCCAGCGCGATGACACGCTGACGGTATGGCTGACCGGTGACGGCGCATGTTGACAGGGTGACTTGCACGTGGCCTGCCCCGTGCCACCGTGCACCCGAGCCCGACACGCTGCGCGTGGTCGGTTACAAAGCGATGATGGTAGCCATGTTGGCACTGATTGCATTCGTAATTCTGCTCTACTTTATTTAGACGTAATGTTTCGCACAATTTTAGCTTATTCAGTGTGGTGCAATGTGCATTAGGTAGATCTACGAGCTACATGTTTCGTTGCAAGAGATCACACTTAAACATCCGTGTCTAAAAATAGCCGCTACAGCACAGCTGCCCGATCTGCTACCGTGGCAGGAGGTCTGCTCGGGCAGCGCCGGTCTGGGGCAGGACGGTGGGGCGGCGCGGCCACTGCCGGCGGCGGTAGCGTGCAGTGCAGCCTCGGCCGACGCCGGCTGCATTCCTGGACGGATTATGGCCGGCCGTGTGCAGCGGGAGTGGCCATCTGCCGGCGGCCGCCGCTCCCGCCTCCCTCCCGCCGGCCGCCGGCCGCTGCTCTCAACTAGTGATGTCAATTACGGAAAATCGGAATACCGATACCAAACCAAATACCGACCAAAATCGTGGAGAAATACCGAAACCAAACCAACTTGGGGACATGAGGAAATACCAACTTTTTACCGATTTCTTAGCCTCTTAAACATTAGCGAGGGTTCATGGTACCAACAAAATACCAAGCACATTAGGATTGAAATACCAAATACCGAGTTGGTATCGGTTTGGTATCGGTATACCAAAAAGTTGGTATCCAATTGACATCTCTACTCTCAACTCCCAGCGACCTCGGGCCGCCGCTCCCGCCTCCCTCCCGGCTTCCTGCAGACGCTGCTGCCGCCTCCCTACAGACGCTGCTCTGGCTGACTCCAGCCGCCGCCGTGACCTGGGCCACGTGGTCGGCTGCACTGCCACTCCTCTGAGACAGCGTGGTCGGCTGCACTGCCACTCCTCTGAGACAGCGTGGTCAGCTGCACTGCCACTCCTCTGAGACAGCGTGGTCAGCTGCACTGCCGCTCCTCTGAGACAGCGTGGTCGGCTGCACTGCCACTCCTCTGAGACAGCGTGGTCGGCTGCACTGCCACTCCTCTGAGACAGCGTGGTCAGCTGCACTGCCGCTCCTCTGAGACAGCGTGGTCGGCTGCCTTGCCGCTCCTCTGAGACAGCGTGGTCGGCTGCCTTGCCGCTCCTCTGAGACAGCGTGGTCGGCTGCCTTGCCGCTCCTCTGAGACAGCGTGGTCAGCTGCACTGCCTCCCCACGGCAGGGTGCTCGGATGCACTGCCACTCCTCTGAGACAGCGTGCTCGGCTGCACTGCCGCTCCTATAAAACAACGTGGTCGCGGCTGCACTGCCTCCCCACAAGCAGCGTAGTCGCCTGCTCTGCCTCCCCACAGGCAGCGTGGTCGCCTGCACTGCCTCCCCACAGGCAGCGTGGTCGCCTGCACTGCCGCTGGTCTGAGACAGCGTGCTGGGCTACACTGCCGCCCCACATACAGCGTGTTCAGCTGCACGGCTATGACCGGAGCTGAGGCTCCCGTCTCTACCCATGAGGGTAGCCCGCTGTTTGACATCACTGTCCCCAGCGTCGGGCAAACGTAGAATTCTGCTGCCAGCTGTGAACTGGCTGCTGGCTTCCATACTTGGCCTGTGATAAACTGCCTGTGTCTGATTTTTGACAGAACTGTTTGTGTCGTGAGTGATTGATTCGAGTCATGACTGGATTGTGAGTGGACGTCCAACAAGACATCACATCATGGCCATAATACTGGCGATGACTCGCCGAAACTCTCTGCCGAGGTCGCCGGACGTGGGACGCCGGTACTGATGGTACACCCTGCAGGCGGGGCTGGTTTACAGACTCGGCTTTTCCGTGGAGTGTTTATTTGAAGGTGTGGTAAACAACTCCGGGACATAATCCGCAGACACATTGCACAATTATACAAGATGCGACGATAGGAAGGTATGCTCTCTGCATGCTTGCAAAATGCGGTTGTGTGCCATATCTTACCAGTACAGTTTTCAATGACGATCCTTCATCATAGCTCAGAAAAGCCATCACCAATGCATTTTGATTTTTTCGTTTGAAGATCATTCTCATCTTCTAAAGCTACCATGTATTTCTTCGTGCCAGCGTGTGTGGCGGGTCGGTGGGCGGTTACATCTGGTAGGAGCGCCTCACATGCCACAGTCGTGTGCCTCCAATCACACACCGTCCTACGACCGACAGCAAGGTCTGCGCCGTGTACGCTCGGGCGTTTTTGCACGTTTCGGCGCGCTCGCTGGCGTGTCTACTGTGTCCCGGCTGAGCGGCCGGTGCCTCCGTGGCAAGGTGACTGTGAAGGCCGCGCCGGGGGCGCCCACGTCTACCCGGTGCGCTCCTAGCGCTGACTCACGGCCGACCGTGCAGGCCGTGATTGCCGACCCGGCCCAGCTGCTGCCGCCGCTGAGCCGACCGCCACGACCGGCGGGGGTGGCCGTCGTACATCTGCCCACCGGGGCCGGGTCGTCACTGGTGTCCGGATGCGGTGGCGTGCTGCGGCACACCTGCTGCCCGCCGAATACCTACACAGCCGGTGCCGCGGGCGGAGCTGCGAACCACCGACCCAGCTGGCCGCCACTCGGTGCAGTGCTGCAGCACAGCTCGGAGCTGATGAGTTTACACAGCACTTGTTCGGGGCGACGGCCTTGTGAACGTGAATGGAATCTCAAGTGGCATTACTCTTTATCTCTTAGACGCGTCAAATGGTTCTTTGTCTTGGTCATGGGCTGTGATTTCTTGCAATGCTCCAATCAGTAGCGGAAAGATCAAATATGGCCTGTTGACGCTGGGAGAATGCTACAATGGAGGCAGTACGGGCAGACGGCGGCCGCGGACCCGCTTTGTCTGCAGGAAATGCCCCGCAATCGCACCACAGACCGGTAGGTGTCATATGACACGGTGAGGGGTTTGGCTGTGACGCGCCGTAGATAACGGTATCACCCCATGAGTCTGTGGGCGCGCAGTCGGGTGACGCTGCTCCGCGATAGGTCGTCGTGACTCAGGTGGCGTCCTTGGCTCGAGTGTTGGGCGGCCTCAGAGGTCGGCGGGGTGCCGCGTACCCATATCGGCCATCGGCGGCGCTGCAGCGGCGGCGGCGGCGCGGGCAGCATGGGCTCTGTCACCTCTTCCCGTCATGTATCTGTCACCTCCGCTGTGCTGTGTCTCTGCCGCCGTGACGCAGTGACTGATTGGATCAGTTTCTGTCGTCCCACACAGAAGGTCCGCACAGAGGCACAGAAGCCTCTGTGCATGTAGTATGGGCGTCGCTCGCCCCCGGCGACTGTGCTGTGGCATCCCGTGATGGTGCTCAGTGTGCCCCCGCCCCGCTGATTCACGACGTTTATCGTGAAGCTAGAGCGAGTATACTCGCTCCATGATCTGTGTGATTGATATCAAATCATGGTGGCTTACGTCGTGCGCGGTAGGGTACTGTATCAGTCTTTTTCTTTTTCCGGCGAGCCTCTCCAGGAGAATGTCTGTGATCCTGACAAAGCCTTCACAGTGTCGTCTGTTCTTGAAAGTCCTGTTTTGTTTGCACATTCTCCTTCCCGGCGGCTTGCGCTCTGGTGCCCTTGAAAGGCCTCAGAGGTCGAATATGCGCTTGTTGTCGGTTATATTTAGCGTAACTTTGCGAATGTTGTCTAGAGTCTAGACTTGTTTGCCTCGCTCGTCGGCGTCCTTTCCATTGCAAAATGTATGTTCTATTTCAGCGCTGTGTAATTTTGCGGATGTATTCAAGCTGGGTTCACCCGGTAAGATCCCGATCCCCGGGAGATTTACTGTGCAGCCATCAGTTTGCAGACGGCAGCTGGGGCGGCCTTCCCTGCTGTTTCTGGGTGACGCTGGGGCGTTTGAACTCGGCCGGCCCAGACGGCGTGTCGCCCCCGACGGAGATCGATCCCTCTCTCGGACCGCCGCCGCCGCCTCCGCCGCCTCCCTGCCCAGTTGCACAGTGCGCGCTGCACGGCGGAGGCAGGCAGGTAGGCAGGCCGTCCCCAGACGCATTGATCCAGAAACGGCGGCGGCGGCGGCTCCCGGGAGCGGCGGCTCGAGTGTTTGACCCCGGCGCCGTGCAGCGGTCGCCCGCCGCCAGCCGCCGACCGTCGGCCGGCCGGCCTCACAGCGGCCACATGTGAATGGCACGGCCGTGTCGCCGGGGGTCGGTCGGCTGGAGGGCGCCGGGCTCTGCACGCCCGCCGCGGCCGTGTCGTCGGCCGGCGCCGGCTGAATGGGGCGGCTGCTGCGCGGTGGGCGTCCGCCCCGCGTCTGCCGCTCGCTCGCTCGCTGTTGCCGGGGGTCTGTGTTTGTCCCGGCTCGCCAGCCGCGCTACCATCGATCCCGCCCCGGCACCGACTCTCTTCCGCCGCCGAGGGGCGACGCGAGCTGTGCGGCGTGCTCCGTCTCCGTGTGCAGCGATATGTGAGCGCGGCTTTTCTTGTCGCCCCGTGATCGACCCGTGTCAGGCCCCCGCCCCGGCACTGCTCCGTGGTTTTCCCCCTGGCTGTCTCTGCCCTGTGACTGACGATTATGTGTCTGTGTATATCTGTCCTGTATGACTGCATGTGTGTGTCTATGCTCTGTGACTGACGCTGTGTGTGTGTATCTGTCCTCTATGACTGACTGTATGTGTGTGTATCTATGCTCTGTGCCTGACTGTATGTGTCTGTGTGTCTGCAGGTGCCGCCATGCTGCTGTCGGCGCCGCTGGCGGCCGGTGAGTCCCGCCTGCCGCCGCCGTTCCCGCCGCTCTTCCCCCCTCCGCTCGGCTGCTTGATGAGCGCTGGGCGCGACGCGCTCAAGCCGCCGCCGCCCGCCGCCGCCGAGCCCGCCGCCGCGCTCTACCCGTCCTACCATCACGCTGGCGTCGCCAACTCCTCCTCGCTGCTGCACCTCGGCTACCCGGCCACCTCGCAGGCCGTCTACCCGGGCTTCGGGTACCCGGTCTACCCGCCGCTGCCCGCCGCCGCGCCGGCCGACACGCGCGCCCTCTACCCGGTCGACTTCCGACAGTCGGTCGGCAAGGAGCGGGTGGTGGCGCCACCGGCGGCCACCAGAGCGGCGCCACCGTCGTTCCGGCCGGGGCCGGAGGAGGGGCGCGGCTACGGGGCGGCCGGCAAGGACGGCGTGCTGAGGGTGCCGGCCCAGTACCCGGCGCACGTGGGCGGCGTGCTGCCCCCGCCGGCGGCCGGCACGCCACCGCGCTCTGCCGCGTCCTCTGCCGTCCAGCCCAACCCCGGCTACTCGGCCAACGGACGGCGCCGGCACAGCGCCGCCGAGGACCCGCCGCCACCGCCGCCTCCCCCGCCCCCGCCTCCTAAGCTGCCGCCGCCGCCGCCGCCGCCGCCTCCACCGCCGCGTATGCTGACTACACAGTCGACCAGCGAGCTGCCGCCGCCGGCCAAACGGGCACGCCTGGAGGCGAGCCGGGAGCGGCCGGCCGCCACCGCCGCTGTCGGCCGCAGCAAGGCCGAGACGCCGTCAGCAGTCAGCAACGACCATTACGAGCCGCCCGAGCACTTCCGCTGCGGCTCGCTCATCGAACTGGCAGACGGTGAGTGGGCGGGCGGCAGACGGCCACGGGACTGGGACTGGATGTTGAGCTGTCTGGGCGGAGGGAGGGAAAGGAGGAAAGGAAGTCTGACAGGAACTGCGATTCTCATGTGACAGGCTTGTGTCTTAGTAAGTGTGATATGCTCCTTAGTTAGTTGTTCAATGCAGATTCGGTGATTTGGTACCTTTATTACTAAACGTAATCAGTAGGCAGACTATTTTTTACCGTAGTCAGCGGTAAGTACTTGCTCTAGATAAGTTATTGGTGACTGTGAAGGTGACCATGATACCTATTACCTGATGTCAGAAGTGATTTTAACTGAGACCAAGGCTTCAGACTATGGATCTAACACCGCTACGTACCTTGCGCCTCTGAGCTTGTTGGATTAGTTGTCTCACTGCCCACCTCCTCCGGGCTGTGGGCGTGAGATCGGTTCCCTGGAGCTCCCCTCACGCCACAGCCCACGTGGTCGGATGTCGCCCGCATCGCACTCCGAGCGGTGTTGGCTGGGTCGGCTGACCTTTGAGCCAGACACGGCCCCGCCAGCGGCTGGCGTCAGGCCGTCTGTGCCGCCGCCCGCCGGGGGGGGGGGGGGGCTGAGGAGAGGCTGGGCAGAGTAGGCGCCCGGGGGGGGGGGGGTATAGATGCTGTCAGGGAGGGGACATGGTCGTGCTCCGAGCAACAGCAGCTTGAAACATTTCGGAGAACAACGGATGTCACGTCCATAGACCCTCAAATATACCGAAATGACGTTTTTCTGACCCGTGAATGGTCTGTTCTTATGGCGAATAATCTCAGTATCGCTAATGCTATCTTGTAAATTGTAATCATTGCCGCGCTCCAAAAGCCGATGTCCTATCTAAGATTGGCTCAGCCTCCTTCCGAGAAGGGCCTCTCAGCAAACCAAAGAGGACAGTTTACGGCAATTCATTTCCAACCGAAATAGATCTGCTCGAGACGAATGTCAACCTGCTATTTTTGCAGCTGGTTGGCACTGCCAGTAGATTTATAGGTGATGCTTGAGCTGCACTACTTCCGGTTCCAACGATTCACTTAATTATTTCTTAACATTTTCCAGCATCCCTCCATCCGCAAATATTCTTTTCCGTGTTTTTTTCTTTCACCAGCTCTGAAGCTCTCCCGGTCAGCAATTTGCCCTGGCGCTTTTGCAGGCTTCCTGCGCCGCCTGTTTCTGAGCCTCTCTTCCCTGCGATTCCCTCCGTCCGAACACTGTTTGACCGGTGCTGTGCGCCGACTACCCGATGCGTTTCTGTTCCTGTCCTGGGACTCGCGTATCTTATCTGTTTGTGCTTGAACTGACCGACCTGCCAGTGTGAATGGTCTCATATAGTCCGTCCCACACAGCTCTCGATGGGGCATGACCTGAACTACTGTCCATCTTCCCACCACTGACCGACCTTCCCCTAACGATTTAACGTCCACCGACTGTTCCTCGTCTACCGTGACTGTTTTCTGATTGACCACTGACCCACCCTGACCACTCTCTGACCACTGACCGACCCTGACCACCCTCTGACCACTGACCGACCCTGACCACCCTCTGACCCACTGACCACTGAAAGTCGTCTGACCACTATTTGCTTCCCCCGGTTCCCAGGCCGGCTGAAGCGGGTCGAGGAGCTGCGCACCGAAGACTTTGAGTCGTCGGCGGACCGGTGTGCCGAGCTGCGACTGGACCGCAGCGTGGTGAAGCGAATCGACCAGCTCGGGGCCACCGCACACATCGCCTTCGCCGTCGGTCCCAGCGGCACGGAGGTGGGTGGCGAGCGACCAGGGGTTACTTGGTGGACTGGGGAAGTGGCGAGCGACCACAGGGCAGGCCACTAGGCGGAGAGGATGGCTGGACAGGGTACATAGCTGGCGGGTGTTTAGTGGTAGGATAGACTTAGAGCACACCGCGGCCGAATCACGAACTGAAGCGGAAAGGGTGGGCAGTGAGCGGCCGATGGGGATGAAACCGTTGCGGATGAAATAGGTGAAGGTGGCGTTCATTGGTCGAGAAACGTAACTACTAGGGAATAACAGCCAGGCGGCAGACGCGTGGTGGCTGGGGCTGATATCGAAGCCCGGTGTTATCATGTCGGGCTCAGACGGTTAAGGCGTTGCTGATACCCGTGCGTGTGGCTCGGCGTCGCCTGCCCGCCGTTTCTCCCTGGAGTGGCAGGTGTGGGCCGTCGGCCCGCGGTCGCACCCGTGTTGGATGCTAACGTTCACTGTGTGCCGCGCAGGTGACGGTGGAGGCTCAGCTGGAGCATCCGTTCTTCGTGTTCCACCGCGGCTGGGCGTCGTGCAGTCCGCGCCGCAGTCTGCAGCAGTACAGCCTGGCCTGCCATCAGCTGGCTGTCGGAGACGCCTGTGTGTCCCTGTCGCCGCGCAGCCCGCCGTCGGCGCCGGCGCAGCGCGGCCGAGGCGACACCTAGCGGCCGTCCGCCCGGTCCGGCGCCGCGCGCCAGCTGCCCGCCGCCGGCCGAGAGGTGGGCCGGCGAGGGGTCCCCGCTCTCGGCAGAGTGGTGTGTCTGTGAGCGCCGCGCCGCTCCCGGCAGAGTGGTGGGCCGGTGAGCTCCCCGCCGCCCTCGGCAGAGTGGTGGGCCGGCGAGCGCCGTTCCTGGCCGCGGCAGCGGTCGGCGGCCGCCCGGCCCGTTCGTCCTGTGATATTTTGTATCTGCTGCGTGCGCTCACTACCGTTGCCGTGCCGTGTTTGCCCCTGTCGGCGCAGCACGCCTGGCGAGTGATGAGGCAGAGGGACTACCTACCGCCCCTGTGAGAGCCGGACGTGCGTCGACGCACCCAGACTTTCGAATTCTCAGGGATAAACGCGGTGTCGGTGACGGCGTCCGCGCACTATAATATCACGCTGTGGTTGGGGACTTATTTTAATAGCTGTGACTAATAAAGCGTATTATTTTTCCGACTCTGTTCGAACTCTGAAGTGAGAATAAACTTGTTCAATATGATGAGTGTTTTACTGTATGCGAGCAGATACTGGTTATTATGGTATCCTTTACGGTTTTAGGATGCTAAGCGCTCACCAGTATACTTCATGACAGTCTAGCTAGCTTCTTCAATTTGTCTGGAGATATTCCTTCTTTTGTACGGCTGTCGACAGTCTGTACACATTCACTATCGATACGATAGGGTGTCTTTCGCTCTACGATCCCGTGGATCAGGATAGTTACGTATGTGACCGCAGAACGATGTCCTGAATATCAACTTATCGCAATGGTCTTTATATGTAGGTATCTATGTTTTAAAAGTCCCTAAACGCAACTAAACGTTTGGCAGAAGTAATTTCCTTCATTTCTTCATCATGTGCTTCCATATTTACGGGCAAAGTGGCAGCTTTTGTTGTGGTTCAAAAGCTGCGCACTTCAGCTCAATTCTGGCCGGAAATAAATGCATAATAAATTGGAGCTTTGGCTTGATTTGGACTGTCTGCTTTGTATTGTCAGTCAGTTCCATTTAAGTCCAGTAGTCAAAGTAAACAATTTAGATGAAAATCAAGGAATTGAGATTTAAATAGTTTCAACTACAACGTTGCTCTGTGTAAGATATTGTCGCTGTTTTGTCTTGGGTTGGTATGTACGGTTTAAGCTAGTCTTGGGTTGATGCTTTTTAGCCAGTGAAACGAGCAAAAAAGCCTGAGAAAGTCAAATTTTCACTTATTTTAACCCGTGATTTTTCCCAATAATTTTCATATGTGCATTTTGGAGCTAGATACTAGAACAGTGGTGATTTCATGCTGTTGAGCTTGCATTGCAATGTGCCCAATGCATAGCTTCTACGGACAAAACTGCCTACTCGATTCTAACCTCACTAATGGTGAAAATGAAATTTTCCTTAATTTTTTTTGACACTTTGTGCCATCAAGCAGTAATTGGGTGCTAGCTGCCACTAGCCAGGCCCACGAGTCATGTCATCAAAGTATGCTCATTTTTTTAGAATGGGGTCAATCAGAAATGCAGAAGTAGGAAAAGTAAAGGGAAATCTGACTGTTATTGTAGCCTGAGCTTTATTCTACTTCAACTTTGCATTCACCCAAGCGATAATCTCCAGTCATTCTCCACACAATGGTGGTAATATTAAATATATCTACTAAACTCTTGCCTTTCTTATGTACAGTGTGCATTTCATGGGAGAACTTCAAGCCACAGTTGAGATCTCAGTTGAGCTACACAAGTTCTTCAATGTCGACCTATTCCAACGAGGGTAAGTAAAAGGAGTTACACTACCTCACCAGTTTGATTAATCCTGCCATGGCATGCATGTATGTACTTGTGTTCAAAGGTTAGATATGGGCAGCAGTGTGCTATAGGTAATATGAGACACAACAAAACAAACACTTGGTAATTGAATCCACTGCCACCTAGAGGCTAGACTGAAACTTACCACCTGAGCCTGTTTGTTTATTTGGATGATATTTCATAGAGAGTTATACCAGCTAGTGCAGCTTTTATGATACAATAGAATTTTGATTTTGTATTTAAAGATGTGGCCATTATCTTGATGTCATGCCATTCTTAATTGTGATACATTAACTTTTCACCACTAGGCCGGGCGGTCAGCTAAACAGGGTTACTTTTAAAGGGGGGGAACAGGGGAATTTCCCCCCTTCGAAAATTCCGCTCCCCCTCTCAAATTGTGCGTGAACGGCTAGGGAGGGAAGGGGGAATTTCCCCCTTTCAAATTTACTTTTGAGCCCATTTTCAATCAATTCGCTACTCATATTCTATACCTAATCAGGGGTGTAATTTTATATCTCTTTGTGGGGGCAGATGCACCCACAATCCTGAAATATGCCCCCACAATTATGAAAATGCACCCACAACTCACAAGTCTTATGTTACAAGCGCCCTTTCCGAGAGCACGGCGCCCTTCGCATGCTCTAACGGCGTCCTCCTGACCGCCTCGCGTTCCTGGATAATATAGCGTTTTTAATCACTCGGCGCCCTGGGAGAATGGCGCCCTTTTTTATAAATTTAGCTCGAATGTTTGAATGGACGGATTGACAGAGCCGGAGCCCACGCTAAGCAGAGCTTGTTGCGTAGACCCCGACCCCTACCGTCCGATCGCGCAATTCCGGGTAACGGGAGAATTTAGATGCCAAAGTTTAACGTGCCCTTCAAAGCCGGACACGGCCTGTCCCACTCAACTGACTTCAACTGGCTGCGGCTGCTCCCACCAACCGCAGACCATCCCCGTCAGGAGTCTCAAATATCGAGCGCCGGAGCGTCTCGAACCCGGGCTCTCACTACCGGGAGTCCGATGCTCTACCAACTGAGCTACGGGACAGTGCTGCTTTTGACAGCACTGCGCCCTTCTCATGGTCTAACGGCGCCCTCCTGACCGTCTCGCGCCCTTTGTCTCGTCCACCGTACATCCCTCGACTGTTCGGCGCCCTTCTGGCCTCTCAGCGCCCCTGGACCACATGGCGTTTTCAATCAATCACTTTCAATCACTTGGCGCCCTTCTAGGAGAATAGTGCCCTTTCCATGGTCTCACGGCGCCCTCGTAACCGTCTGGCGCCCCTGCGTCCCCACCAACTTAGCATTACTGACTGTGCGGCGCCCTTCTGACCTCTCTGCGCCCCTGGATCATATAGCATTTTTAATCACTTGGCGCCCTTTTGACAGCACTACGTCCTTCTCATGGTCCAACGGCGCCCTCCTGACCATCTCGCGCCCTTATGTCTCTGTCCACTTTGCATCCCTTGACTGTATTTATAGTCACCGTGCTTGACTGTTCGGCGCCCTTCTGGCCGCTCAGCGCCCCTAGACTATGTAACATTTTTAATCGCTTGACGCCCTTCTGGGAGAATGGCGCCTCTTATGGTCTCACGGCGCCCTCGTAACCTTCTGGCGCCTTTACATCCCCACCAACTTACCGCTACTGACTGTTCGGCGCCCTTCTGGCCTCTCAGGGCTCCTGGGCCATATAACCTTTTCAATCACTCGGCGCCCTTCTCGGAGAATGGCGCCCTTTTCATTGTCTCACGGCGCCCTCGTAACCGTCTGGCGCCCCTACGTCCCTACCAACTTAGCATTACTGACTGTGCGGCGCCCTTCTGACCTCTCTGCGTCCCTAGATCATATAGCATTTTAATCTATTGGCGCCCTTCTGGGAGAATGGCGCCCTTATCATGGTCTCTCGGCGCCCTTGTAACCTTCTGGCGCCCCTACGTCCCCTAAGCGGCATGGCGCCCCTACAGCTGGGCACCCCGGGGAAAATTACACCCCTGTCTATAATCATCGTTGATCAGACGCTAGTCATCAATCACCGTTGCTGGCGCTTAGATAATTTTCAATTTGAGGTTCCATTCAACCATTTTACGTTCAGTGCAGCGGGAACTCCAGATTTGACCCAATACCGATCGGATGGTCGGTGGGACCGTCTCTTGTCTTGTCTCTTCCGTCTCTTAGCAATCACTGACATATTGCTACATGCGTCGGCGTAGAAACCGGCGGCGGACGGGGGTCATGATCTCTCCGAACCAAGGGTCTTCCTTCGAACCAGGGTCCTTCAATCGGTCTTGGCCTAGCAAAAATAGTCACGTGTTAACCTCTCTCTATTTAGAAAGGCGCTACTTGATGTTTGGCCAGGGTAATAGGTTGATACTACTGATTGACATTTGCAAGGGCGCAGTCAAGTTGGGACCTCCCCCGCCCCTTACCGCCAAGGTAGGTACCTACGTATATTTTTTAGCTTTTTTTTGGCAACCTAACAATACCTATAAAGTGGCCAGAATCCGGAGAGAAAGTAGGATTTGGGGGTAGGTAAGGTTCTGCAACCTAATAGCATTGGACCTCCCTTTCAGATGCCCCTGGATCCGCCCTTGCCCCGAACTTTATTCCCCCTCTCGACTTTTCCTGTAAAAGTAACCCTGCAGCTAAACATACCTACATGAACTTCTCCTGAAATGATTATGGGTCAGAACTCAGATCTGGTGAACCTGCCCGTGGACAGTTGTTAGACAGTGTCCCTTGGCTCCAGAAAGGTACCTTACTTGAAGATTAGTGTTCTCTCTAACAGTTTTTACATTGAACATGTGTAGGATATGACATTCTGTCAAACAATTTCTTAGGCCTTGTGATTATTTTGCAATTGGTCATCATGTTAGTAAATTTTGATTTAGCTGTAAAAGGTGGTATAGCTTCAGTCTGTCAGACCACTTTCATTTTGTGCTGCTGGCAGGCTGTACCAGGTCCAGGCCTGTCTTCAGGTATCTCCCAAGCTCCTCCACCAGATTGAGGTGACATGCGAAGAGCCGTCGCCCAACGCGCACGCGCACACGGCGGTGGCGGCGGCGCGCACCGATCAACAGCGTGCCGTCAGTCAGACCTTCCAGATCCTCTATCGCAACGAGGAGGTGGTGCTGGAGGATGTCTTCAGCTTCAAGGTGCACCTCGTCATCGATGCCAATAAGGTTAGTAGGCCTGTGCTTTGTCGATGCTAATCCTCCAAACACTGAGCGGATCTTGGTCGCACTGCCCGGTGCCGGCGCTGCCCCACCTTGCCGCCCGGTGCCGGCGCGGACCCGCCGTGCCGCCCGGTGCCGTCGCGGACCCGCCGTGCCGGCGCTGCCCCGCCGTGCCGCCGTGCCGGCGCTGACCCGCCGTGCCGGCGCTGCCCCGCCGTGCCGCCCGGTGCCGGCGCTGACCCGCCGTGCCGGCGCTGCCCCGCTGCCCCGCCGTGCCGGCGCTGCCCCGCCGTGCCGCCGTGCCGGCGCTGCCCCGCCGTGCCGCCGTGCCGGCGCTGGTACCAGCTGACGGTGGCTGTGTGTCCGCCAGCTGGTGGAGAGCCTGGAGCGGGCCGGCCTCCAGCTGCTGGTGGAGCTGCACTTCTCCGAGAGCAGCGACACCAGCCCGCAGACGAGCACGGCGGCCATGCAGCTCGTCTCCAGCCGCACGCTGAAACTGCACTTTTCGCCACTCAGGTGAGACAGACGAGCGCTTTGAGAGAGTGAGAGAGTAAGTAGGAGGGTAAGTGTGAGTGAGTGGACGCTGATGACCATTGCAGTCTGGTCGCCCTAAACCCCCAAATCATCATCATAAGTGTTAGTGTGAGAGAGTAAGTTAAGTTTCGTGCAACAATGTTACACGGCATAATGAGTATGTGCCAACAACTTCGATCCCTTCCAGCAAGTGTATTAATTCATTCAGGGGCAATCCAACCACACACCAAATCACAGCATGTTCATATGTCATTGCGTTTAACTAGTAATGGCTATATTGTTATGATATGTAACGTATTGTTTTGATGCAACGAACTTCGCTAAAATGCATGCTGTTCAAATTCCCTTTGCGTGCATCACGAATGAACATCAAATCCTGTCTCGAGCGAAGCCGTATGGCACGGCTTCACCTCGCCGTACGACACATTTTATCATCCCGTTCCTCGATCACAGAAACAGAAGTATCGGGTATCAGCTGATAAGTCGTTATGACGACTGTAATACTATACGATACGACTATACGTCGCTATGACGGCTATAACGGCGAAACAATCGCACACATAGCTAACCCGGCGTGGACCGAGCCCATACGGTGCCACATGCAACATGACGTAACGGTTCATGTGGATTTGCGGCTTGCACAGTCCCTATCGTTCTGGACGCTGGCGGGCGGCTGCAGCGTTCGCAGTCAGGTGGCCAGCAAGTGCCGCAGCCGCCAGGAGTCCGGCAGGCTTCTCATGTAGCTGAATATCGTCTGGGGGTGGCTGTACATCTGGTGCATCGCGTCGCGGACCCTGTGGGCCGTGGACGCGGCCGTCGAGCGGTCCATGCGGAGCTCGGTGTGGAGGTCTTCCTCCAGCGTCCCGAGCTCCACCTGCAGCAGACGCCGCAGTACAGACTGCCTTGCCACCTCCGCCGGAGCTACATATCTAGTCAGAGCCATAGGTAGCTGCTCAGCGTGTCGCCGGTATGCATCCCACTTCCAGCGGACGCTGTCGCTGAGAACCCAGCAGAGCTGCGGGATGTTGAGCAGCAGGCGGCAGCGGTCGCGCGGCGAGCTCAGGTCGGTTGGAAGCCCAGGAGGCCGCTCGGCTGCCGGCCTCCGGCTCTGTCGTCGCAACCAGAGCCGCACTGCGTCCGGGTCCCCCAGCAGGGTGCGCATGTCCTCTGCGCTGAGGAGGGCCAACAGTGGCGCCGCGTCCCACACGAGGCCACCGTCAGGGCTGAATGAGAGCCGCACCTGCGCGACCACCTCCGCTGGGGCAACGCTCAGAGCCCGGTATAGGCCATTGTGCACAATGCGCCAGTGATTGAATCTGCCCAACAGGCCGCTTATTTCGTCCGGCGTGTAAGTTCTCAGGAGCACTGGCAGCAGGCTGTTAAGACCTTTCGCAGTGGTAAGTGATATGTGCATTCTTATTCCGTCTCGTAATTTGACCAGTATTTGCCAGCGGGCTAGGCGTAGCCGCACCTGGTGTTCCGTTGTTTGCCCGGTCCTCTCTGTCATTTTCCTATGTAGATACGTATCAAATACACAGAACTCCTGAGTCAAAAAGCTGATCATGTGTTTGCGGATGGTTGTCAGTGACCTTTTCATCGCTTTCCTGTCGGCCCGACTGACGGACCGCAGGAGGTTGATGCGGCTCCAGAAGAAGCACGGCAGGCTGCATTCGCTGACAGCCTCACCGAGGAAGTCCAGCAGCCTCCGCAAGCCGCTCGTGACACTCGTCCACTCATGTGCTGGCGTCTGTTCACATAACCACAACATTGCCGTCTTCGCGTAGTACGACTTGATTACCTTGGCATCCGTTCCTAGTGCTGCTTTGCACACCTTGAACGCTACGACAACAAACCTCTGGATGTCCGTCATCACAGAGACGACGACCAGCTCTGCTCGGGAGAAGGACAGCCGCCACTCGATCTGCTGCGAGCGACTCCCGGGAGCACCCACCGGCACCAGGTGCAGACCGAACTGGCGTATGTCATCCAGCACGGCCTGCGGCGGCCAGCCGTAACGCCTTTGTCGCGTGAAAAACTCATCAGAGAACCACCACACGGGAATCCGCAGGCACGGCACGTCGTCGTACTCAGTCACTTGGAACGCCGTGTCTGAAGCGGTTGAGTAGGAACAGGCCGGGCCGTTTATAGCGCGCCGCGTGACCGCTTCACAAGCGGTCAATCGCAGGTAGTCGGTCAGCAACTGGGTAACGTGCTCCGCCCGGAAGGCCAACCGCTCCGAGTGCCGACAGCTGGCACGTTTCTCCTGCAGCAGCAGCACGAAGCCGGGGTTCTCTGTGTCGGTGATGTGCAGCCGCGGTGCCGGGCCGGTGCCAGGCCGGTCTCCGTCGTGCGCCGGGCTGTCCGCTGTGTCGGCAGGGAACGCCCACTGCACCGGGCCCAGCTCGATCATTCTGTCTGCGTCGGAGGGCGTCTGATGTACCGGCGGTCGCGGTGGCTGGTAGAGCCTTTCGGCAGAACTGCCCGATGTGGCCACACTCGTCACCAGCAGTCGCCCGAATGGAGAACAGTCACACTGGGTGTAGCGCTTCTGGAGTTCGTGCAACAGTGGACGACGACAAAAGTGCTGAATGCTTTCAGTCTGTTCCTCCATTTGGCATTTCATGAACGTGTACTGTTTATCGTTGGCGAAGGCGATTTCTGCGATACGGTCGACCACCAGTCCGATGTGCTGGCCACAGGCTCGCAGCATGTTGGCCACATGCCGGTCCCTCAGCGCGCCGGTGGCACCAACGGCCGGCCCGTCTCCTGACATCGCCGGCCGCTTCACCGATCACTGGTCACTGGTGCTCTCACTACTGGTCGCTGGCCGCTCGTCCTCCGGTCACTGGTCGCTTGTGCCCTGACCGCCGGTCGCTTGTGCCCTGTTCGACGATCGCTGATGTCTGGCCACTGCATGGTCGCTTCACCGACCGCTGGTAGCTGGTGTTCTGCCCACTGCACTCTTCCCGACTGAGGCGACCCTGGCCAACAACTGACGGCTCCACCAGCAGGCCTCTCAGTGAACGTAAACATCGACCTTGCAGGCGGACATTCCGCAGCACAGGCGGCTGCGCACCAAATGCCCTCATGCTACCGCGAGCTTGTTTATGGACGGCAACCTCCATGCTCCCAGCCACGGCGGCTGGTCCCGGGACCCGGATGGTCCCGGCTGGTCCTCTTCGTCCGGTACATACCTACCACCATTTCACTGGGCAGTGGGCACTGTCGGCTCGTTCCGGATTGCGCTGGCCACTGATCCGGTACAGATGTGGATG